>NC_090934.1:672454260-672762871 GCF_040938575.1 Ambystoma mexicanum
TGTATGACACATTTCCAAAAGTAATGCCACATACTAGTCAGAAAATCTTACTCTATTTTGGAGTGACAGCCGTAAGCGTACAAGTACAATAAAGAAATGGATACAATAGTATAATATAAAAAGTTTCCTGTCCAGGTGGTCATAGCCAGGTTTATACCCCGGTATTTAATTCTGAGTGTGGCAATGAATGCAGAATTCTTAGCGTAAGGGGGCCAAAGAAATTACGCTTGGACCCCGAATAAGGCGTAATACCACCATGTATCTTTTTTCATTGGTTTAATCAGTTCAATGTTTGCTCTCGCTAGTGAATGTATCTGATGAAGACCATATTGTAACTATTTAATCATCAATATTTTAGTATGTACATTAATAATAAAATATAGAAAGTCAAAAGGTGGATTCATTTTTGATAATTTTTGATAATTCAGTCTTGATATGTCTGATCCAATTAACAGATAAAACCTGATCTCTGCACCATCTTTGTTTCTGAGTTGGAAAAGGCAAGCTTTTGAATTAGCTTACTAGTAAAACAAAAACAATGGGTGCAACCTGGAATTGGCCAGACACGTAAAACGGGCTGAATTGTGTATGACTAAGAACATTTGGTGTAGATATAGGCGGAATCCTTTTTGCAAAGAAATGTGGGACAGTTTCCATCATCCCCCTTTATAGTTAAAGCCCCAAACTGTGGCCCCATATAGGGCCACTGAACATGCTTTGGCCTCATAGACCCAAAACCCAAAGCATAATATTAATAGGCCAAGCCTTAAAACTATGAGCAAAGTTGTAAACGCCCCAATTGCTTGTGTCATTTGTCAATTGTTTCATTATATGCTTAACAATAGAGAGGGCTGCAGAAAACTGCATTCTAAATAGTCAAATTCTTTGACTGTCTGCATCCTCTCGGTCTTGGTGTAAAAAGAACAATTGCATAAGACTCTTCTTGGTTAAAAAAAATCATGATTTCAGACTTAATGGCAATTATAAATAATTCTCTTTCCATCATGTATTTAGTGTAGGATTCTAGTAAAAATCATCAATGTAAGCTAAAACAGGCATCTTGGTGTTACCAAAACTGGGGGTGTCTGCAAGTGTTTGGCAAAGGGTAGCATACGCAGGGTTGGTAAATGGATTAAACATGAGTGGAGCCATGACGCTGCCCTGATGCACCCCACGTGTAATTTGAAAAGATTTTATCTGTCTACCCTACTGAGGATAACAAAGAGAGGTAAAGCTATTCAAATGTAAGGTAATCAAAACAGTTAATATGTTCATTGGCAGGCGAAAAGCCAAGACCATAACTATTTGTGGCAGAATGTGAACAGAGTGTTAGATGCAGGGGACTGCACAAGTCATTCTCTACTTTCTACTTTCCATTGGAGGCAGCATCCTGTGAATTAAAACCTCAGTTCACAGCGGAGCGTGTGTGGAGTGTGGACAGAGTGTTAGGTGCAGTGGACAGACTGCACTAGTCTTTCTCCACTTTCTACTTTCCGATAGAGGTGGCATCTTTCTCCATAAAACCACAGTTCACAGCGGAGTGTGTGCAGAGTGTGGACAGAGTGTTAGGTGTTGGGTGGCTGGGGACTGCTGCAGAATTTTGCTGCGTGATTTTGCAGGCCACTGTGGAACCATGTGGCTCACTGCTTGCAGCCTGTGAGGAATAACTGCTCAGTGAGGATGAAGAGCCCACTTCATACATCTTCTTTGGAGGCCGCAAAGTGCCTTTGGGAGCTCCTTTGACACCCGGATCATGAGCATTTAAACACATTAACAACAAACACTGACTTGAACGTACATCACCCTGTAAGTAGATCTGGTGAAAAATACTTAAAAGTAATCCGAAATCCTTTATTATTGTGCTTGTGTACATAACATGTTTTCAATGAGGGGCAAAACGCACTATGTCAGCTCTTTGATGCCCACCACCACTCACTGTAAAAGTTTGACTATGGAAATGAAGCAGGTCAACCCATCTTTTGGCTGACATTTCACATGAACTTGCGCATTTGAAGTCTGACATCCCCATTGTCAAGTCAAACATTTCACAGGAAAGGGACCTACCAGCAAAGGATGACGGCTTTCAGGGCGACTCATGGAAATTGTGAAAACTTGTGTAAAAATGTAAAAGCCCAAAAAACAAACTTTGCAAAATTATTGGGGAACCCGGTTTATCCACAGCCCACAAACTCATATTTACATGACATCCTAGAAATCGAAAGGGACTGAATAGAACCTTGAGCTCGACACAAGTATCTGGTCATGAACCCCCAAGTGAGGTAACACTTCATGAGAACAATGATTTGACAGATGTGGAAATTCTGGGCATTGATCTTGCAATGGTGGAAGGGGTACCAAACCAAGTGGAATTAACTTTTGCTAGTAACACAGAGGTCTTGAAAGGCCTCAAAGAGTGGATGGATACAGAAGTGCGAAACAAAGCTGCACTACTGGATAAACAAAAATATACCAGGGACCTGAGGATAACTTAAAAGACAGAGAACAGGTACTAAAACAAACACAATATTCTCAGAATGAAATGACTGTTTCCTCTGAGATAAATAAGGAACATATGATAACAGCGGGGCAATAAACATTGGGAAAAGTGACATCACCTTCATTGAAACCGGACTCGGGTCTAGCGATACACTCCAAGCAAATATAAACTCAAAGAAAATGAACTAAAGGAAAAAAACGAGGAGCAATTAACATCAAAAGTCCTGCTTGACCATATGGGAACTTCTGGTAAAGAAGGGGAGGAAAAAAAGAAGTAAAAAAGAAGAACAATTGAGGCATTGAAAGGAAAATAACAAGAAGCAATAATAATAACTGTGGCGTCACTCCTCTGATCCAAGGTCCATCAGAAGAAACTCCCAACTAGGGGAAAAGTCCAAAGCATGTGGTCTCCATCTCATAACCATCTTGCCTCGAAGATTCAATTTTCTTCCCACGAAATCAAAATATAGCAGAAACCCACTAAATTCAACTCCATTTCAGGTGCACTGTAACATAATGGCGCCCCTAAATATTTCTCTGGCCCCTTTCCTAAAGCTGTATGCAGTGATCAATGAGAATTATAAAGTCCAGGCTACCTTACTGCCAATGATTCACTCCAAGTAAATTTTCGTGGACTCATTTATCTCTTCACTCCAATCAAGAGTTGACCAGGAAGCAGCTAGCTCAGTCACACTACAAAATAAGTTACAAGAAACTATAAATGCATAGAGAGCTGATAAAAAACGTTTACTAGAAACACTGCTGGAAATATCGTGAGCATAATCATCAAAGAGGAAAAGAAGTTAAGCAACAGTCAAGCTCGTCATCCACGAATATAGTGACCTTAAAAGGAGAACCGCCAGGATGCAACACATTAATACAACACTTATCTATACCTGGGAAGTCCTCGTTGATTAGCTCCACTCAAAAATAATAGGTGACCAGAAAGGATCTTGTGGACTTGGAAAGGTCGGTCAAGATAAACTGTGTGGTGCCCAAGAAAAATCAGGTGTGCCATGAAAACGTGAGAACGATAACTGGAACAGCTCCTATACTGAATCGGAAAAATCCAAAAGACCAGGAAAAGCAACAGCTGATAACAACTAAGAGCAGTGAGCTCACAGCTGAAACAAAAGAGAGAAACTCCTTTACGGTGATCCAGAAATTGGAGAACAAGAGCTCAACATGTAACAAAGGATCTTGAACAAACAAATAAACACTTAAACCCCTTGCATCCTAGAAAGCCCTAATCCAATGGAGCACGCGCCTTTTTCCAAAATATTACATATCCGCTGAAAAGCATAAATCCTGCTTTAACAACTAAGAAGAAAGAAACAATGAGAAACGTTGGATTTTGGGATTTCTTGGACTTGAAGCGCTCCAACTATAGTGCATATGTCTTGGAAGCACAGGAAGGTCAAGTCACCAATGAGGGGGGCGACTTGATTAATTTTTCAACATACTCGTTTGAAGATACCAAGGATGATTTGGGGAATAACCAAACATTAACAGAGAGTATGCATCTTGAGAAATCTCCTGAGACTAGGGACCTGGTGTATGAGGATGAAATAAGAGAGGATGTATCAGCATTGTTCTTAACAATGGAAGAAAAGCAAAATGCAACTGATAAGTCACTGAAGCAGTGGGTTAATGGAGGAAGGCAAGTCGAAACAGATGTCAACCAAACCATTGGAAGGAAAGACAAGGAGGTTGGAAAGCCCAGAGAAGCAAATAAAACTCTTATAAAACCAAATAGAACACATGGTGAGAAACAAGAGGAACAGAGGAGCACTGGCAAAAAGAAAGCCATGTATTCATCAATGAAGGATGGGAGAACCACCAAATGTCAGGGATATGACTTGGCATATGAAAAAAAGAAGGAAAACAACTTACCATTCTTGAGATATGATCAAATGGAGAAAGTAAATTTGAAAAAAAGATAGAAGTCAGAACACATCTTCTTCTTTTATATCGTCTCTTTAAAGTGGACGATGGCTTGATATTTACCATCATAATATCACTAGGCTGTTTCATCATATTCCGGCGTGTTAGTTCATGAAAACAGATGACATTACAAGGGTGGAATTCCCAGACGAGGAATCCACAGATAAAGAAATTCTTCACTTATGCTCTAATGGAGTAAAAATATCACTATTGGAAACAGCTGCCCTTGAGATTGGAGCTATCAGAGGAAACAAAACAGAGGCCACCTGACTGGAGCACCTGGCCCAAAACAAACCTGTCCATTGGAGACGACATGACAAAGGGCTGGAAGGAACGACAATCATCGCATAATTACCCCGTATCTAAGGAAGTCAGTGAAATAAGCTGCTTAGAAAACTCCAATAACCACATGAAGAGGAAAACTAGATCCTGCAAAGGATTTTAATACTTAACCTCTATTGGAAACTGGCGGCTACACAAGCAACAAACTTTATGGAAAGCATTGTAGACATTTTTGATAAATATCTTCTCGAGCAAAATCCCTGCCAAATTTGTATTTGCTAAGATCTCAATATTTTGTTGTTTGGGTCGTAGGGGCAACCCAATAATAAACTTTGACAGCATGACCAATAAAGCTGAGGCAAGAGCAGCTTCCTGGATAATGGCTATGGACAGCAGGAATTTTCAAATGCTAAGTGGGAAAACAAAAGGTGACCTCCCAGGAAAAACTACTTTGAAAAATGGATCTAAATTCAAGACCCTAGATTATATCTTTGTGTATCAAGAGGCCAGTGGTTGCCGTAACTAAAAGCGACCACTCAATTTTGAAGCTGACAATGGATATAAAGCTGACTGTCGCAGTAAATGAAAGGAATTACGGGCCTTAGCTATATCGGAAAGGCAGAAATCGGATCTGAATCCTCCAGAATTATGTTGACAGAATATTTGCAAGTTACATCTGGCAAAGTGAGAAAGGTGATGGCGTAAATTACATCCCTCTGTTGCAAGACTACAAGATTCTGTGCAACAAACACAGTAAGATCATAACAGTTCATAAACATACATATGATGTTGTGATAGCCGAGCAAAAGGCTATATTAAGATCCAATCTTTGGAAAATTGGCCCCTCAAATACACCAACAAACATTGAAGCTAGGAAAGATAAAAAACAAAAATATAAGAATTGGTTAATTGCCCATAAAGTCCAACAAAATCAGACGGAAGCAGAGGGAATGCTTAGAGAAACGGGCTTGAAAAACATTAGGGGTATGAGGCAGTTGATAAATGAGACAGAAACAACCCTTGATGCAATCCTGACAAATGCAGTAACGGAAGAAAAATAGGGCCTCTTCAATCGGGGCCTATTTGGACAAATGGAATGACTGAATCAGGATTTAACATCCAAAAAAGGGGGAAACTGGCGCATACCTTTGGATGTGTGGGACCTGGAGGCGTTAATGAAAAGGGACTAATCTGCCCCGGGCCCTGATGGTGTGCCTTACAGAGCCGTTAAATCTGATAAAGCAGCATGGATCCTGCTTTTTCTGAGACTGTTTAAGGATGTCGTGGAAAGAGGTGAGATCCCAGAGTCGTTGGAAAAAGGCAATTATTGTACCAATTCATAAAAAAGGAACCAGGACTGACCCAAATAATTATCGTTCTGAGGAAACACTTTGCAGCAATATTATTAAAACATCTTCAGGCACGGGCGATTTGAGACAAAAAATACAGGACCATTGGCCATCGGGCCTTACTAAGAGGGTAGGAACTAATTTGAATGTATCCCTGGTCAACCTCTTGAAGGCAATACAAAATAAAAATAAATATACGTGCCCTTCATAGACCACAAAAAGGCATTCAACAGTGTGGAAAGACAACTGCTCTGGGAAAAACTGCCAAGGTGGAACTACCCGTCAGATCTATTGGAGACAATAAAAGCACTCTATATAGACACGAAAGTCCAGATAAAATTGAGCTTGGATGGTATGCTGTCAAGGGAGATTCCGTCACAGAGAGGGCTAAAACAAGGCTGCCCCTAAAACCTACACTCTTTAATCTCTTCCACTCTGACCTGCATGAAAGCCTAAATGAAGCGAGGGCCTTTCTGCCAAAAGATAATGCATTCCCTTTGGGGTGGCCTCGTCACGCTGATGATTTAATCCTCATGGATCAGGCACCCATTGGGCTACACTGAAGCTGTCCGGTCCTGTTTCGTGATCCGCAGGAGCTGCTGAGCCACACAGTCCCCCCTGGATGTGTAGTATTCCACTGAATGAAACAGGGAAAATCTCGACACCCCCGGGGGAAAGTGGAAAGTGGATAAAATAAAAAACAGAACACAGGTTGCTCCTACTCCAACCAGCCGAGCTCCACCTGCAGGGGATAGAAAGCAAGAAGTTATTCCCCTTTAAATTGACTATTTCTTCCCAAAGAAAACTCAGAAAAAGGTTACTGCTGTACCTGTATAGTCTTCATGGAACTCTGGAAGACTAGGGGAAATTTGTATCTCCAGAATAGGTTTAATATTGACTTACAGCTCCTTAGAGTTCTTGAGTTGAATAAACCTGATAAACAACTGATGCACCTCTCTCTGTACTATGAAGTCTCTCTCTTCAAAGATCATTTCAATTGAAATATTTATCCTCAAATTTCACCAGTTCAGGAAACGTGTTCATGAAAATTTGAGAGAATGAACTGCAGAGTAAGTACAATTAAGTCTCTGTCTTCAGTGAAGATTCTATAGAAGTCTTTATTTCTTTCATTACTTCTGCTCAATGAATGAGTTCATTAGAAGATGAAAGAATGAGCTGCTGTGTTAATGGACTATGAAGTCTCTGTCTTGTTTAGATTAGCTTTTCGTGCTCACCGTATTTCATACTAAACTTTTATACCTGAAAATAACTTTTAGTGATTCAGACAAAAGAATTCCTGAAACACTAATCTTCGCGCATGTGCATTTTGATCCGAGACACTACCTCTCAAAGATTGTTGCGGGAGCGCTATAACATAATGAATAAATAAAAATAACTTTCTCCGGCTCAGAGCGTGTGCGCGCAGTGGCAGTATTCCACAAGTCTCTCAGCTCTGCCGGGGGAAAAATCCCTGCCGAAGCACTTCTCTAAATTGATTCCTTTAAGAGACTCTGCACATGTGCGGGAAACTACGGTTCTACTCACAGAAGGCTAGAATTCCCTGAATGCACACCAGAGCCTTCAGATCTTTTCAGAACGAGTAGGTCAGGTAATATTCCTATAATTTGAAGAATGTCTCTCTCTCTCAGAAACAAATGCAACGTTGTTGAGACGCTACGAAATTAAAATTACTGTAAATTCAATTTCATCAAAAATGAAGCACATAGCAAACACTGAGCTTGAAATTTCCTTTTAACCTAAATACTTAAAACAGTCTTGGCAACAATAGTTTCATAACTTGACTGAAGATTTTATCTCCGGACTTGTTATTTGATTTTCAGTCACAAAAAATAGTTTTTATCAAAGAAACTAGAGCGCTGCGCCCCACAAGTTTCTCTGCATGTCTTGTCCCACATTGATCCTTGTATTTAACCGCTCTCACTCCAACCTGTAAAACTTTATTGGGACTGAATTTGGGCCTAAAACTCCACAACCAATCACCTTGTAGCTTACTCCAGACCAGTCAAAACCCAGCTTTCTGACCACCATGATGGCTTGGGGAATCCTCCTAAGATGCAATGGGAGTTAAGGCAATTAAAATAATAAAAACTGAACTAACCAATAAAGACTGTTATGTCAAAATTATTCTAAGTCCCTAAGAATTTATTATAAGGAATCTATAATAAAGACCAACTAATACCCAAAATAACTTCCCCAACTTACAGTGAAACCTGACAGAAGCCTGGCCTCTTTGCAGAACTATGTCCTAAAAAATGGGCTGCAAATTAATGAGGGGAAATCCACTAGGATGATCTTGGAACAAAAGAGAGGAAGACTTTTGGACTTTGATACAAGCCTAACTTCCTTTGGTGAAAGAGATGTTTTATTTGGGAGTAGCGATCAGCTCGAGTATGGAAGATAAGTCGAGACAACCGGACTTGAGGATATGTGTGAAAATGTTAGCTTCTCAGGCCACAATAATCCACAAGAAATATGGCAAGTTTTCAATTCAACCAATTTTGGACTTTTACAAGATGAAAGGAGTGCCAATCCTTATATATGAAACGGAAGCAATGTTGTCATTCCCAATGAGATTGTGGAATATACTAGAGGGCCTCTTCTGGAGATGCGTTCTACAGTTACCAAGAACAGTTTAATTATCTGCATCAATAAAACGTGAAATGGCCTTAATCTCCATCCACAGAATAGCAACTTGGAAATCTGTGTCATTGTTTCGGAAATGCATCATGACAAACACTCCAGATCCATTCTCAATATTAAAAAAACAATGATGTCCCTGAATGTTTTCAGTTGATGGCTTCGAAACGAAGGTGCACGCAGATCATGGTGCAAACCGGGATTACAGAAGAAATCCTGATTACTAATCCAGTATTGGCAAAGCGAAGGATGTGGCAGGCCGACTGGACACAGATAGAGCAAGCCAGACACCAACATAAGCTGCAAAAAGAGATTTGGTTGGAGCAAAGAGCTTATATTGTACCACCAAATTATTTGATACATTTCCGAGCCTACAACATTGCAATGCTTTCTTGAAGTTCCGCTTAAGAGGGTAATTCATAGAATTACGCAGAAAAGTGTCGCAAGCGGCTGGCGCAGAGTGTCCGCGTGCGATTGACTGCGCCAGGCACGTGCGATAAAACCGATTTCCGCGCACAGCGTATTCATGGATTTCATGCTCCCAAACCAGCCGTGGCGCAGAGTATCGCTGCGACCCTGCAGCAGCGCCAGTAACGCCCCCAAGAACGCCCTCGCGCAAGGAAAAGCCAGCAAAATCGCTAAATCATCGCAAAGGGCTGCGCTAACTCTGGACCAGTTTACAGGGCAGCCAAACAAGGAACGCAAAGCGGGTAACGTGCATATCAGGGGTACACGTGAAGTCATACACGCGATTAGCCAGGGTACGTGTATTACAGGGGTACGCGGGAAGTTTAACACGCGATTGGCCAGGGTACGTGTATTACAGGGGTACGCGGGAAGTTTAACACGCGATTAGCCAGGGTAAGTGTATTACAGGGGTACACGTGAAGTCATACACGCGATTAGCCAGGGTACGTGTATTACATGGGTACGCGGGAAGTTAAACACGCGATTGGCCAGGGTACGTGTATTACAGGGGTACGCGGGAAGTTTAACACGCGATTAGCCAGGGTAAGTGTATTACAGGGGTACGCGGGAAGTTCAACACGCAATTAGCCAGGGTACGTGTATTACAGGGGTACGCGGGAAGTTAAACACGCGATTGGCCAGGGTACGTGTATTACAGGGGTACGCGGGAAGTTTAACACGCGATTGGCCAGGGTACGTGTATTACAGGGGTACGCGGGAAGTTATACACGCGATTAGCCAGGGTACGTGTATTACAGGGGTACGCGGGAAGTTTAACACGCGATTAGCCAGGGTAAGTGTATTACAGGGGTACACGTGAAGTCATACACGCGATTAGCCAGGGTACGTGTATTACATGGGTACGCGGGAAGTTTAACACGCGATTGGCCAGGGTACGTGTATTACAGGGGTACGCGGGAAGTTTAACACGCGATTAGCCAGGGTAAGTGTATTACAGGGGTACGCTGGAAGTTCAACACGCAATTAGCCAGGGTACGTGTATTACAGGGGTACGCGGGAAGTTTAACACGCGATTAGCCAGGGTAAGTGTATTACAGGGGTACGCGGGAAGTTCAACACGCAATTAGCCAGGGTACGTGTATTACAGGGGTACGCGGGAAGTTTAACACGCGATTGGCCAGGGTACGTGTATTACAGGGGTACGCGGGAAGTTTAACACGCGATTGGCCAGGGTACGTGTATTACAGGGGTACGCGGGAAGTTATACACGCGATTAGCCAGGGTACGTGTATTACAGGGGTACGCGGGAAGTTTAACACGCGATTGGCCAGGGTACGTGTATTACAGGGGTACGCGGGAAGTTATACACGCGATTAGCCAGGGTACGTGTATTACAGGGGTACGCGGGAAGTTTAACACGCGATTAGGCTGGGTGGGTCCTCACAGGTGTTCCCTGTACACCCTCCACGGCCCCTGCAGGCAGCCTACAAAACAGGGGACTACCCTGCACACCTGCTCATGTCCCCCTGCACCCCCACCCCCCCAGCAGTGCAGGGGCAGCCTCCACCAGGCCCCCACTCATGTCTCCCACCACCCCCACCCTCCCGCCACCAGGGGCAGCCTCCACCAGGCCCCCACCCATGTCTCCCACCACCCCCCGCCACCAGGGGCACTCTCCACCAAGCCCCCACCCATGTCTCCCACCACCCCCACCAGTGCAGGGGCACCCTCCACCAGGCCCCCACCCATGTCTCCCAACACCCCCACCCACCAGCACTGTGGGGCACGTGGCCAGCAGGCAGTCAGGCAGCAGCAGATGGCAGGTGGGAGCGTGCTCAGGGCTCTGGGGGGGCAGTAATTTCGCCTCCTGGCCAGGAGCGTGGTCTCTCGTGTGTGAACGCGTGGACAGCCTGATAGGTAGTGAAATCCCACACGTCAGCAAAGGCCCTTAGCGCGTAAACCCGTCAACAGCATATGCGCGCCTATAGTCACCTGCACGTGCAGGAAATTGTTGCGTGACACGTCCCAGTGTCAAAGCGTGTGATTGGTGAAAATGGATGTACACGTAGAAGTGACAAAGCGTGTGATTGGTGAAAATGGATCTACACGCAGGAGTGACAAAGCGTGTGATTGGTGAACGTACACGCCGCGTAAGTGACGCTGTACGTGTGGGCCTGTATATAAGGTACATGTAGAACACCATTTCCTTGTACGTGCTTTTCGTGGAGAGCGAGTGGGTGAAATCTGTACTTCTTGTCGTTTCACACGCGATTTACTTCACGGCGTTTCCAGTTCGTATTCCCTGTTACCTCTGACAGCTTTTTCTCTTTTTTCTCTTTTACTGGTTTACCTGGGCCTGTTCCCTCAAACAGTGTCCCCTTCTACTGTTGTCCTGTCTTCTCAGACAGCGTACACATCTTCTTTTGGCGGGGGTTTAGCCAGCCAAACGCGCTCATTCTTCACGCTCTTTTACCTGGCAGACGGTGAGTCACGCACGTATCCAACTTCTGTGCTTGCCCCGTGTGTTGCCTACCCCTTCAGAGGTCATTCTAGGCTGCGTGTGACACGCATACGTTCATTCTTGTGTTACTGGGTGCCACAGCGTAGTGCAGGTTTTTCTTTCTGCACACGTGGTCTAGGAGGGGTTGCGTGCACGTCATCTCCCTTTTTTGGGCCTCCTGTGCGTTGCGTGACCCGTCATCTTTCCCCAGGGGTTACAATCAGCCGTGCTAGAGCACTAGGGTACAATTACCATCTGGTACCCAACCCCTTTGACCCCCAATTGCCCAGGACAATTGTCTACAGCCACTCCCATACGCACATTAATATCAGTGCCATGGCTGGGAGGCGAGGATTCCGTAAGGGTGGCAAAGGTGGAAGAGCCACAAGTGGTGGCCGTGGTGGATCCGGTAGGGGACGTGGTCGTAACTTGCAGGGTGAGCCTGTCCCCCCATGTGTGGAGGACCAGTCAAGGGCACCCATCATCCCCCCCCTCCCCCCCTCCCCCAATCCCGTTGAGGCTGAAGTGGCTGACACCATCCATGCTCAGCCCTTGTTGGACCAGCCCATTGTGGCACCAGACCTGGCTGACTCCATGGCTGACTTCCAGGTCAGCAGGGCTACGACACGTGCGCTGGTGCACGTTGATGCCATCATGCCACGTGGATCTGGGGCAGCAAGGTCATCTGCTGCACCAAGGAGGCAGGGCGGAGTGGCTGCAGGGGCAGCTGCGGCTCCATCCACCCCAGCCCTCACACACCCAGCCAGGACAGTGTCGGTCCTAGTCCATGCTGCTGACATTCCCCCTGACACCATCACACTAGAGCCAATGCCTGCACCAACTCCCATGCTGAGTGTGCAATCCCACACTCCTGATACAGAGTCCACCAGGGCTCCTGCCCCTAGTGTCCAGAGCGGCGCAGGACACTCAGGATCACCACCACCTTCCAAGCGGAAGAGGAAGAGTGCTCGTCCGGCACAGGCTGATGCCCCAGACACGGCTACACAGTCCGGCCCGACCAGGAAGCCCAGCTTCACGGATGACGAACTGAATGCACTTGTCGAGTATGTGTCCGGACATGACAACGAGATGGTCATTGTTGCAGGATCCAAGACCACACCTGCACAACGCCAGGCACACTGGCAGACCGTTGCGGACATCGTAAGTGCCCTTGGAATCGTGAGGCGCACAGCCAATGATTGCTATAAGCGCTGGAATGACCTAAAGCGCAGGGCAAAGAGTAAGCTGGCCTCAAGTCATGCCGCAACTCTAGTGACTGGAGGTGGGTCTCCAGTAGTAGACATGGAACTCACTCCACATGAGTCAGTCGCTGGGACCTACGTCACGGAGGAACAGATCCAAGGCGTGGGAGATCTGGCTGATTACGAGGCATTGTCCGGTGAGTGCACATGCATGTGTGTGTCATACATGTGCATGGTGTGTGTGAGGGCTTCTGTTTGGGTGGCAGGAGAGAGTGTGTGCGCCTCAGTCGTATGGGTCAGCCATGTGCTTCATGCAATACTTCCTGCGCAGCTGCATTTGGCCATAGCAGTATCCCTTCTGCCAACAGTAGACATCTAGCACAACTGCACGCCAGTTGCCCTTGAAGTGTCACCTTGACACAACAGATTTGCTTATTTTTCACTGTTCATTCAGTCAGTTTGTTTGCATTCCACCACTTTCACTAGGCATGTCGCTGTCCACTAGTCACATGTCTGACATGGGTATGGTAAAGGGGAGTGACTTTGTTACCTGGATATCATTTGTACACACATGTCCCTGTGCAATTTGACCATTACAGACTGGCAGCTCCAGGTGAAAAATCTGACCTGTTAGAATCAGAAAAGCTATTACATGCGGGAACTGGACTGAATGAATAGGTGCTGCCCTCCTCTCCATCTTCACTCAATAGCAATGGTACATGCCATCTGTGTGATGGCATGTGTGTTTCACCTGCCAATCACAGGCCAATGTGTGATGCCACTGCCAGGCAGCATGCAGAAAATTTGTTCATCTTCCATCTTGGTGTCATCAGTGTGTGCCGTTTGCCTGCACTTCATACGCAGTGTGGGTGCATGCATGGGAGGGTTTTAGTCATGTGGGACATGTCAATCAAGTACTGGTTCTCTTGCTTCTCAGCCCTCAATGTGTGCCATGGTGCTAATGCCTGTTTCCATTACTTTGTTTTCATGTCTTTGCAGGGGAAGACGCACCTGATACTGCTGGGGTTGTGGAGATGGTGCAGACCCAGGAGGTGTCCCAGGGCCGACCAACCACCAGTGAGGGACGTGGTGTGGTGGTGGGGGAGAACCCACAAGTGCTGCAGGTCGTGCTCTCAAGGGGTGTCTCTGGCTGCACCTCCCCCGAGCTGTACTCAGGTGTTGATTCGGATGAGACCTACGTGCCGTCGCAGGTGAGTGTTCCAGGGAGGGATTCTGTTCTGTCTCACCCACCTGCACCAGGGTCAGTACCCTCCATGGGGATGTCAGTGTTGGCAGCTACGCCTTCGGTGGTTACGGATGCAGGGTCACACTCCGCGACATCTGATCCTGTTCCTGGGCCAGCAGATCAGAGGGGGAATGCAGTCCTGCAGCCTCAGGCAGTGCCGGCACAGCAAGGCGCAGTTCGCCTTGCCCCAGACAGGTGTGGTGCCCGCCGACGTGGTGGCCGTACGCCACCTGGCAATACCGCATGGGAGCAATCCATTTACGGTATGGCTACCCAACAGGCTGCATCATCCGAGATGATGGCTCAGGCCATGGATAGGGTGGCCACTTCCATTGTCCCCCCAGAAAGGCTGATGGAGCGACTAGAGCAGGCAACTGACTCCATCTGCCAGTCACACAGGGAGGACATGTTGGGGTCCAACAGGGACAGGCGGGCGGCACTGGTGACTCTGCAGGAGGCCATCTCCATTGAGTCCCAGGGCCACAGGGAAGCCCTGAGGCAGGAGCTCCTACACCTCAGGACGACTCTTGTTGAGCTTGAGGCTTCAACACACCAAAGGACAGAACAGCAACTGGAGCGTCTCACCCGTACGCTCTCAGCTGAGATGCAGGCAACGAGGGCGGAGGTCCGGGCATCCCGTGAGTTGTTGCATGGGGACCTCCGCACACTCATCCTCCAGAACCAGACCTACCACACCCGCATGCTTGCAGCCATGGAGGAGCAGACTAGGGCCTTGCGTGGGCTGCCTCCCATAGTGCAACCACCTCCGGATGCAGCTGCACAGGGTGATAATAGCGACAGCAGTGACACTCCCACAATAGGGTAGCCGTGTGGGCCATGAGCCCATGGAGGTGTTTTATTTTCCCAGGATCCACGCAGGTGGGTTCTGGTGTGCATCCTGTCCTCGGACCTCCTGGGTGGCCTCCCCAACCCCCCCGGGCCCATCAATGGCCATTTTTGATTGTTTATTATTTTTATTTTGATTTTGATTTCTTTTATTCCCAATTTTTTTGGGAGGATCTGTTGGCTCCGATCTGTTGGCTCCGATCTGTTGGCTCCGATCTGTTGGCTCCGATCTGTTGGCTCCGATCTGTTGGCTCCGATCTGTTGGCTCCGATCTGTTGGCTCCGATCTGTTGGCTCCGATCTGTTGGCTCCGATCTGTTGGCTTCCGTGGTTCCTGTGGGCATACGCTGCATTGTGGCTGGGCACATGTAGGCTTGTAATGTATTTGGTTCAGATGCTTGGGTTTGAGTCACACACACCCCTCCTGCTTCCCGTTACCATGGGCTTGCAAAGGGTGTGCCCAAGTGACAGTGAATTACACAGTGACGTTGGACTCCCATGAGCTGTGTGGCCAGTCTGTAGTCAATACTGTGTATACATTCCTAGTGCATATTGCTGTTGTGTTGTACACTGCATGTTGCATTGATGTGTAACTCTTCTTCTGTGTCTACCTCCCAATTTGCAGGTCCCTTCCTCAAGTCCACACAAGGACCTCTAGTCTGGCGATGGGGACCATGTTGGCAGCAGTGCACCTACAACTCTACATGGCGCCAACACTGCACAGTTGGTAGTGGTGGGAGTGCAGGCATTTCCAGGTGGTGAGACTACTAATATGTTACATTTTTGATGTCATGTTAATGGTACTACGTGCTCAAGTATGTTGTTGGTCCGGCATTGCTGTGAGCATTTCAGGTGTTGCAGGTTTCTAATAGTGCCACTGTACATAGTGAGAGTGATGTCATGTTGTGGGGATTACTTTGTTCACCTGCAATTAGCATGACATGGCACGGTGTGTCGTGTGGCAGTGCTGGGGTTGGGTTGGCTGACATGGCACTGTCCTCTTGTTGCATTTTGCAAGTGGGTATTCATTTTAGCTGCTTCAATGTGTAACTTCACAAAACTGCATTGGTGGTGTCTGTGTGGGTAGGGATGCACACATTGTGACACTTCCAGGTGAACAATCTCAGGCTGACATGGAATTCCCAGTTCATTCTCCACACATTCAGGATCAGTGTCAGGTTGAGTCATCATTGATTGTCAGATGGAATGTGCCAGGGCAGTGTGCACTCCACAGGGGTGTGATTTCTATGTGAAGTAATTAGCCACTAGCTGTGTACGGGCTGCCTCCCCCCGTGCCCTTTCCCCTCCCATGCGCAGCGGCTGTGCATGTGGTTGGGGATGTGGGGCCACCACCATGTCCACGGCCAGGCCCCGGCGTGTTGCAACGTTGTGCAGGACACATGCTGCCACTATGATCCTGCACACTACTGGGGGAGCGTATAACAGCTGCCCGCCAGAACGGTCAAGGGAGCGAAAGCGTGACTTCAGCACTCCGAATGTGCGCTCCACTATGCCCCTGGTTGTAATGTGGGCTGTGTTAAATCTTACCTGGGGTGGCGTGGTGGGGTTCCGAATTGGCGTCATCATGTGGGGGCTGAGAGGGTAGGCACTGTCCCCTGTGGAGGTGGGGATTGGTATCATTGGTGAGGTTGTGACCTTGCTCAGTATCCAACATGCATGCATGTGCAGTGGCATACATACTCACCAAGCAGCCATGTATCGCCATGCCGCCCAGCTTCTAGGTCCCGGCTTAGGGTGGACATTCGGTAAATGAAGCTGTCGTGGGTGGAGCCGGGATAGTTGGCATATACTGAGGTGATGATTCCCTTGGCATTACATGCTACCTGCACGTTGATGGAATGCCAGTGCTTGCGGTTCCTATAGATGTGCTCAGATGCCCTGGGGGGACGTAGAGCCACATGGGTGCAGTCGATGGCACCTAGCACTTTGGGGAATCGTGCCACTGCGTAAAAATCCAGGGCGGCAGCATGCCTTTCTGCAGGTGTTCTGGGCAGGTATATGTGCCTGCGGACTGATGGGCGTGCAGTCATGATGTTCAAGACCTGGTGTAGGCAGCGTGACTGGGTGGCCTGTGACACCCCACCCACTATGGCACTTGTCCGCTGAAATGATCCAGTGGCTAAGAAGTGCAGTACATTGAGGACCTTCTCCAGGGGGCTGAGTGCTTGGGAGCACAGGGTGGGTGATGTGAGGTCATCCTCCCACTCAGTCACCAGGTCCAGTATGATGTGTGGTGGAAACCTGTACCTCCCATACACCTGGTCATCAGGCATCCCGAAAAGGCTGGTTCTGGGTGTGAATATTCTGGCCCGGACTATCCTCCTCCTCCTCCTTTGGTAGCCCACTGCCACTGCTGCTAGGAACGGTATGTTCATCCTGGCGTCTGAGCTTGTTATTGTTAAAGTCCGCAATTTATGCTTAGCGCGTGTTCTAGGCGAGCGTGTGACCCGCGCAGCCCTGGAATCCTGTTCCCAGTCCAATAGCGTGTGGAAATTCACACGCACCACGGGATACAGCGTGTGACCCGCGCAGCCCTGGAATCCTGTTCCCAGTCCAATAG
Organism: Ambystoma mexicanum; assembly: GCF_040938575.1. Taxonomy (NCBI): domain Eukaryota; kingdom Metazoa; phylum Chordata; class Amphibia; order Caudata; family Ambystomatidae; genus Ambystoma; species Ambystoma mexicanum. The sequence continues at coordinate 672,471,793 of NC_090934.1, forward strand.
CGTGTGGAAATTCACACGCACCACGGGATACAGCGTGTGACCCGCGCAGCCCTGGAATCCTGTTCCCAGTCCAATAGCGTGTGGAAATTCACACGCACCACGGGATACAGCGTGTGACCCGCGCAGCCCTGGAATCCTGTTCCCAGTCCAATAGCGTGTGGAAATTCACACGCACCACGGGATACAGGTTCGCTGACGTACTTGCGTGTGTAAGTGGCCGCGCACCCATTAAATACACGTACATAGGCCAATCGCGTGTACGCGCACTTTTGTCCAATTACACGCGATGACACTCTGACGTGCAGTATCTCCACGTGTGCCCCGTCATCACGTCCTGAGTGGGGAACACCCGTGCGGGTCACGTCACAGACGCGCTTACGCGCTGAGGGACTCTGGTCCAATAGAATCGCGTATGCGTGCTGACGCGCTTACGCGCTAAGGGCCTTTCCTCGGATTTCACGCTGACGTGCAGGATTTTCACGTGCCAAATCACTCCGTATCAAGCTGGCCACGCGAAAACACACGGAAGCCCACGCTCCTGCCCAGAAGGCCGAGTTACTGCCCCCCAGTGCCCCGAGCAGCCTCCCACGTGCCATCTGCTGCTGCCTGCCTGCCTGCCTGCTGCCACCGTGCCCTGCCATTTGGTGCCTGCACATCAGCCATCTGCAGGGGTCCAGTTGCTGTGTCCACCCCTGCTGGAACTGAAGACTCCCGACTGGTATTACATCGCTCCACAGCCCAGCCCCAGGACCCAGTTGCCCACCCACACCTGCCTCTGGGGTTGCCATGTCGGGCACTTCCACATCTGGCACCAGTGGCAACCCCAGGCCAGAGGGGCAGAGGGGCACCAGCTTCACTGTCACCGAAGTTGGTGTCCTGGTGGAGCATGTCCTGGGGCAGTATGATGCCCTCTTTGGATCGTCCCGCGCCAGCAAGGAAGGACGGCAGAGGATCTGGGCCGACTGTGTGGTTGCCATCAACGCGGAGGGGGTGGCAACCCGCGACGTCCTGAAGATCAAGAAGCGCTGGGAGGACTTGAGGTCCAGGACCCTTGTGAAGGCCCGGCGCCTCGTGGAGGGGGGCCGGGGCCGCATGAGTACCATCCAGATGAGGGTCCTGGAACGCGTACGCCCAGCGCTCCACGCCCAGATCCTTGAGAGGGAGGACCGTCTGGAGTTGAGCGGTAAGTGTCCATGCATTACTGTGTGAGACAAGGCATGTTGCGGTGTGCTGGTTCTATGATACTTGCCTGTATGTGTGCCATAGCCCATGTATGCATGTATGTGTGCAGGGACATCATGGTAATGCATGTGCGACCAGTGATGTGTGATGCACATGGTTGTTGCATGTGTTGATATGCCGCATGGGGAGCCCTAATCAGATTATGAACATGAGAGCATGCCAGTCTCTGTACCTGAACATGGGTGGGGGTGAGGGATGGGTGCTGATGCCAGGTACATATATGGTAGCCATGTCTGTGTGCCTGACCTGCGTGTCTGTGACTTGTGCATGCCATGGATGCATGACACATGTGTGTGACAATGCAGAGATTCAGTAAAGCAGCAAAATTACCCTTGTATCCGCTGTGTTTGGTGTGTTTGGGGCCAGATGGATGTGACTGAGGTGATGTGTGTGCATGTGATGGGCATGAGGCATGATGCATGTGAGTTACATATCATTGAATGTTTCAAGAGTCCATTGGACATGCATGGAAATGTCCATGGCATGCACCATGCCTGTTACTGTGTGTGTTTTGCCTGGACTGGCCCATGTGTTGTGGAGGGACATGATGGAAGTGTACTTTGACAGTGGTGCTCATCTGCTATTGCTTCCTGTCTAGGGGACCATTGTACAGTGCCCTGATGCTTGTGTTCTTTGTCTCCCTCTACGCAGCGGCTAGTGAAGAAGAGGGCGGAGACGGCGCTGTGGAGCAAGGCGGCGGGGATGCCCCCACGGCTGCAGCGGAAGGGGTGGGTGAGCCCCCACAGGGGCCTGCTACGGTGGGAGACGGTGAGGAGCCATCCAGGTTGGTGGTTTGCACAGAGGAGGAGGAGGCCGCCACTGGGGCACACATGGGGCCTGGTGGGGGCATCCCTGCTGGTGCAAGTGGTGCAGTCCAGGGCCAGGGGCAGGAGGCAGCACAGGTCACCGTGGAGGGGCCTGTGCATGTCGCTGTCCCTGACCCTGTGAGTGCACCACCATGCACCAGCAGGGATGCCCCGTCCCAGGCCTGTCCGCAGGTAGAGGGGATGTCCATGTCACCTGACTCCCCTCCACCTGCGGACGTGGGTACCCCTGGCCGTGCGGAGAAGGTCCTGATTGGGGTCGCGTTGCGCACGGCTGCGATTCGTGATGCCGTGCGTGCTTCCCGGGAGGAGCACGCACGTCATCACGAAGTGCACCGTGCCGACGTGGCCCAATTGGGATCGGCCATGTTCGGGGGTTTCCTGCATGTGTTGGCCAATGTGGCGGCCCTCTCCTCCTCTGTGCAGGCTATCCACCAGTCGTTCTCCTTGCCGTCTTCCAGCCCAGATGCCACCAGGGCCCCCTGTGGACCTGCCCCGACCAATGCAGCCAGCTCGGTGGGGATCCCATCCCTGCCACAGTCGGGAGTCAGAGATCCAGCAGGGGTGGACACCAGAGCAACTGGACCCCAGCAGATGGAGGATGTGACGGCATCATCGGGCAGGGCACGTGCACGACGGCGTCGGTGGTTTCCATCAGCCTGGATGCCGTCGTGCTGGCACAGGCAGTTGCGTCGGAGGCAGCAGCAGGCTCAACGTGGGAGGCATCATGGCTCGGGACCATCAACATCAGGGGTGCAGGCATCGGCCGGAGGGCAGGAGAACCCTGGAATGGGAGTGGCTTCCGTGTGGGAGAGGTTGTGCCAGCGGATAGGTGCGGAGCGGCAGCGGGCAGAGGAGGAACGGCTCACGATGGTCAGGGCGGAGGACTCCATGCGGAGGGCGCTGAGGCGGGCTGAGTGCCTCGAGGGTCTTCGCAGGGAGTTTGAGCTTGACACTGCGTTATCCCTGCGGGACCTCGGGGCCAGGGAACATGCCCGCCTCCAAGCCATTGACCAGGAGTTCGAGGATGCCCTGGCCCATGACGACAACCAGTGAGCCGTCCAAATAGCCCGCTGCCTTTGTATATAGTTGTATAGTTAGGGTTAGGTTTCCTTTGTTTTTTTGAATTTTTTTTGGGTTGCGATTGGACAATGCACCACTTTTTTGTATATAGTTCCCTTTTTAGTTAGTAGTCAGTTAGGTTTAATTTGGTAGGGCTCATGGACCCAGGATTATCTTCTTGATTGGCTTATTTTAATTTTTCATAATTTTTTCTTGGACATTCATCTTGTTTTGTTTGATTTGCTTTGTGTTTTTTCTTATTTGCTGTTCAATACATATTATTTTTTTAATCTTCAATGTGTCGTATCATCTCATTGCTTTCAGGCATGTCATGTTGGGTGTTTTGTCATTCACTTGCAGCCATTGTGTGTGACAGACATGTGTTAAATTGCATTATTTACATTGGGGGTGTAACATGTAATTGGCTTTGATATGTGGGTGGGTGTGATAGTTGGTTGGGCCTTTTGGCAGGGGAGGATGGGCATTACGGACATGATTGGGGAATGTTGGGACCCAGGTGCAGGGGGGCATGGATTGGACATGGGTGGGGGCCTGCTGGCAGGTGCCCCACAGTGCTGGGGGGTGGGGGTGGTGAGAGACATGAGTTGGACATGGGTGGGGCCTGCTGGCAGGTGCCCCACAGTGCTGGGGGGTGGGGGGGTGGGAGACATGGGTGGGGGCCTGCTAGCAGGTGCCCCACAGTGCTGGGGGGTGGGGGGGTGGGGAACATGGGTGGGGGCCTGCTGGCAGGTGCCCCTGCACTGCTGGGGGGTGGGGGTGGTGGGAGACATGGGTGGGGCCTGGTGGAGGGTGCCCCTGCACTGCTGGGGGGTGGGGGGGTGGGGAACATGAGTTGGACATGGGTGGGGGCCTGCTGGCAGGTGCCCCACAGTGCTGAGGGGTGAGGGGGGGTGGGAGACATGGGTGGGAGCCTGGTGGAGGGTGCCCCTGCACTGCTGGGAGGTTGGGGGGTGGGAGACATGGATGGGGGCCTGGGGGAGGGTGCCCCTGCACTGCTGGGGGGTGGGGGGGTGGGAAACATGGGTGGGGGCCTGCTGGCAGGTGCCCCAGAGTGCCTGGGGGTCGGGGGGTGGGAGACATGGGTGGGGGCCTGCTGGCAGGTGCCCCACAGTGCTGGGGGGTGTGGGGGGTGGGGAACATGAGTTGGACATGGGTGGGGGCCTGCTGGCAGGTGCCCCACAGTGCTGGGGGGTGGGGGGGTGAGGAACATGAGTTGGACATGGGTGGGGGCCTGGTGGTGGGTGCCCCTGCACTGCTGGGGGGTGGGGGGGTGGGAGACATGGGTGGGGGCCTGCTGGCAGGTGCCCCACAGTGCTGGGGGGTGTGGGGGGTGGGGAACATGAGTTGGACATGGGTGGGGGCCTGCTGGCAGGTGCCCCACAGTGCTGGGGGGTGGGGGGGTGAGGAACATGAGTTGGACATGGGTGGGGGCCTGGTGGTGGGTGCCCCTGCACTGCTGGGGGGTGGGGGGGTGGGAGACATGGGTGGGGGCCTGCTGGCAGGTGCCCCACAGTGCTGGGGGGTGTGGGGGGTGGGGAACATGAGTTGGACATGGGTGGGGGCCTGCTGGCAGGTGCCCCACAGTGCTGGGGGGTGGGGGGGTGAGGAACATGAGTTGGACATGGGTGGGGGCCTGGTGGTGGGTGCCCCAGAGTGCTGGGGGGTCGGGGGGTGGGAGACATGGGTGGGGGCTGCTGGCAGGTGCCCCACAGTGCTGGGGGGTGTGGGGGGTGGGGAACATGAGTTGGACATGGGTGGGGGCCTGCTGGCAGGTGCCCCACAGTGCTGGGGGGTGGGGGGGTGAGGAACATGAGTTGGACATGGGTGGGGGCCTGGTGGTGGGTGCCCCTGCACTGCTGGGGGGTGGGGGGGTGGGAGACATGGGTGGGGGCCTGCTGGCAGGTGCCCCACAGTGCTGGGGGGTGTGGGGGGTGGGGAACATGAGTTGGACATGGGTGGGGGCCTGCTGGCAGGTGCCCCACAGTGCTGGGGGGTGGGGGGGTGAGGAACATGAGTTGGACATGGGTGGGGGCCTGGTGGTGGGTGCCCCTGCACTGCTGGGGGGTGGGGGGGTGGGAGACATGGGTGGGGGCCTGCTGGCAGGTGCCCCACAGTGCTGGGGGGTGTGGGGGGTGGGGAACATGAGTTGGACATGGGTGGGGGCCTGCTGGCAGGTGCCCCACAGTGCTGGGGGGTGGGGGGGTGAGGAACATGAGTTGGACATGGGTGGGGGCCTGGTGGTGGGTGCCCCTGCACTGCTGGGGGGTGGGGGGGTGGGAGACATGGGTGGGGGCCTGCTGGCAGGTGCCCCACAGTGCTGGGGGGTGTGGGGGGTGGGGAACATGAGTTGGACATGGGTGGGGGCCTGCTGGCAGGTGCCCCACAGTGCTGGGGGGTGGGGGGGTGAGGAACATGAGTTGGACATGGGTGGGGGCCTGGTGGTGGGTGCCCCTGCACTGCTGGGGGGTGGGGGGGTGGGAGACATGGGTGGGGGCCTGCTGGCAGGTGCCCCACAGTGCTGGGGGGTGGGAGGGGTGGGGAACATGAGTTGGACATGGGTGGGGGCCTGGTGGTGGGTGCCCCTGCACTGCTGGGGGGTGGGGGGTGGGAGACATGGGTGGGGGCCTGCTGGCAGGTGCCCCACAGTGCTGGGGGGTTGGGGGGGGTGGGGAACATGAGTTGGACATGGGTGGGAGCCTGCTGGCAGGTGCCCCACAGTGCTGGGGGGTGGGGGGGTGGGAGACATGGGTGGGGGCCTGCTAGCAGGTGCCCCACAGTGCTGGGGGGTGGGGGGGTGGGGAACATGGGTGGGGGCCTGCTGGCAGGTGCCCCTGCACTGCTGGGGGGTGGGGGTGGTGGGAGACATGGGTGGGGCCTGGTGGAGGGTGCCCCTGCACTGCTGGGGGGTGGGAGGGTGGCAGACATGGGTGGGGGCCTGGTGGAGGGTGCCCCTGCACTGCTGTGGGGTGGGAGACATGGGTGGGGGCCTGGTGGAGGGTGCCCCTGCACTGCTGGGGGGTGGGGGGGTGGGGAACATGAGTTGGACATGGGTGGGGGCCTGCTGGCAGGTGCCCCACAGTGCTGGGGGGTGGGGGTGGTGGGAGACATGAGTGGGGCCCTGGTGGAGGGTGACCCTGGTGGCTGGGGTTTGGGGGTGGTGGGAGACATGAGTTGGACATGGGTGGGGGCCTGCTGGCAGGTGCCCCACAGTGCTGGGGGGTGGGGGTGGTGGGAGACATGAGTGGGGCCCTGGTGGAGGGTGACCCTGGTGGCTGGGGTTTGGGGGTGGTGGGAGACATGAGTTGGACATGGGTGGGGGCCTGCTGGCAGGTGCCCCACAGTGCTGGGGGGTGGGGGTGGTGGGAGACATGAGTGGGGCCCTGGTGGAGGGTGACCCTGGTGGCTGGGGTTTGGGGGTGGTGGGAGACATGAGTTGGACATGGGTGGGGGCCTGCTGGCAGGTGCCCCACAGTGCTGGGGGGTGGGGGTGCAAGGGGACATGTGTTGGTGTTCATTAGTTCAAGGAGACATGTGCCTTTGCTGGGGGGCATGCCCATGTTGGGTGGGCTGCCTGCGGGACATGACCAGGGATGCAGGGTAGTCCCCTGTGGTGTGGGCTGCCTGCAGGGGCCGTGGAGGGTGTACAGGGTACACCTGGGAGGAGCCACACTGTCAAATCACATGTGGAACTTCCCGCGCACCCCTGAAATACACGCGCCCAGGCTGTTCGCGTGTGGAACTTCCCGCGCACCCCTGAAATACACGCGCCCAGGCTGTTCGCGTGTGGAACTTCCCGCGCACCCCTGAAATACACGCGCCCAGGCTATTCGCGTGTGGAACTTCCCGCGAACCCCTGAAATACACGCGCCCAGGCTATTCGCGTGTGGAACTTCCCGCGCACCCCTGAAATACACGCGCCCAGGCTATTCGCGTGTGGAACTTCCCGCGCACCCCTCAAATTCACGCGCCCAGGCTATTCGCGTGTGGAACTTCCCGCGCACCCCTGAAATACACGCGCCCAGGCTATTCGCGTGTGGAACTTCCCGCGAACCCCTGAAATACACGCGCCCAGGCTATTCGCGTGTGGAACTTCCCGCGAACCCCTGAAATACACGCGCCCAGGCTATTCGCGTGTGGAACTTCCCGCGCACCCCTCAAAATCACGCGCCCAGGCTATTCGCGTGTGGAACTTCCCGCGCACCCCTGAAATACACGCGCCCAGGCTATTCGCGTGTGGAACTTCCCGCGCACCCCTGAAATACACGCGCCCAGGCTATTCGCGTGTGGAACTTCCCGCGCACCCCTGAAATACACGCGCCCAGGCTATTCGCGTGTGGAACTTCCCGCGAACCCCTGAAATACACGCGCCCAGGCTATTCGCGTGTGGAACTTCCCGCGAACCCCTGAAATACACGCGCCCAGGCTATTCGCGTGTGGAACTTCCCGCGCACCCCTCAAATTCACGCGCCCAGGCTGTTCGCGTGTGGAACTTCCCGCGCACCCCTGAAATACACGCGCCCAGGCTATTCGCGTGTGGAACTTCCCGCGAACCCCTGTAATACACGTAGCCCGCTCCCCCAGGCCCGATCGCGTGAGGAACTTCCCGCGCACCCCTCAAATTCACGCGCCCAGGCTATTCGCGTGTGAAACTTCACGCGAACCCCTGAAATATACGTAGCACGCTCCCCCAGGCCCGATCGCGTGTGGAACTTCACGCGAACCCCTGTAATACACGAAGCCCGCTCCCCCAGGCCCGATCGCGTGAGGAACTTCACGCGAACCCCTGTAATACACGTAGCCCGCTCCCCCAGGCCCGATCGCGTGAGGAACTTCACGCGAACCCCTGTTATACACGTAGCCCGCTCCCCCAGGCCCGATCGCGTGAGGAACTTCACGCGAACCCCTGTAATACACGAAGCCCGCTCCCCCAGGCCCGATCGCGTGTGGAACTTCACGCGAACCCCTGTAATACACGTAGCCCGCTCCCCCAGGCCCGATCGCGTGAATAACTTCACGCGAACCCCTCAAATTCACGCGCCCAGGCTATTCGCGTGTGAAACTTCACGCGAAACCCTGAAATATACGTAGCACGCTCCCCCAGGCCCGATCGCGTGTGGAACTTCACGCGAACCCCTGTAATACACGAAGCCCGCTCCCCCAGGCCCGATCGCGTGAGGAACTTCACGCGAACCCCTGTAATACACGTAGCCCGCTCCCCCAGGCCCGATCGCGTGAGGAACTTCACGCGAACCCCTGTTATACACGTAGCCCGCTCCCCCAGGCCCGATCGCGTGAGGAACTTCACGCGAACCCCTGTAATACACGAAGCCCGCTCCCCCAGGCCCGATCGCGTGTGGAACTTCACGCGAACCCCTGTAATACACGTAGCCCGCTCCCCCAGGCCCGATCGTGTGAATAACTTCACGCGAACCCCTGTGATGCACGTACCCTGCAAATCGCGTGTGACACTTCCCGCGCACCCCGGTATACATGCACACGTATTTTTTGTCAGCGGGTGTCCGTGTTTGTGGGTACCCCTTTGCACGTCATTTTTCCTGGAGGGCCACAGTATGGGACATTCATCATGGCAGTATATAGGTGCTATTTGTTGGCGCACCTTTTGGCGCACATTTCTTACAGCCGCAGAGACGCTACCGCCTCCTTTCTTGTGGCGGTCGTGTTTGTGCCTGTGCGCTGGTTTGAGCGTGCGCTTTTTTCCCCTATTCTATTCCATGAATACGTGTTGTAGGCGAGCGTGTGGGCGTTCCGCGCACTTGTGCCCTGTACTTCCCCCGTGACGCCCACGTTTTGGCAAGTTGTTCCCCATTCCGAGTGTTACGCCCGTGTTCCGCCTACTTTTATTGCGTGCGCCGCGCTATGTGCGATTTTCGCTGTGGCCTGTGCGATTTTCGCTGTGACCTGGCGCACGCTGTTAGATGGCCTGTGCGCTAACGTGCGCCGCGCACTTTTTATCGCACATCCGCTGGTTTTCTCGCGCACGGCCTTCCATGAATCGACGTGCGCTGCTTTTCGTGCGATTTTCGCACGTTCACTGCGATTTTCGCTATTCCACTGCGATTCGCACGTTTATGCCCACTTGCGCCGCGCTAATTATTCCATGAATCGGCCTGATATCTTTCCAACATTGGATTTATTGAAAGTATTTGAGACTGCATCGCCGGATGTCATGTGCAGATTTTGCCAAGAGAGGCAACATCAAGAAACCTTAAAACATTTAGATCTAAGCTGCACAGTCTTCACAACTCTAAAAACAAACTATCTGTGGACGTTCATAATGGAAAAATATTCAAATTAGAGTGAAGATGTGTGTAGTACCATTTGTGTGGGAGAATATATTAGACTAACGTGTGCTACACTGGACTTCTTGAAGGAGATCTTTTCTTCTCTTCTCACAACCTAGTCGGACCACGAAGGAATGAGCCGTGCAGCTGGAATTTTTGGTTCTAATCATGGATGTTAAGGATAGATATCATTTGTTTTTTTTGTGAACCAAATATCTTAATAATACAAAAAAAAATATTTGTGGTCAACAGAACAGAATCGAGGACTGTAGTCAAATCAGTAAGCGCTATGAAAAAGGCTTCCTGTTTGATATATCATGATTTTGGAGTGATTAAGTATTAATTCACACCATGTTGACAAGTGCCTAAACCTTAACAGAAGCCTAGCTGAACCGGAAATAAGATATTCAAACATTCTGTCCACATTTTAAGTTCGAACAAAAGAGATTTGCAAAATATTTTTAAAGAAAAAATGGATCGATAACTTGATGGTGCATTCCTAGCACCTCTTTTAAAATATTGAAATGATGATAGCCTTACTCCAAGCCTCAGGAAAATAAATCCCAAAGATAACAAATAACTTTAAAAGTTACATAATGATGGAGCCCAAGTCTCAGGCTTAAGGTTAAACTTAACAGAGGGACCTAAATCCAAGCCAGGTGCTTAATTACTTTTCAATGCACTAACAATCTTAAATAACCGATCCATTAAACTTTATTCAGTTTAAGTCAACCATGAAAGTTTACGCATAACAGAAATACGTATAAAAGGCATAATTCAATCAAGTTATAAAAGCCTAAAATATCCAAACAATCTAGTTTTAAAAAAACAGATAAAATAACGTACGTCTTCCCTTACCCACATAGTCTAATAATCACTGTGCCAAATTAAGACATCTTAGTTAATTCATTGCTGATAACATGTTGATAAAATGTCAGAGAATAACAAGTCATATTGAATCTCTAGAAATAGTAATTCCAGTAATCCTTAGAAACATATTATATAATATTGATGTGTCTTTTGCGCCTAGCCCAGGCGGATCCAATGTAGCTGGAAACTGCATAAATTACATCAACAGATTGTGAATTATGACACAAAATTCCTGCCTCATTTAGTGTTCACACCCCATGTTTATGTAGACATGGTTTTAGGTTCCTACATCATACAAATTCATACATTGGGCACACAAAGAGGAAATGTTGTACTGTTCCTTCCATTTCAGGACAGAATGGGCAGCTAGTAGATGTCGAATTAGCCCACTGTGCAGTGAAAGCAGTAATGGGGAGGGTTTCCAATCAAGTAGTGATATTAGGCAGTAGTTTCCTGGGTCAACCCTTCCTCCTTTTTTATGCATGGGTACGATCTTGGCGGTACTCCAGGTTGGTGGAAATGTACCCAATTCAGTGACTCTATTAAATAACAACAGGGAGTATGGTGCCCATATTGTTATTTTGTATAGGTCCACTGGTATCCTATCTAGGCCCGGGGACTTTCCCTGCGACTGGCTCTTAATTTCATCTTTAATTTCTTTGTGGGGAAATTTATAGGGTGAGATACTATTCAGGTTTGGAATATCATGCAGAAGTGCATTAGAAACAAACAAAAAGGTAGTTGTATCCTCCTTATAAAGAAGGCGAAAATTATCACACCACACAGTCTCAGTAATACATATTTGGAGAGATTTATTCTCATCATTTATGCCTTGCTAGATTATTTTCCAAAAACCTGTGGAATCCTTAGTATTAGTGGCCTGTATAATAGCTTACACTTTTAATTTGCTTGAGTAGTCTTTTTTTGCTTTATAAGGTTCTTATATTCAACTCGCGGTTTTGGGCCATTCACTATATCCCTATTAGTTTGGGTTTACTGGGCTTTCATTAAACTGTTCTTTTTATTTCTGCACTCCTTGTCGAACTAACTGTCCTTGCTAGCTGGATAGCTGAAACTACCTTTACTGCTTTCGTCAGTAGTGGCACAAGCACTGACATAATATTATCATAGGAGGCGCAACTGACACATGGTCATGTTTCTGGTCTACCATGGCCTCTGGCCATGTGCGCCCTATGTGTGTCTCTGCTGATGAGAAGTATCACACCAAGAAGTGTTAAGTGCACTCACATGTCTGGGGCTCAAGTGCACCAGGTGTATGCACTCACATGTCTGGGGCTCAAGATCGAATTAGCCACTTATTGTACAGTCAGTACTTCCTAATGGCACCCCAGTGTTTTGCACGCTTAAAGATGCTAAGTGACGGCTGCAAAGTCGTTTCTGCTATTTAAAGGTACAGCCAATAACCTAATGCTGCACTGTTGCATCTTATTTATTCTTTTACTACTATGCTAATGTCGACCCGTATATATTGATTCTACTTTTTGATTCTGCTTTTGACTTCGAAACGCCTGTGGATAGAGGTGACGGATGGTCGTGTTATACACTCTACTGACTGTACAATAAGTGGCTAATTCGATCTTGAGCCGCAGACATGTGAGTGCATACACCTGGCACTTAACACTTCTTGGTGTGATACTTCTCATCAGCACAGACACACATAGGGCGCTGTACTATGGAAATCAGCCTTGCGCCCTACTGCTGTCTGGCTGTAACTCATGGCTTTGATTAACCACACTTCGTGGCCTATTGGTCAGGCTCTCTGCATGCTATGTAAATGTGTTAGGTTTATGACACATCACTAATGGTTTTACATTGGTTTTATTCATTTTAACCTGGTTTCTGCACAAAAGGCAACTGAGGGATTGGTTTCTTTTTCATCTCTCTACCTTCACAGATTTATGAGCCCAATGCCTTGTGGGACTTGTAGTTGCTTGCCCATAGAGTCACGGGATTCACATTATTTTGTGGTATTTAAATTGCGAGTCCGAGATTCTAAGTGGGATTACATCTTTTCTCTCTCTTTTTTTCCCTGTTATTATTTTTTCTGTTCCTCAGGGGTCATGACTTCTACTGGTCCTGAGGAAGGCGGGATTGCCTACTCCGCCGAAACGTAGAATACTTGTACTTTTGGACTCATACTTGTACAAGTACGACACCATTTAGATCCATCCTGGTGTCACACGTAGACCCCGAGTTCAGCTAGTAGACGTTGAGCTTAGCTAGCAAATTGGAAATGCCCCCAACTGAACTGAAAATTTAAGATTCAGTTACATATGGCTTCAAACATCGAGGGGGGGCCTTTCATTTCCAACATTCACATTGTGTTGATTGTTTAGAGAAAAAGTTTCCCTTTTTTTCATATGTTCTTTTCAAATGTGTATAAATAATTGTATTTTTGTTTTTCATATGCTCTTTTCAAATGCGTGACCCCGAGTTCAGCTAGTAGACTTTGAGCTTAGCTAGCAAATTGGAAATGCCCCCAACTGAACTGAAAATTTAAGATTCAGTTACATATGGCTTCAAACATCGAGGGGGGGCCTTTCATTTCCAACATTCACATTGTGTTGATTGTTTAGAGAAAAAGTTTCCCTTTTTTTCATATGTTCTTTTCAAATGTGTATAAATAATTGTATTTTTGTTTTTCATATGCTCTTTTCAAATGCGTATAAATAATTGTATTTTGTTTAATATGAAAAATTGTGTACATTAATATGGACACCCATCTGTTCAATTTGTGTACAGATTGTGCTTGCTCTGGAATTTACTTTTAGTCAATTGTGCTTGGTAACTTATAGACCTCGCTTGTGAGCAATAATAACAAAAAATAATAAAAAAGCTACTTTTGTATTAATTCTTAAACAGAAGTTGGATATGGTGGATTTGAAAGACTTATCCCAATAAAGACTTAGGTGGACACATAAAGTTATAAAAATCATACCTAGGAACTATTTCAGATAGTTTGTGCCATACTCTTGGCATTGAGGAGATGACTATAAATAGAATTTATATGTATGTCTAGTGAACTTGTCAGGACACTGTTTTGTTTTGTGTTTCAGTGATTTCCCAGTCCTTGACAGAGTAGGGAACTACCCTCTACTACACAGCCCCTTGGAGTAGCCTTCCTCCCATGTACCGTAAGAGTGGAGCCAAGACCTCACAACTGCAAAGTGTGGATATGGCATAGGATCGGGTAGAAAGGACAATTACGGACATGGAACTAATGCAATTGACCATAGCCCTCTTGATTTCTATATCTCAAGGAGAAGGGTGTTTGAGTGCAGAGGCAGCAGTACCAATAGGTTTGGGAGTGTCTGAGTACCAAGAACCACAGGAAATGGTGGTAGCAAAGGTTAGAACAGTGCCGCGAGATGGCCCCATCACTGCCTTTTATCACGCAGTGCAGGGAAAGGCTACAGACTTTTTTTTAAAAACAGAAGAAGCAAATAAGACCTGCAAGACAAGAAGTCCTCACAACATCACATAGTTATATTTTCAGTGAGGGAATCGACAGGTCCGAAATTGAGAGTTTAAATGGAGAAATGGATGCAACGAACGGTTGGTAGAGTGAGGTCTATGCCTCTCAAGATTTAACTGAAATTTCGGTCTATGAATCCGATTTATTTGCCATGCATAATGCATCTCCAGTACTCGCTCCCCAAAGGGGCAACCTGAACAAGTTGCATAACACTGATCAGTCTACTAATCTGGAGGGGGCCCATATTCTGAATCCAGTGCTTGAAGAGATCAACCAGGTGCTGAGCATCTTGGTTACATTGTATGAAGGCTTATAAGTAGAAGTCAAAACGAAATCAACATTATTTAAATCACTGGTATTTAAATTCAATAATGTGGGCATTCACAAAAAGGTAAAAGACTTCTTTGAACTAAATAAAACTAATCAAAGGATACTGACTGAGCCAGGATAAACCTACCCTAGAGGAAATTTGATGAACGCACCCAAGACACAGTGGTGCATGGCAAAACTCCTGATTCGAGTAGCACACAAATCCAAGCATGCAAAGGCGACCAAAACCCAGGAAACTGGGTACAACGGTCACAGTCTATACATTCTCAAAAATATAATTTCCTCAGGTCAAGAACATTTTACTCAATATGGTCAACAAACTAAAGTAATAAAGAAACGGAAAAATAGGAAAGTACTGGATACGGATGAAAAAGATGAAATCACACAGGATCAAGTCGAAGCAAAGAGGAAAAATGCCAACATACAATTGTCCAGGAAGTTGTTATAAACTTTATCTTCGCAGCCCGCCGTTAAGGCAGTACTCCGAAATCAGCAAATAAGGCCAACTATTAGAACTGGGAAAAGGTCCACTCGGGTGACAGACTATACAGACAAACCGAACAGCACAGTAACTAAAGTTAATAGGAGAACACAAGTAGTTGATATCTTGGAATCTTTCATGATGGAAGAAATAGAGCCACAGGCTAGCACAGGGATGCAAAACTCGCCTTCTGTTAATGCCGGGTTAAATGTTGATGGACAGGGGGTTGAGCACTTATACTGTCTGACTTCAAATGTGATTCCATCGAGGTGGCACAGGGGCAGGGGGATGAAAGGAGGCTGCAGCATGGGCAGGGGGCTACACAATGGGGGACATCATCAAGACATCCTTGTGCACAGGGGAAGCTACCTCCTGTTTAATCTTAGACCGGCTGTTAATTGCTTTGTACCTCTCACTGCCACCATACAAGATACCTCTCACTGCCACCATACAAGATGTTAGGTTTGAGAACCGAGTAAGCGACTCATTTAAAGGCATTCTCTAGAGAGGTTTGGAGCACCCTCAGATAGCCTCCCCAGCTGCCCAAACTCTCAATGGGGGTAATGTAAAGGTACCGCTCTTCTTGGTTCCAGATTTTCTCCCTTGTAAAGCTAACCTGGGGTGGCAAAAAGAAGTCTACTCCATTTTGAAAGGAACAAGAGGGTCAGTTCAACTCTCCCTGGAAACAGGGCAGTAAAAAAACCTTCAGTGGAAGGGCTGAGGTCCCTAATTAATACTCAGACAACTCAGTAAGCATTGCTACCAGGGACATTCCAGCTTGGTGTGGATGCTTGCTAGCTGATATACAGGGAGGTGATTCTAAACAGATCTAACATCTTGAATCTTTTGAACACGTTGCCGGACCTGCATGTAATTGCATCCAGGGAACTCACAAGTGTAGACTTTAAGGATCTCTACCGTACTGACCTTTCCATATTGTTCATAGGTTCGAAAGTGGTCTTTGACTTAATATTAAGTGAAGCTTCAGCCTTACAGCAAATAAGCTTTGATATAATTCCTGAATCATTATTTCAAGACCAAAATGGAAGAGAATGTCATGACGTACTTGGGAATTTTCAACCAAATGAGCTCTTAGTCTCAACAAGTCCCAATAACAATGGAGGCTAGTTAGGGTCCTTTCTTAGTCATACGAGCAATGGACCTATAAAGGAACCTGTAGATAAGCAGTCCTTCGATAATTAAGGTCCTGGCTGTCTTCTTTCATGGAACACTAGGGGCCACAGCAAGTTGCTAGGTGATCCTGTTTTGGGGAATTGCCTAAGAAAGCACACTGTTATTTACTTCCAGGAAACTTGGTTAATATGGGAGGTCCATCCAGATTGCTTTGCATCGTTTCCCAAAAAGCGAGACCAACTGTAACAGGCTGTCCTGCATGTGGGCTACTCATCTTACTAAAAATTAATAAAGGCATGAAGATTGTTTCATCAAATTCTGTGTTTAAAGAGATGCTAAGTGTGCATGTTAAACTGCAAAAGGGTGCTCTATGGTAAATCTATTACTGTTAAATGTGTATTGGCATCTGGGTATTTGTCTTCAATAAACACTGTTGGGCACCATTATTGCTTTGATTGGTGGCTATCGTGATCTAAATCCAGGGAGAATGGTGTTTTTTGTAGGAGATCTGTTTGGACATTTGTACCCTCAATTCTGTTCAAAGATGTCCAGCAGCCAGAAATAAATGTAGTCTAGGTGGATGGCCTTGGTGTGCCATTTTGGAGGGCCTGGGTTTGAAAATGTTAATCTACATTCCCTCAACAGAACACAAATCTTCTAACTATACCTGGCATAATGGCACCTTGGCGTCCATACTGGACTATATGTATATAGCTGAGGGCTTATTTAGCCATTGCTCCCCCTTGGTGATCACACATACAACACTAAGTGATCACTCAATGTTAGTACAGAAATTAATTTGTAGAAGGTTGGAAATTACCCAGAGGAAAGTCCATTGGGTCTTGAAGTGAGGGATCACAATACTTGTGTCATTTAGAATAAGTCCAAAGTTACTCAGGTGAACTCTGTCTTTGAAGAATGGTGTAGTCTGAACCCTGAGGAATGGAAAGTTGGAGTTCTAACAGTGAAATGTTTAACCCGTTGGTTGAACATGCTCTGTCCAAAGTTTTCAGACCAAGACATCAGAAAACTAAGAAACCCCAAGAGACACATGTGCACAGGCTTGATCATGAAGTAGCAACTCATAAGAAAGAATTTAGGGCTGTAATCCAATTGATAAAGGTTACATATGAGAATGATTCAGTTGGGGCAGCCAAACAAATCAAGAAGGTCTGATTAAGAAATAGAAACTGAAAAGAGGGAGAAGAGCTTGCTTATGCCACCAGGATAGCGAGTATAATAACAGAGAACTCAACCAATCAGCAATAGATCTCAACCAAGTTTCAGAGGACAATTGGTTTATCCACTACACGAGGTTGTATGATTGTGAAAATAAGAAAGTGACCATAGAGAAGATCCCTGAACAAGCTCCTTGGATCCTTGAATTTGACAGAGATGACATCGTAAATCTAATAAAGAAACTTAGTGTTTCCAGGGAAACGGGCCCCGATGGCATCTCAAATAAGATGCTGAAAGACAGCTGTGAAGATTGGGCGGATCTAATATATGCGCTGTTCCAACAAATAAAACAAGCAAGACAAATCCCTTCCTCTTGGACAGAGGCATACATTGTCCCAATCTATAAAAAAGGAGATCGAAGCAACCCAAGAAACTACAGGCCAACAGCGCTGCTGGATTCTATTGGCAAGCTATTTGCGTCTCTGCTGTTAAGAGATCTAAAAAAATGGGCGACCCAGGCGCAAATCCTGGACGAGCGACAGACAGCTTTCATCAGCGGAGTAGGTACTGAGTTGAACCTTTTCCTGCTAAATCTGATGAAAGCTAAAGCCCTGGA
Organism: Ambystoma mexicanum; assembly: GCF_040938575.1. NCBI lineage: Eukaryota > Metazoa > Chordata > Amphibia > Caudata > Ambystomatidae > Ambystoma > Ambystoma mexicanum. The sequence goes on from NC_090934.1 coordinate 672,489,350, forward strand.
CGGAAAGAAAGCTACCTATCTAGCCTTTATTGACCTCGAACAGGTGTTCGATGGGGTAAATCGGGAACGCCTATGGACCAAAATGATCAACTGGGGCTGCCCATCAGATCTGCTAGAAGCTATCCAAGCTTTGTACACCGGCACCACTATACAGATCCAAATGACAGCCAATGGAGGGTTGACGAGAAAGATTGAGCCCCCTTCCTATTTGTCATATACATGGCAGATATGAAGACCCTGCAAGACCTGGTCCGCGCCTTCCCTCCAGAGATAAACGGACTGAAGTGCTGTGGATGCTGTATGCAGATGATGCCGTACTTGTCGACCAAACGCCCATAGGACTCCAGCGTCGGATAATGGCTTTCAACAAGTACCTTGTCGAGAACGACATGAAAATAAACATTAAGAAATCGATGATACTAACTATGAAGTCCTGTCGTGGCAAAAAAACGGCAGGGAACCATTTTTCTTGGTCGCTGGAGAATAAACGATTGGAGGTGGTGGACACAACATTATACCTTGGGGTAAGGATAAATAAAAACTGCAATGAAGAAGGGCACTACGCACTGATCCGAGAAAAACCAAACTCTTTGACCAATCAAGGGCTAGTTATACATCAAAGGAATGGCAAGTTCTCCCTGACGCCCATAATAACATTTTATAAACAAAAGGTTGTGGCCGTAATTACTTATAGAGTGGAGGCCCTGTTAGCCCTACGGTGAGAAGTCTGGAATCTGTGTGAGTCCTATTTTTGGAAGAAAATGTTACGCCTCCCCAATTCGCAGCCCCTAGAGCTTATAAGAACCGAACTAAGGCTCCAATCCTTGGGATCAAGTGTGCTGTGGAAAACTTTATCCTTCTACAGAAAATGCATCCTCGATAACCCACCAAAACCGTACGAAATACCAGGACGGACAGAGCGATTAGTCGGCGACGCGATACTCAGATGTTGGAAACAGAAATGTAAGAGCACTTTAAACAACTCGGACTTTCTGACGACACCCTGAAATCCAATCCAGATAAGGCAAAAAGAACCCTCCAGGAAAAGAATTGGGAGGAAACTCAGGCTATCAGACTGTCCAGAAATCTGTGCCATAACATTATATGGGAGCGAAAAGGCTTAAATCTGCTCCCCACATACTTGGTGAAATTTCCATCAAGACACTACAGAGATCTCCTGTTGAGATGTAGACTTAATATCTGGCACACTAGAGAGGTGAAACGCAGGAGAAAGCTTATGGAAAAATCAAAAGCGTTCTGTAGGTTTTGTAAAAACAAAGACCATCTGGAATCCATCAGACATGTGATGTTAACTTGCCCGGCCCTGATACTTAATCGTCAGTCAGCAATGGGAAGCTATACAGTCAACATTACTGAGGAGACGGAGGAGGATTATAGGGAAAGACTATTGACCGTTTTGGGGAGTCCATTTCGAGAGAATATATTCCTTGGACTATCTAAAGACTAATTTCTTATTTTAAATTTGAATTGAGTTTAGTGTATTGGCAACTAGAAGTGGTCAAAGAATGCATCCTGGAAATCTTGGGGAAAATTAGCACATCGAGGGCCCCAGGACCCAATAAACTATCTAATGTGGTGTTTCATGGAAACCTGCCAATGTGGGCAGGACTTTTGGCCCAACGTTTTACAGATGTAACAAAAACAATGTATTTTCCTACCACCTTCCACACGGTTCCAATCTTCAAAAAACGACCCAAAGATGAGCAAGGAATTATCGCCCGAGCTCCTTTCTTAACACAGATAGCAAGGTGTCATGTAGAAAGCGATGCACATGAAACAGGCCAAATTTAAAAGTGGCAAACCGGTTTTAGGAAGGTGATGGGTACGTTTTTAAATGCCTTTCTAATGAAAAAGTTTTACCAGTCTGGTAAATAAAATACAGTATTTATTGCCACAGTTGACCTAACCCCGCATTTGACAAAGTAGATCGGGACCTCTTCTGGAAGAAGCTGCAGAGATGGGAATTCCTTCTGGTTTATTAAGGATTTTAATTGGCTTACATTAGAATTCAAACATGCAAGTGAGTCTAAATCAGGATGGTGCAATTTCCAGTAAAATGCACCCGCCTGCACAGAGTCGTACTATGCCAGTCTGGTAACAAGGGTAGGCTTACCGGCAGCGTTGTTAACGGACCGGCACAGTTGGAATGAGGCCCATTGTTTCACTTGTGGGTAACCTGCTATAATCTAGAGGGTAAAAGGCAGCTGCATTTTAACAAATTCCTTAAGAGCAGAAGTTTGATCAGCTGTAATGGGGGAGAGTTTAGCAAAGATTGTTTTGCTGGTCGTGCAACGTCAATGGTAGTTTCAATTGTTTTTTTAGACAGTCTGCATTTGGACAATCCTTTACAGGACATGCTGTGAGCACTTAACCACTTTAGTGAAGGTTTCACATTGAATGCACTTTACAGAATGCACTTTCATGAATGCACCTTGAACGCACTTATTGAACATGTGTATGGAACGTATGTTTATCCTTTTTTTATTGGTATGTACCTTACTAAAGATCACCTTATTTTAAATGTACTTTGGTTACTTAGAGCAGATGCACTTTATGTTAATGTACTGTATAGCAACGTGTTTCGTAATTGACTGTATTTCTCTTTTTTTTCTTGTTTTTGTTGTTGTAATAAGTGACTAAGTTTTAAATGCACAAATTGGCTATGTAATGTATTCTTTTAGTTATTTTTGGTCAAACGTTATGTTATTAGCTAAATTACCAATAAATACATTTTAAAAATAATAAGTAAGTCTGATCTGTCTCGTGAATATTTGAAATTCTATTCTAAGTATATATTTTAATACATTAATCACCAGTGTCTGCCTCCATCTGTTATCCGATGCTGATCTTCCCACTCTTGACTGGTGTTCTCTTTTCCTAAATAAGGTTTCCAGCAGAGACAGTGCCTCTGAGAGGGACATAACAATAACAAGGGTGAAGCAACACCTTAAAACCAGGACTAGAAACTGAGTTAGGAAAAGTACCCCATAGAACCATAGAAGAATGGTGAAGAAGGCAATTAAACCCAGAACTGAGAAGCTTGGGAAGAGACGATAGTAAAAAGACAGGGTGCAGGAACCCTTAAGTCTGATTTTGAGTTGCAGGGCAGAATTTCTAAGGTTAGAAGAATACCTATGAGTAGCTGACCCCGTGAAACTAAGACTTGTAAGTCAAAGGAAGACTGCTTGACTTTTGTTATGTTTACAGCACCCTATTTTCTTGCATTGCATAAACCGTTCACCACTTGCCAAAATAAAGAAACTTGTTTTAACCCATAGTTCTGTCATGGCCTGTTTGGTCGTTCCGGTCACCCATATGACAGCACAGTCAGATTGGTTGGAATAGTTTTGATTGCATCTTAGTCAAGCAAAGTATATGATAGGTTAGGAATGCTTGAGGTGGTTATCCTTGGATAGATATGCTTTGTAAATGTTTAGCTACTAAAGAGTCACTGTACCATTTGCCTATTTTGTTGTGAAGTGTGTGATGCAGAATTCATGCTGTTCTTGTACAATCGTCTGTCTATGATGACACATGAGATGGCGGTGGTTAGTTGATGGAGACCAAGAAAATTTGTCACCCTGCCAATTCATGCCTAAGGAAAATAATAGCTGAGCGCAATGCCCTCTATGCATTTGGGTCACCTGACAGGAACATTTGTTTGGTTAAGCATAAGGAGTGGTTTATTTTATTCAGTTATTGTACAATGCAAATGGTATCATGTGTTTTTTAAAGAGTCTTTGATAACTACATTTTCCTTACATTAAAAAACTATTTGTGAAAACTCATGGAAATAGGCATGACGAATGTGTCATATCCTATGTTCCTACAGTACTGTCATTTTAAGAATGTCTAGAAAGGGTCATGTTGGCGGAAGGAAGCAGAGTTGATGTCACAGGAAGTTTAGGGTGAAGCAATAGAAGAATTAAAAAAAGCATGTACACACACTAGGCTCTGTGTCATTTCATTGTGCTCTTACACGCCCTGAATGTTTATGGCATGGAGGATGAAGATATAAAAGATCCAAAGACATCAGGCTCATGGGCTAAACCGCTGACATGCGAGCTTGAAAACAGATTCAGTACTTAACAAGACATTGGGCCTCATTCTGAGTACGGCGCTAACCAATGGTGCTATTAACGCCTTGGTTGACGCCGTACCCGGAACGGCAGCGCCTTGGTGGATGGCGGAATTACCGCCCCATTCCAAGGTTGGCGGGGCGGTAATTCCCCATTCACCAAGGCTCTTCCCCATTCCCAAATGAGCCCCCATGGGGCTCAATGGGAATGGGGAAGATGCAAATAACGGTGACCGTTCATTACGGTCACCGTTATTGGCTTGGAGGCCCCTTTGCGCCCTCGACTTTAACACCTGCTCAAAGCAGGCGTTAAGGGCGAGGGCGCAGAGGGAACTCGGAGTATGGCGGTAAGGGATTACCGCCACCGGTCTCGTTTCCGGTGGCCGCTATCCCTTACCGCCATACTCGGAATGAGGTCCATTGGGCCTCATTCGAAGTTGGGTCGAGAGTTTGGGGGTAATTCTGCCAGACAGTTACTGTTACCAGCATGGTGTCCAACTGAATTATGGCCACATTGTGAGTAGTTGGGTGTGCACAACAAGCATTGGTGGTAACAGTAATTCTATCTGTTGGAAATACAACCAAAGAAGATCCTAGATCCGTCATTCCTCCAATTATCAGAGGAAGTACTGTTACTGCTGGAAAACTGGAGGAATTACTGAATAGTAATTCTGAAGAAGGAATTACCTTTGAGTGGAAAAGTGTCATACCGCAAACAAGAAGTTCGGCAGTGGTCATCTTTAAAAACCCAATACATTCAGAATCACCCATTTCCTAACGCCATCCAATCTGAGAAGGAGTGCCAAACACGGGCGCTGACAAAAGCAAGGGGAAGGTGCCTTAATGACAAAGGCAAGGCAAGAGGAAGGTGCCTTAAATGCTGGTGAGAACGCCTAAATGTAGTGAGGCAGAGCTCCAGGTCCTTACAGCAAGTGATCAGCCATGATGTGGAGCTGTTTGGGTCAGATCAGAGAAAAACCTCTGTCCATAGGAAATATTACATCTATACACAAATAAAGGAGAAAGTTGTGGCTGTTGGCACTGTACACTGCGACAATGAAGATTGCAGGAAGTAGTGGAAGGACTAAAAGGTCAGGCTACACAGTCTACTGCCCATCTACTGATGTGAATTATCTGTCACAAGAGGTGGCAAAGTGGAGCCACTCAACTTTATCCACAGGGAGGAAAATGTCAGCATTATCTTCCACTTGGCAGGCGTTAAGATAATTGGAGGAGCAGAAGTTGAAGCAACTAGTCACCCTGAGGTTGGTGTGTAAGAATGTTATGTGTCTAACGTGAATGAATGGCCTGCCCCATCGCCTATGCATGTGCCTGGCTGCATAGGCAGATTACCACAATGGGTAGTTCAAACACCTCCCAAAAGGAAATGGGACCAATTCCAGGGCAAGAACATGCATGTACAATTCGTGGCGGTACAACATTTCCATATGACTGTGAAAATAGCAATGTACCATTGAAGATATGAGCATGAGACCTTATGCAATCTGGAGATGCCCCTATCAGGGAAGCAGACAGCCATGCGTTCAACCGAAACTGCTTCTGCCCACATGCATCCCTAAAACACCCAATTGTCAATTGGCCCCCATAGGAAACACCAATGACAACAACTGGCCTGACATATGTAAAAACACATGCTTACAGTGGCATGATATTAGATTCTGGGCATAGCCAGAATACAAATGTATTACAGTGGCAATACTTTCCTATAATGGGCACCGCAATCATGAAAACGTGCTCTTAAAGTGGCATGCTGGCATTTATTGAGCACAGTCAGCATGTAAATGTTTTACACTGACAATACTTTCACCTATAAGATGCAGCTATCATTAAAGTGTGTTCTTAGAGTAGTATGTTGGGGTATATTGGGCTGAGAGATCATGAGCATGTGCATTAGGGTGGCATTGCTGACATATGTTTTGTCCACATGCATCATGCAAATGTGTTTTCTAATTCCAAAGCTGGCATTTGTTATGACCACAGTTATTGTGAAAGTGATTTGAAGGGGCAATGTGGTCATATATTGTGCGCACATGCAACATGAATATGTGTTGGAAATTGCTCCTCTGTACGCTGGTGATCTGGAATCTATTGTATTTTTTCACGTTAACCTACAGAATTGATGGCACATTGTATGACTTTTAACCCATGTTTGGCAAACATTGTGCTGTAAAATGCACCATTTCAACACATTATTTTAAACAAATGCTCTCAGAGTATAAGCCCCCGAACTTCAGTTAGTTTGGGGGCTTCTACTCTGAGAGCATTTGTTTAAAATAATGTGTTGATCACTCACGAAATAGTGATGACGCTCCAATGAAAACATAATCGACTGCCCCTGTTTGGAGAACAGTGCATTCATGGATCTTTTGAATTGTGCTGCTTTCTCCTTAAGTACTGTCACTTTCTGATTTTTTGAAAATTATATTTTACTTATACCGTCTCCACCCACTGCATTTCAGTTTTAGTGTGTCCTGCATCTATATGGTGTATTATATTAAAAAAAAGACAGTCACAAGGGGGCACGGATGGGGTGGTGTTCAAACAGTTAGGATGCATGCTGAGCAGTGGAAAAGCAGAGCTTCAGGGTATATGGGTATGGTCAGTAACATGAAGTTTGTAAAAAAAAAATGTGAGCACTCTTCTTTTTCATCAGGCCATTAAAGCCATTACCAGGAGATTGCTTCAGTACTTCATTTCATCAGACTGTGCCAGTAGCTTGGAGCATCATTTATGTGCTAGCTTTTCTCCGTTTCGTTTCAGTTCCCTTTTTAAATATATTATTTGCCCAACGCAACCCCATGCAATTTGTCCTCCTTGCACCCCATCCCCACATGCTCTCCTTCTAACTAATGCAGTGAATGATTACTAGCCTGTTGTAAGTATGGGTGTACTGAATAGCATATTTACTATCCGGTCGAATGCCAAATAATTGGACAACTATTCTGATAAGGGCACATATTTTTTTTAAATAAAGTAACCTGGTTACGTCACTTTATAATAGAAGTATATGCTCTGTTAAATCAGCCTTCTGTTTCTTGTACTCCTCTTGATGTCCCTGGGCACATTAGATTTACATAAAAATCTGCAACCCGGAAAATAATGTATCATCAGGAAAAAAGGAACATGCAGTGCTCTTTCCTACACTTAGAAAACCTTCTCGTGCCTGACCCCATCTCCCTCCCTGCTCCCCAATATTAGCATGTGCAGATCTCTCTGGCACTATCCCACAGAATGCTCTCTCCTCACGGTTTACAATCATAGGAATACTAATTTACATGGAACTATTTTAGCATTTGTTCTTACATTGTGTTACTGTTTGCACATTTAGAATGTGTTAGGCTTGGTCTCAAACTTACGTTTGTGCTATCAAAGCTTCTGTGATGGGATGGCCTAATTTTGTCTTGCAATGTTGACATTTTGCTTGACTATTACTATGAACTTCTTTATGGTCCATCACAATATTTTCTTGCTGTTATCATATTGTTTTTGTTCTGTTTCTACAGTCTTGTTCCCTATAATTTGTGTCATAGTTGAATTCTTTTGTACCAATTCACTTACTTTCTAAAGCAATTTGGCATATGGTGCTCAAGGCACAAATCAACAATCTCAGAGACACTGGGAAAACCGCTTTTCTCCTCCTTGACCTATCAGCGGCGTTCGATCTGGTAGACCACAAAATACTCTGCAACCACCTATACTCGGCAGCCCACTTCTCGCAAAAGGCAATTGGTTGGATTCAATCCTTCCTCGGTAACAAAACCATGTGTGTCTTCTCGACCTCGGCATCAGCCGACCATATCCGCATCACCTGCGGGGTACTCCAGGGATCGTGTGTCTCCCCCACACTGTACAACATGTTCACATGTTCTCTTCGACGATCTCGATGGTCTTGGTATCACCTACACCAACTATGCTGAACGATACCCAGATCCTCCTACCGCTGACGGGAGATTACGACAAGGATTTGGCCTTGGTGAACAAGGTGTACCTCATCATCCAGGCATGGATGGCTTCTCATAGTCTATGCTTGAATGATGACAAGACGGAGCTCATCATCATCGGTGCCACCCTCAGCCTCAACAAACTCAGCCTAGACTACTCAAGCTTCATCATAGATGGAAATTCTATCACTGTAGCCAAAAAAGTCAAAATGTTAGGCTTCTACATAGATGCCACCCTCTCTTTCAATAAACAGGTCAGCTCCATGGCCTCCACCACAGCCTATACATGTAAATTAATTAGAGCCGCTAAACCTTTCCTCTCCACCGATAGTTGCACCACCTTGGCAAGAGCCCTAATCCTTTAAAAACTGGACTATTGGAATGCCCTCTACCTTGGAGCTAACAAAAACATTACTAACAAAATCCAGATCCTGCAAAACAATGCCCTCAGAGCAGCACTGAGCATGTCTAAAAAAGAACACATATCAGACACTAGGAGAGCTAACAACTGGCTCACCACAACAGACAAAATCACGGACTCATAAATGCTTGAACAACGCAGCCCCCGTTATCTTGTAGATAGAATCAATAGATACTCCCCCCAACAGGCCGACTGGAACTGCTAACTCCAACCTACTCACAGAGCCAAGATTCAAACAATCCAAAACAGGAGGTAACAGCTTCAGGTGAAAGCCACCCAACATTGGAACTCCCTCCCTCCTTCCTTCAGGGCAGACCAAACCTACCCACAATTCAGATGCAACTACATTCATTGGATAAAGAAAAATGATTGCTAGACCTCACTGTGCCCACACATCGGCCCACCCTTCTATGTGACCTCTTTTCGCATACTGCTGCTACTCACTTTGGACTGTAACGATACCTGTACTTTGTCCCCTGTATACACCTGCAAATTCATTATGTAAATGTACCATGTCATCTGTATATATTTGTAAATCTTTGCACAGTACTGTAACCAAGCTTTAAATATTCTTGTTATCTTCTGCGCCCTGATACAAGAGGGTCTGATGCGCATTACAAATAAATAAACAAACAAACAAACAGTGCTATCGAAGTAAACTAAAATCAAATTAATAAAAAGTACAAGACATTTCCCAATTAGCCAGTCTCTCAGAGTAGAGAAGGGCAGTGTTAACTCCATCTCTGAGGTGGAGTTAAAAATGCAGATTTCCATGCTGAAAATCTACTTTGTAATTGTAGTGATCTATTTCCTGCAGTTTTCCCTTGTAATATCGTTTCAGAAATATACTTTTGACCCTATAATGCAAAGGAAGTTTTAAATCATGGTATTTTGTAAATGTTACTGTTTTTATCGATACCACAAAGTTTGTAATGAGGCCCTGGGTAAGCCCATTGGGGTGATAACCTATGATTTTCATTTTACAAACAAGTTTGTTCAGCAGTCACACTAATCCAATAAGCTATGTCATAGGGTTTGCTATACAATAGAGTGCATAACGTCTGCAGAAGGAACACAACATCGTGTTCCTTTTCTTTTTATGAGGAGGACAGGCTTTTAAATACGTCTCAGGTATTTTGCTGCCTCTTGTTATTCTCTTGTATCCTGACACACTCAACATTCTGAAGGGCAAGTTGGACTGTTGCAGGATCAGTCACATGCCAGTTAATTAGAATTCTACTGACCTGTTTCCAGTCCAACTGGCCTTTCAGAAGCAATCTCCCGTTCGTAATCTCCCTACTTCACTAATGATCACATTTCTATGTCCCTTAACCCACTGGTAAAGTGAGACAAACAGTAAGACTGCAGGCTTTATATTTGCTATTCTGAGTGCTCCAGCATACCCTGCTGGGTCAAATCCTATCAGGGAAGTGTAAAAAGATCCAACTGTGCAGCCCGCCTGAGAACTCCACACCGAGTCCAAGGAGAACGCTATGTGGTAAAAAGCTCCAAATGGTCTGTAAAGTTTATATAAGAATGAATAGCAAAATGAATCAGTTAAATGAGAAAACTTTGAATATACACAGATCAGAAACAGAAGTGCGATGTGTTCTATGATTGTGTCGATTAACTAACATGGACAAATGCATTCAATATGTCATTTTCGTGATTGTCACTGGGTGTTCAAAAGAATCCTTTGCTATCCTGCCCCTTGCTTCGCCCACCGGTCAGCGCAGGTCCTTGTACTTTTAATCTTGCCCACCCCTCTTTCCCTTCAACACAGAAGAGTGTAATCAACATATTGGTTATCGGGCAATGTTGGTTTAGACTCTGCAATGCAAATGTGTTACGCTTTTCACTTTGATTCTCTCTACTTTTAAATGTGAACTGCAGGCAAGAGTCACTCTGCTCTGGCCTTAACGTGTATCTGGGCTTGAGTGGCATAATACAAAACTATTCGGCCGAAACCAAATCTTCTATCTTTAGCCTTACTCAAAGTTCGGTGTGCGCTACTTGCATGCCAATCGAATTTTGACAATGGGATGGGTGTTTGGAGGTGGAGAACAAGCTGTGGGAGGTGAGCACAGAAGAAGTTTCAGGCAAAGCAGGAGGAAACAAATGGAGAGAGAAAGAAAGTCGAAGAGAGGTGGAGAGTTGTAAAGAGGTGGTTAGATGAAACATCATTAGTAGTGAGATGTCTAAAGGGAAGGCTGAAGGTGAGGAGGTTAGAGGTGCCATCAGAGGTGACAAAGAGGAGTATGGTAAAGAGTAGTTGGGGAGGAATTGAAAAGGAACATTGGAGAGAAGGTTAGAGGCATCAGCGGACAGGTGGAAAAGTGCTAACAAGGAGGTATGGAAGAGAAGATAAAGAGAGGATTACCATAGAGAAGGTTGGAATAGAAAGCCAGAGGGAGGTGAAAGAGAAGGCAACACACCCTAAGATTGAGTGTGAAGGATCAAGCGCGTGGCAGGAGCATCAAGGAGGTGGAAGTGAGAGAGAAAAGAGTAGAGAACAGGAAATACAGGAAAGGTACACTTGGGCATAAGACTGATGTGACTCATTGTGGAGGTAGTTGAGGAGAGTGTGTTGGGGACTAGAGCCTGAAGTCTAAGACAGAGAGGCAAAGGCGGCACCCGAATCAAGCCTGTAGAAAGCTTAGGTGGCCAACCACTTGGTGGAAGCCATAGGGCTTACACCACTATCACCGAGACCTAACCTTTGCCATCATCCAGGCCTAGCACGCAAACACACATGGGATCCCAAGACCCAGGTGAGGGGTCTACCAGGAATCAAGGATGAAAAGCAGTGGGCATGAATTTATAAATCTAAATAGCCAAGAACGAAATGTAGGGACACTCAAACTAGCAAGATTGCAAGTGACTGAGAAGTGAAGACATATCCTGAGAAGAGACATCTCTCTTGCTGGATGTAAACTCAGAAACTTAATGCTTGAACCCCAAGCGGAAGACATGTTGCTGTTTTACATTTACCCTTAGGTGGCCTACCTATGTAACGATCTTCAATAAATCTATATTTTTTAAAAGCTAATCGTCTGTGTCAGCCTCATAATGATCCCACTCAGCTTCATGACAATACTAGGTATAATCCTCCCTGACCTGACATAGAGAACATTTTTCAAAATAAGTATATAGCCTCATTGCATTCCCCTTAATGAAGCGGTTAACTACCAACTGATGAGCTTTATGTTACTCCTTACACTGACTATTTTTCTAGGTTCCTGAATTCTGAAGATTCTGAAGATGACGCGATTTCTTGCTGCCCCGATTTCTTGCTGCCCCCTCGTGGCCTTATTCACTAGTTACCACTTCTTGATGCTTATTTGGGTTTCTGCTTATCTTTCAACTGGTATTTCTGTGAAGGTGTTTGTGAAGGTGTTTCCAGCTTATGGGGATCAAGCAATGTGAGAACTGGTTCAATTATAACATGTGCTTTTTTACCAACGTCCTGTGTATCTCTCGAATCTCTTATGCCATTGGTCCCATCCTGAAGACATTTCATCTCCATGTTCGTACACGGCCACACTTCCTAGTGTCTGTGCTTTGTTTAGAACATTTTCCACCACTTAACATATTACAAATCCCTGGGTCTAGTCATCGCATAGAGATAGGTTGCTGTCTATAAAAGGTGTGATGAGGACATCTGCCTGACACTAAAGGCTGTCAGGAAGATGACCCGTGAGCAGGGGGCCACCCCAAGTTAGTGGATTTTGGACCCAGTATCATATAGAGAGGATCACCTAAACTCCTTACACTGTTCCCCAACATAGGGCAAGGACAGTCACACAGTCACATTACCTTATCACTGGCCACACTCAGGTGTCCAGTCCCTTCACAAAACCTGGATACACAAGACAGATGAGTAAAAGAGACTTAAACCCTGACCTAAACCCCTTGACCTAACCCTTTGTAATATTCAGCAGGCTAGTGGGAGACCTTTACCCTCCCACTCTCAACACACACACATTTGAGAGTGCCTGAAGCTTGCTAAAGCAAAACCCATTTTAAAAAGAAGATATTTCCCTTTAAGGGAGACCCATCTTATGTAATCGACGAAGGTAGCATGTACAGTGCTACTGTTGCTGCTTGACCCGACACATCAATGGAATTATGTTTTGATACATTGTTTCCAGTCCAGGCTTTCCTGATCGCTGATAAACTAATGCGGGAAGCAGCGTTATGACATCAGTGTTTGCAATATCATATGCAGTGAAAACAAAGTATCATGCTCTCCGCTCAAACAAAATCTATATATAATAAACAGAAAATGTGTTTGTGTGTTTGTTTGTTCCTCATACAATTCCACACCGTTCCCCCAATCTGCGCAAAATTCTGCATAGTGACCTGTTAGGGCCCTCTGGAAATTACTGGCTACATGACATTTGGACAGCCCACCCCTTTCCCCAGATTGCAGCCCCTTCACACATGAGACAGTTGCCTGAAATCAGCAAAACATCCATGTGGTTGTAGGAGGACCGGTCTAGACAGGAGAACAAAACCTGAGGTTCCACCATGTTTCAAGGCCCTAGGATGCACCAATTCTGAGATATGTGCACCGCACCACACTGCACCGCGCCAGGGTGAGGTGACAGGTGGGGAGAGCACAGAGAAGATGCAAGTATGCTGCAGCACTCCAACTCTCACCTTCCCTTCACATCGGCTCCGGGGTATGTCAGTCAGTCACAAGCGCCCATTCTCAGCGCAGTTTACTTCATAGTGCAAAGCACATCAAGCGATAGGTAAGTCGGAACAGCGACCTACAGGGTCATTGATTTTCAACAATTAATGAGTGGTATTATGTCTGTCTACAGAACCTGTGCGGACTGCAGGTACTTTTTGCTAGTTATCAATAAATAAAATCAAGAAAGATTAGCCAGCATGTTCTCAGTCCAACCTTGACACTTTAAACACCACATTTCGCATCTAAGTGCAGACAGCCACATGGAGGGTTCAGATGAACACATCTGAAATGCAAAATGGCGGTCTGGCTTGCTAAAGGCTTGGTGCAATACTCTACCTGAGACTCAAGTAGTGCCAACCAATCAATCAATGCCAGCTCTTGCTTAGTTACTACTTACAAGTGCAGACAATCAGTAAAATACCCAACCAAGGGAGGAGAGAAGACACTATAAAGGTAACCAGCCCCAGTTGGTGAGTGGGTGTTCTTGTAGCACATTTTTGCTTGCAGTTGGAGGAGTTTCGAGTGGGTTGGGAAGACTGTGACGCATTGCAAGATGTTGGGGGTTAAAAAGGAGAGCAGGAGCAACGAGTAGGTGATAGGTTATTGGAGGAGGTGGAAATATTAGGAAGAGGTGGCAAGAGATTGGGGGAAGTGGTTGCATAAGGCTGTAGAGATTAATACTTTGAGGAGGTACTAGTCATACGAGGAGGTGATATGAGACTGTAAGATGTGGTAAAATCAGAGGAGGTGGTTGTAGTAGGGGTATTGCTATACATTTGGAGAAAATTGTAACATCAGGAGGAAGCATTGGTGAAGATTTGAAAGGGGTGGCATGAAGGCATCATGAAGAAAGACAGACAACAGGTTCAAAATTGTTTTTCAAATAGTTTTATGAACTTAAAAATCAGGATGGAGTAAGGCCTAACTTGACCTATGCTAAGGTGGGATTTCCCTACCTGAAGAAAACTAAGGATAGTCTGTGTCAGGAAGTCCAAATAAAACGTCTGTCTGTGTCCAAAGCCTGTACTTGCCCTCACAACTAACTGTATACAATATGTAGGGGTGTCAGCATCAAAATGAATAGTTTTCAAAATAAAGTTCTGAGCTTTTCCCAGCTCTTGGCTTGTAATGAGCTTCCCCTTCCCCAAGCTCTAAACAGTTCACAAGGTATTGGAGTTCACTTCTGTGATAGTTAAAATATTCCAGCCTTTCAAAACAACACAATTCCTTGCAACACTTTCCAGCACTTTTGTAACAGTTCACAAGGGATCAGAGTTCCCTTCGCAGAGAGTTCAAATCTTCCAGCTTTTCAAAGCACCACAATTCCTTGGGAAACTTCCCAGCTCTTTTGTAACAGTACTTTTCACTGGTTCACATAGATTGTTGTGTTTCTTGACTTCAAAATCACATAAGTGGCTGTAGCAAAACACAAGCTTCTTTATGGATACTTTTATCGGTTTTTGCCATAAAGCAGAGCACTCGTTCTAGACACAGTTGTTAGACTACACGGTCCTCCTATTACAGGTCACGCAACCGATACCCCTTCTGGACTGCTTTCCATCAACAATTGGCCACTGCCTTCTTTTGACATTGAAGCCTGTTTCTTTCATTAGTGTCACACTCTTCTAACACTTTACTGTGGCTTGTTTGGCCACCATGCACGTTGTTATACTTTCTGTGCTCTTCTGTCTTTTGCCAATACAGGTTTCCTCTTAACCTGCAGTTCCTTTAACTCCTTTAGCTTTGGGCCAAAACTTGTTTTCTCATGTCATACTCTTCTTGGTATTCTCTTGGCTTTGCCAACACTTGTGTCTCAAACAATTCATTCTGTGATATCTGCCACTTCCACTACCTTACTTTCATTCCATTCATAACTGCTCATTACTTGCTTTTGCTTTGTGTGGCATTCAAAAGTGCTTATGTCTTTCAATTCGTTCGGTATTCAAAAGTGCTTGCTTTACGGCTTCCAATAGCTCAGCTCTTCCCTCGTGGAGGCCACAGAGAGCCCCCCTCGCTCTCCTGGAAACTCACAGCCTCTGGTGTCCTTTGGCCCCCCGAAACACACTCAGGGAAACAGTTTAGTTTTACTTTCTAGTTTGTCCTGAAGTGTTATTTTGGTATGTTTTTAACACACAAGAACTCTTCGTGGGGTCTTCTGCCCATATAGGAATATAAAAGATAAAAGGTCTCATGACCTACGAAACAGTTCCTCTCGGAAATGTGGCCCCAAGCTCTACCAAGACACTAATCTCCGCCCCCACTACTATATGGGCAGAAGATCCGTGCACCTCACTCCTAAGGATAGCAGCCCGCATATGTTATGAGGGCTACTCCGGAAGAAAAGATAATCTGAGGCCACCCATTAAATGGTACAAGAACAATCACTAGTTCCCACGCTAAAAAGTGGACCCCACGAAGTCCTTTGGCCCCCTACAGCTTAGGCTGCGTGCACTCGACAAGGAGGGCTGCAGGACTTCTAGACCCGGCCTCTGCTTCCCTCTCTAATGCTGGACACAGCTTCTAGGTCTCCAGCTCCTCTCTCGCAAGCTTGCACCTCTCCAGCTCCCAGCCCTCTTCTCGCTCTCCTTGTGCTGTGCGGCAAGGATTTTTATATCCATTTGGCATGTTAATTGACCTCAGGTGTGGGTCATTAGGGCTAATTGCCTGACCATTCTGGAATCAATTAGGTGGACATGCCTGGTTGTACCACCTGTATGCCTCCATAGTCCTCTTAATCGTCTCAGTACCAGAGTGGTGTTTGGGGCTGTCTGACTTAATAAAAGAAGAATTTATAACTCTGCATTGTCTCGTCCTTGTCTTGGTACCTGACTGACATGTGTCTGCATCAACAATACAAGGCTGATATGTATTTATCTCTCCCAAATGAGGATGTGTCCTCCTAGTTGGTCTCTTCCTCGTCCCACTGTTGAGTTAGTGGTTCTGGGGAACATATGGGAGGGAAGAAAAGGGAAAGGGCTGACATTAGCCTACAAAGGCACGAGGAATAGAGGGTTGATTCTGAAACAGGAATGTGGGATACCAAGTCTCACCTAAGGATGTCCTCTTCCGACCCCCCAAGTTCCCTCCACCCAGGTGTTTCCCCCTCGGATATCCACCCCCCAGGGTCGGGATCCGAAAGCAATGGCCTTTATTGGGCCTCCTGAGAGGAGGATCCAGGGGAAAAGGAAGTGAGGATGCCCTCAGGTTCCTCACAGTGGTGACATGCAAAGGAGGTGGTAGGAGCCTGGGCAGGTAGTAACATCAGGAGAAGATAGTAAACCAAAAGAGGAGTTTGTAACTACCAGAGGAGGGAGTGATAAATAAAGCAAGAATAGGACAGTTCTGGTGGGCCAATATTACCCTAGGCAAGCCCAGATCCTGGCGGTGGAAGGAGGAGCGGGGACAGGAAGGTTACAGTCAGTTTAGAAAGTTCAAAGGAAAAGAAGTCCAAGGGTACAATTCTGATGGTGGAGAGGAAGCCTGGATACTAGAGAGTGGTGGTGGTAACTCCTGGCTCAAACTCCAACTTCAATTCAAGTTGTATCTGCAGTAGCTGAAGGTTGTGCAGTGGGAAGTCAAGAAGTGTCAAGAAGCAGACTCAGGACTTGATCCTGGTGAAGAACTGGTTCTAGGCAACAGTGGGTACAGGGCTCAGGAAGACCCACTTCAATTTAGTTTAGTTAATTTAGGAATGACCCCTGCTGGGTGACGAAGGGACTTGGCATCATAGAAGGCAGGAATATTTCTTTGAACTCTTTTCTGTTATTTGATCCTATATGGAACCTTTAACCTTCTCTTCTGAGGTCAGTCATTTGTGCATCCCACAACGCCTCCATGTGAAAGGGCATTCACTTACTCATCTCTTTCATATGCATGACTTGCAGGTATTAGTCATGCTTCATGATGCGTGTATGACACACGCATTATGTGTGTGTGTTCTTCCAAGGAGCGAATGTGGGATGGTAGAGCATTCCAGAGTTTTCTCCTCTCATAGAAAATGATTGTCAGGCCCACTTCCGATACTTAAACCTCAGGATAACAAGGAGGCAAGCCAATGATGACCTGAATGTGCTAGGAGGATTTATAATGGACAAAACGGTTGCTAAGAGTCTCAGGTCCAGTGTTCTAGTAGGTTCTATCAAACATACAAAATGCTTTAAAGCTATACATTTAGCCCCCAGCAACCAGTGTAGATCATTTAGTCCTAGGGATCTACGATCCCAGCAGCCAAGCCAAAGAATATATTTTGCTGCTGCATTCTGGATCATTTTCTGTTTATGCAGTTGGGATTTTGGAAGACCTAGATATATAGGATTACAATTAGTCCAAATGAACGGAGATAAAGAAGTTCACTATTTGAACTCTATGGGGCTCATGATCCAATGAGCATGCATATATGGAAGGTGTAAAAGCCTTGAGCAAGGCTGTAATGCCTTCCATTCATGACACTGGTCATTTTCAATCATTTGTATGGCGGACAGGAGGTGCAGAAAGCAACTTAAAGTTCCACTGCCACCCTTCCGCTCCGCCATACAAATGCTGTAGCATTTGCACAAGCATGGATTTTCATGCCGGCACAAATGCTGGAGATCCCTGTGGAGCCACCAGCATAAAGCAGGGGGACCCCATAAGGATCTATGGTAGACACAGCCTGCCATGCTTGCATGGCAGGCAGCATGTACAGTTACGATTAAATGTTGCCCCACCTCCTTGCATGTCGGACAGTTTGAATGTATTTGTTAACACTACTTACCATGCGTGCATGGTAAGCATTGTTCACAATGAAAAGTAAACACTGCAAGCATGCCAGGCAGAGTTTACTCACTTGACATGGCAGAGTGTAAAAGTGCAGAGCAAAAGGTGGCATACACAACATGTGTATGCTGCCTTTTGCCCAGCAGATTTGCACTATGCAATGCAAATGATCAAAATTTGGTGGTGGGAGCCGCTTACGTGTATGCCAACACTTAACGGCTCTCTACCGACAAATTGCTGCTTTTTGGATAAAATGAGCTCCTATATGGAAACAGGAAATAGAGTATGATACTTTTAAGGCTTCGAAGAAAGTAAGTTCTAACCACCAAAGTAATGTGGACTTACAATGAAAAAGAGGTGTCAAACCAGACCACAAAGTTCTTAACCTTGTGTGCAGGGTTAGTGCTTTGTCCTAATGTTGGAGGTCCGTAGGTATCAACCCATTTCTCAACAGTAACTCCAAGTAGAAGAATAATTACAAAGAATAATTTAATTTCTGTTTTCTGTGTATTTATCTGTAGGCGATACTAATTCATCTAGTCCCAAACATTTTCCATGTAGTGTTTAAAGCATGTTGTTGTATTATCGCATGTACACTCCAACTGAAGCACCATCTGCCTATCGTCAACATACATGCCGAATTTCATGCCAAGGATATGGTTCAGATCAGCCAAAAGATGAATCTAAATATTGAACAGCAGGAGGCACAGGGATGAACCTTGCAGAATCCTGCTATTAACAGTCCTGCTGTGTAGATTTGAATGGTGTCACTGCCACCGATTGCACTCCCCCTTCAAGAAAGACTAAGCCATGCTCATGCCTTATTTCTGAACCCTAACCTATAACCTATTAAGCCATGATAAAAGAATGGTGTTGTCAACGGTGCCAAAAGCCACCAAGAGATCAATGAAATTATGGGCCCCAATACTGCCTCTACCCACTATCAATTTACTATCATCCATTGCTTCCATAATAACGGGCTCTGTACTACGACATGGATGGGAGCCAGTGTTGGAACCAGACATTCACATTACAGCCAGAATGTGTCTTCTAGAAATGACTGTAGGTGTGCTGTTGCACTGCCTCCATGAGGTTTCTTGAATGCGGAAGGTGAGAAATGGGTTGTAAATACAAGCATTGCTTTTTAAGTAAGATGGTAATCACTGCTGTAGTAAGATTCTCTGGAACCAGACCTGATTCGAAAGAGCAGTTTATGATCTTACAACATCTGGGACTACTACTGCTGTAGCTTCCGTAAGAATTTTAGAGGGGCGTGGCTCCTGTGTTGAAGAAAGTTGACCACTATTCACTTTTTATTTGAGCCCTGGCTCT
Source organism: Ambystoma mexicanum (assembly GCF_040938575.1). NCBI lineage: Eukaryota > Metazoa > Chordata > Amphibia > Caudata > Ambystomatidae > Ambystoma > Ambystoma mexicanum. The sequence continues at coordinate 672,508,618 of NC_090934.1, forward strand.
TTTCCCCTCTGTAAAACCTAGTCTTCTTTCTCTGCATTCACAACCTTCATTTTATGGTCAGACTAATGATCTTAAGAGACTATTTGTCCACTGTGTTTTCTAAATTTGAAATTATTCTGTCCATTCCAAAATATGGAAATCTCTCCTCGCGTGTTTGATACATTATGAGATTACCTTTTCACCAACTTTCATAATGAGATATCTCCTGGTTGCTGAGCCTGTTGTCACAGGAATGCTGCTTGGCACTTAGCTCTCGAAGCCTGAGTTGTATATTAAAAATGTTTCCCTCTGGGAGGATGGTCTATCTTTTTATTTAAGCTGATCATCACTTGGCATTTGTGTGTGTGGTAGATGTGACTGGGAGATTCAGCCCCAACCTCCAAGCATTGTATATCATTGTGAATGCCTGGGTTCTTGTGGATATGGACTCCAGTGCTGGGCTTCTTTCTCTTATACTACCCAGTGTGCCAATTGAGTTTCACCGAGGCGGAAGCAGTCACAGCTGCTGTTGGTCACACCCATTGAGGGCCCTGTTTCCTCCCCCTATCACAGCGCTTGCTCTCCTGGCTCCTTGAGATTTCCTAGTGCCACAGTCATAGGCCCATTATGCGGCTTACCTCCTTTAACACTTAAAATCTTGTGTTTTTTCTTTGCTATTCGCATTTTCGATCTGTCTTCAGTTTCCTTTGCATATCTCTACCAGGCAGAGCCATTTTTGCCATGTTCTTCCACCTGCTAGTAACACCCGCACCCCCTGCCCAATAAAGGTTACGCTTTTCCCTTGCTGCCATAAAGCAGCCCATTTCTTAGTGGCACCCACATGCCCCATCACGTTCTTACCCAGAGGTTCCTGCAAAGATCTAATGAGGTCTTCCGTAGCACAACAACTCACAAAAAAAGAAAAATCTAAAACTCTGCTACCAAATAATACAAAGGTTTGTGAGGCGTTTCAAGAGGGTTTGCTTGTTTGTGCTTAATAACCCGAGGTACACTGACTGTGCCGCCATATTCTTCTCTGGGAATGCCATGCCTCACTAATGTGAATTGTAAATGGCACATTGTCACCATTTAGCTAGACTGCCATGCCCCTCTTGATAGTTTCATGAAAGTGACACCTTGTTAATTTATCAGAGTAACAGATCAAAGGTAAGGCTGACAAGATAGGCCAGCTGGATAAGCTCCTGCTGTTGAGATCTGTATGTGATCTGCAAGTTATAGGTTTGAATACCAGCAAGGCCAAACCAGCCTTTGACCTTTCATCTTCCTGAGACTGTAACAGGAATACCAATTTAGGGTAGGTAATAACATGTGTATATAAGAATGTTATGTGCAGCACTTTTGCGAAACTGCTGTATAAGTATAACAAATCATTATCATATACCGAGTTGGCACTTTCCTGTGTTCCTCTTTGGAATCTCTTTTTCCAAAGAACACATCATTAAACCATTTAATGTACAGGCCACACAGTGCAGTGTTAGTGGAAATTTGCAACCTGAAATCCCATTCAACGAGGCTAATATTTACTTAGCATAAAATAGATATAGTTCAGCACTTGGGACAATATCTGGAGAATTTTCTGAAGTGCAAGTAACATTGTAATATAATTTAACAGATTCTAAAACAATGTGTCTGTCCCACTGTCCTTTGCAAAGTATTATGTTTGCAGGGCTCATGCAAACTGTTACACCATAAAGCAAGTTGACAATGCAATTGTATGTTGTATGTTGAAGTGTAATTAGAGACTTATCTTTCAGAGAAATCATTTTCGAGTGATTTATCTATGTGAAACAGGGTTACTGGCAACCAGACACTGATCAATATTGTTGCCAAGGAACCCCCGCTCCTGAACCTTTGTAGGCGGCACAGAGAGAGCTTTGATAGTTCTGGTTGGAGGTTCCGCTGGGAGGCTGTGGCTTGGTTTGACCTTTACTGGCCAGATACAGACATGTTCTCAGGATTTATGCTCGTCAGTGGGATTAGGGCAGTGCGTCTGGGGAGTTCCCTGTTACGGGTACAAGGCAGGGACTGGCTCCTTCCCCAGTTACCTTTGCAATATATGTAAGCATAAAGCCATTTGCTCAGAGGCTATCATTAAAGAAGGGGATTAGACCCTTCTTCACTGGCAAAAGGAACAACATTGCCCTTTAAATGGAGCACAAAGTCATTTGCTCTGCCGAATTTGAGTTTGAAATAATATAATAATAATGATAGGTAATTCTCTACTCTTGTATATTTGGATGTGACTCTTATCACCTGGGTGAGAGGGATCAGAAAACAGAACAAGACAGAATGTTAATGAATTCAAATGTCATTATGGAGATCAAGCCAGAATGGACCTTAATAACAGAATGGAAAATAGCCAATGAAAACATCAGGCACATACACTGTCTAGAGTGTCTCTGGATGTGGGGTATAAAAGAGTCTCAGCCTTCTGTTCTGCACCCTCTTAGAAGGCCTCCTCAGACAACTTAAAGGATCTCTCAAGGTTCCTGTCCCTCTTTGGTCTCTTATTCTCATCACAAGGGTTTCCTGGACCCTTCATCTCTCTGCCTGTTGTTGCAGCTCCTTATAGGCAACATATTAATGCCATTAGACTCCTTGGAAAATGGAGGAATTTCCCAAAGAACACTACATAGAGTAGAGTATCCTGGACAAGCCTTTTACTTTCCCAGTGATCAACACAGGGTCAGTGGCGAATTTAGGCTTTCTGCTGCCTTACGCCTAAATAAGGCCTAAATAAGTGCATGCGCCCCAACCTCAACTTTACTCCACCTGTGCCAGACTCTGCACCTTCACCAGATTCTGTCCCTTCCACAAACTCTGTCCGTGTTAACCAAACTTCGCCCCTTCGCCCCCATTTTGGCTCCTGAACATTATAAGGATGTTTTTATGGTTGCAGTTATTAGAAAGGTATTGCTTCCTCTTTATTAATTGAAGCCTGTCATCTTCCATGTTATGTTAGTTGAAAGAGTGTTTTCAGATCTCCGCTGACCAAGATTTGGAGAAGGCAGTGTGTTCTAAAGTTGAGTGCAATAGATGTAATTGTTCCGGCTACTTGCTTACTTTCAGTTAGGTCTGAAAAAAATCTTTTAGAGGAAGCAAGAACAACATAAGCTGTCTGACAACTGGACACAAGTGGGAGAAGGTTGGAATGAGGATTTCTGGTTTCATTGCGAATATCTGGTTTCTCCCTGCAGTCACTCTATGACTGATTTGTAATATTAATGCAACATAACTACATTTCTACAACCGGTCTTGTCAAATGATAAAGTTTACATATGAAATATATGTGAGAGGTACAGGCACATCTTATAAAAATGCTGAATAAAAATAACTCAAACCCCTTGTCATGGTTACAGCTCTGGTGTTAGCTAAGATGGTGTTAAATAAGTCATGTTACCTGCTGCAGACGATGTACCTCCAATCCCTTGGGCTGGAACACCATTAAAATATGGCAAAATCACATGTGAAGTTTGTAAACTCTACCTGGGCATAGACACCTCAGTAGAGTGAAGATAGCTGAAGAAGGTTCTTGGAATCATTGGCTGTGCACTCTCACGGTGGAGTAATGGATAAGGGTGACCGTGAAATTCATGTGTAGTAAGCAAAAGCATTCCTCACAGCTGCAAAATGCAGGCACCTTTTAAAACAAATTAAGTGGTACATACTGTTTACATCATTGCTGTTCGTGCCTGTTAAAAATGCCCAACACTCCAAGAGTAAAACTGATTAATAGATTGGGCGTTGCAGCAAAATATTACCTTTGTGGGTGCTATTTAGGCTATGGGTGTAAGGTAATTTAAAATGTTTGTTAACTATGTAGAGTTGGTTGGACTCTACAATAAATAGGAACATTTTGAGATTTGTGGGTATAGATATAGATGTCCTGCTGTCGTTTGAAGTTCTGGTTCACAGTAATCGTTCTACCTTGTATTCAAAATATAATTAATGTAACAATCACTTATAAACATCATAGATATGCACTGTGTGACATAACTTGCAATTAGTTCTCCTGGCAGCTCTGAGCGTGCAGCAGAATGTCATCAAAGACACATGATAAACACAGCAGTGATGCCATTTGCCTGCTTATCACTTAGCAGCTTCTTTAAAGAAGGCTGAATGGATATCTTTACGGAACACTGTTACAACTGTGAATCAGTGTGTACCTTTTAGTTCTCACCCCTCTATGGCTTTGGGTTTCTTGATGCACTTGCGCATTCAGATCTACTCTTTGCCATTTTAAATTCTCTTTCATGGTGGCACCTTTTGGGCGGCCACAGACCTCTGATATGTGGGACCAGGAGAAAAATTAGTGCTTACTTCTGAACATCATTTTAGTGCCACCTGTGGGAACTCTATGTTTGACTTAAGCATAGACACGCGTTTAAAATTGTAAAATGCTGCCTCATTTTTAACCTTTACTTTTCTGAAGGGAAACACCTCATTTTTGCAACCATTTAAAAAATGCATGTCGTGAATTTGAATATAACTGATTGCTTAACACAATGTATGTGTGTATTGATTAAAAAGAACTCCAAAGATAATGTGAAGTGGCACCAATAAAACCAATGAGGCTTTGGCTGTTTTGCATATTAAAGACTATTTTGGAAAGATTAGAATGACCAAAGAGCTGTATATCTGTCATGTATATCTGTGAGAGTTGTATGACCGAATCACTAAATCCCTAAACCACACTGGGTTTGGTACAGATTTCCTTTCTTTAAATATTTCTTTAGACAAAAGTCACCCCTACCATAAAAACAAGTTTGGATATCAAAGACATAAACTGTCATAGTGGAACTAACTGCTAACAGCTCAACATTACTCACAGTGTTGGGGATCAGCAATGACAACCAGTAAATTGAAAATAAACTAAAATAAAATGCTGCTCATCTGGCAATCTGCCACCCTATGCATGGGCCTAGTCGGCATTGTTGTAAATCCGTCTATGCACAGGGATCTGGTTTTCAAAACCATCAATGTCTCCTATTTCAGTTGGGTCACTATTCTGGTCCTGGATCTCCTAGAAGCTATGCCATGCTCTCATTCCTCCTCCTTCTGTTGGACCAACCCCTTCAGATTTGTGTTTTCCCTCTGCCCCATGTCTTGAGCCCATCTGGCCTCCTCAAACTTTCCTGTGTTGTCTGTTCACCACCTCCTCCTGATATTCTTCCACCTAATCCATTTGAAGTACTCCAGGAACCCCCTTATCTCCTCCTTGCACCACCACCTTCTTGATATTCTCCAACCTCCTCCTCCTGCATCATATTACCTTGATGTTCACCAACCTCCTATTTATTTTTCACTAACATATCCTCTGGATGTTTTCTAGTTTCATCTCTATTTTCTTCTGGCACCTCCTCCTGATGTCCACTGACCTCTTGATTGTTTCCCTCTGTAACCTCCTATGGATATTGGCCAACCTCCTCCTTCTTTCCCACTTCCAGCTCCTTTTTTCTTAATATTTTCTTCTGTCTCCTCCTGAGGTTCACCAACCCCAGTCTTGTTTCCCTCTGCCTTCTCTTCCATATATTCAGCAACCCCCTCCTCATTTCCCCCTACCACCAGCACCAGCTCCTGAGAGTTCCCAGCCTCCTCCTTGTTTTCCCTTCTGTACTACACCCGATATTTTTCAACCTCATGAATCTTTTCCTCTACCTCATCTACTTGATGATTACCAACCTCCTCCTAATTTCCTACTGTCACCTGTGCCTGGTGTTTACCAACCTCCTCCATAGTTTCTTCTGCCTTGGCCTAATGTCCGCCAACGCTTCAGGCAACTTTTCTTCCATGGTCCTTCATCTCTCCAACTGTCTCCAATCTCTCACCAGAATTTACTTATCTAAACACTGACAATGGGAGATTTCTGAATGCTTCTGTTTGCCAGGCCAGCCAGAAAGCAAGGTTGTGCAAGAATTCCTGCAAGGTCCCTGATGTCATAGTGGGCTTTGGCATGGGGCAATGGTTTGGGCCTGTGAGGAATTGCCATCTGGCAAGGGTGTACATTTTTATTAACAATAGAATAATGAGGGAAATTCTGTCTTCAAAAGGGGTAACCAGATTCCCTTTTTCTGTCAACTCGATGCCAAAAGCATAGTGCACTCATGCCATGCCACATTAGTAGCCCAATATGCAGCACCCGCCCTACCCATGGCACACAGTGGGTACGAAGGTTACGAGTTGTCCACTTGAGAACCGCAGAGACAGCCAAGTCCCTGCAGCGCAGATGTGGCATTTAAGATATGCCCCACTGTACCCAAAACAATGGTAATCATGAGTCACCCAAGCGGGTGGCAGAGTACACTCTAAATTAAAGCTATGCCTACACTGAGGCATAGTGCATGGTGCTACATATGATCACAACTGCCACATTCCATTTGTTATCGCACATGTGTCAGCTCCACTATGCAAGGTGATGTGTATTCTGTTCAGCCGATGTAGCCCGCCAAAAGGAAGGACGGGAACCTGGAAGGATGGTCCTCCTCTTTGATCTCTTTGAGAGGGCCGGTAACTGTCATGCTCACCTGGTCTCCACGGGGGCATAGCTGCACGAATGATGTCTGCACTGGCGTTGCACAGCTTGAGTGAGGATGCCTGCCCATGTCTTCTCCCTCGATATCACCCCAGGAGGCGTTTGCCTGCAATGTCGAAACAAGATATTAGCTAACTGAGTGGAGCTGGATTGGTTTCACCTCCTTTAACCTTCTGATGCCCCTTCTCTTCTGTATTACCTTGGAGTTCTTAATGGTAGGCTCTCCGTCCTGCAATCTCTAGCAGGGGCGCCGTATGCACAGTCCTTCCCAGGACCAAGTTACTTCACTGATCCTGAGGGGCTGTTGCTAAGTTTTTGAATAGCTGGATTAAGCAGGTAAGTCTCTATACCAATGGATGCTTGGTATAGGTGCTTAATGTCCTTATTGCCAAGTTTTAACCTGTGTTTCTCTTTTCTTTCAGGCGTGGTATTGAGCAGTTTTCGATGAAGATTAGACTCTTCCTAAGATGCTGAACAGATTTCCTGAAGGTGAGTATTAGCGCGGGTGAGTGGCGCCGAATGTCTGTATAGCGGTTTCTTTTCCGTGCGCGACTACCTGCTGTTTCTTTTCCTTTTCTGCAGGCACGGCTCCAGGACGACGATGGGAAGAACCGCTTCAGCGAAATTCCTGAAGAATGCAGACCCCGGGTGAGTATTGGGTGTCCATGCAGATACCTTCTTCTCTGCAGGTGCGGCAGCCCCGAGAGCAGTTTAAGGCGCGGCCAATTGGATGGAATACTGCAGGTAAGGCCTTTGTTGCTGTACTAACTCCTGTTCTCTTCTTTTCCTTCTCTCAGGTGCCGCTGGATCGGGATCTCAGGACGGGCGTGGCTGTAGAAGTTCGAGTACTGAGCAGACACGGTGAGCGTTATGCTGCAGAAGTGCAGAATAACACAAAGCGTGTTCTGTCTGTAGGGTGTAGCTTAAATAGCCTTGTAAGTATTTCCAGGTAAAAGAGTCCCTCAGCCACACCCTGCTATCTCAGATAAAGTAGTCCCTCAGCCACACCCAAGGTATACAGACAGGCTCAGCCCTATTAGGCTGTGAATGTAGTCCCATGCAATTAGCACATGTTATGAGCCTGGCGCCAACGGCGCCAGGACTGAGTCCAGGAAATCCTAGGACACACTTTTGAGGCTTGATAAGCCCCTAAGGGTGCCATTGACTGGGGTAGGCCCATAAGCTCCAGAGGTTTTGGAGTTTGTACCACGACAGTAACATTCTCCACCTGATACAGCTGGGCCTGGGTTTCAAGGGAGCACCCCCATTCAAAAGGCGTAGCTTCACACCGGGGTGCTGCATCTCTAAAGGTCTTTGCTCTCAGTAAGAAGGGTAGGGGGCAGGATAATGATAGGCAGGAGGGCTCTGGTCAATGAGAGAGAGCTTCCAACATCTTCATTCTCGCTGTTCCTCTCTCTCTTACCAGTCCCCTGCACCTCCTCTGGAGAAAAGCACTTTGGGTGTGACACCAATAGGGAAAAGTCCACTCCATCCCGGAGCAGGGATTGGGCCACTAAGGCAGACTAGCTTCACGCCAATCACCAGAGGACATTTGCCCTTGAAAGAAAGGGTCTTTAACCCCTTCATCAGATTCACTCAGTTCCTCTCGGATCCTTTAAGGCCGCAGATTTATTCTGAATATCTCACTGGACTTCCTTTGGGAGAGTTGTACTCTCCAAAGCCCTTACCTTGAAGTGAAGAAAGAATCATCCAAGACAGAAAGAAGATCTGTCCCCTACCACTCCCAGTGCACATCAGGAGTAACCTCTGCTGTGGATCAGGACCTACCACTCTGTACCAGAATCTCCTAAACTGGCAGAGCAGACTGAAGTAACCTCACTGTGACACGCAGGTAAGTAATATGTGGTAACTTTATTCCAATGTTACAGTACGGCGGTTATTGCACCAGTTGATAAGTGCGACACCGGCAACCCCCACCCGGCAGTAACAGTTAACTCAAAATGTCAACCTTAGAATGTATCCACACAATCCCGCACTGCACGCTCTCATGTTCACGAGTCCTGCTTCAATCACGTGCCACACTCCCGCACGTAATACACACGTAATACACACGCCACAGCACTCACGATGCAACCTGCCAACAAACTGGACAACGGACGTGACTGGATGCCGACCCAGGACGGTCTCCAGAAGCACACTCTTCTCTGTGCTCACCAACACCTCTTGCTGGAAATGGAGCACCGCCAACTCTCTCCTCCGTTAGCCAGTCCTGGGAGTGCAGCGCCACCCAGTAGCACGCCACCAGGGCCACGCTATGGACCCTCCTGGGAGCACAGTGCCACCAGTTGCACACCGCCAGGGCTCCGCTGTGAACCCAGCAAGCAGGGCTGCTCACACCGCTCCCCCCACATCGCAGGAATCACCACCGGGGAGCACAAACACTGCTGGCCTTCTCTTAATGGGACCCCGATGCTCCAGTCCCAAAGCCTGCCCTGCCGGGTGGGGTGACTGGTATGCTTGAGGGCAGTGTTGTCACAGCTGCACTGTCCCCTCCGTGATGGTTATCCTCATCGCCATGTGAAGTAACCTCGTTGTGACACGCAGGTAAGTAATATGTGGTAACTTTATTCCATTGTTACAGTACGGAGGTTATTGCACCAGTTGATAAGTGTGACACCGGCAACCCCCACCCAGAAGTAACAGTTAACTCAAACTGTTAACCTTAGAATGTATCCACGCAATCCCGCACTGCACGCACTCATATTCACGAGTCCTGCTTCCATCATGTGCCACACTCCCGCACGTAATACACACGTAATACACATTACGACACAGACCCTGAACTGGAATAATACTATCCTCGAGTCCCCCTGAATGGGTGTCACAGTAACCGGAGGACCAGACCATCCAAAGCTACCAGTTCACCACACCGAACCAGTTGTTCTCTATTCACTCCACCTCAAACAAGAGGGAAGTCAGTGGTGCTGGTTGCTGTGCACCTTCGACCAGCTCAACACAGCATCATGTTCCAGCCAAAGCTTGTCACATGGTAGGCCCAAATCATCTACTTAATGGTGGAACCCGAACCGAATAACTGAAGAGTCGCTCGCTGACTCTAACCAGGGGTTACAACCAATGCTTGGCCTAGCTAGCCTATGAACTGCCACCTCATCGATCGCACATTGAAGCACCCAAGATCACCACTTTGATGGCTTTCACCCACTGACTTGGACCACTAGAGTGTCACTCATCGACCCCTCCCAGCAACTAAAGACTGACTCGGCCTGGCCAACTGCAAAGAATTCCTTGGACCGCCCAACCTGCATCTTTGAAAAGCTGCCGTTCTAACGTACAGAGCACCCGCATTTGTCCATACTCGACTCCTGCTTGCTGCTGGGGCCTCCAAAATCCTACATGCCTGAACTGAGCCGGATCCGCTCGCATCGTTGTGACCCCGGGTCTGACTGAGTCAACCCACCAAGAACTGAAACCAGGTACTGTTGACTCTGAACTGCCCCCTCAGTCCACTTGGACCATATAGACTGGTTAGGTCATAATCACTCCTGTTTTGAACAAGATATCCTTTTTATGGTAGTATATTATCTATCACCTTTGGAACTACGCTGAGGGTGCTACTTTCTCCAGTCTGTTGCATCTTCTCTGTTCTTCCTTTGGAATGGGTTTTTGTGTAGTAATCTCTTTTTGTTCTACGTGCATATGGTGTGTTTAATTAAAGCAGTTATATTTTTATAGCACCTTAATTGGACATTCTCTTTATTTTGCACTGTGATACTGTGTTGTTTGGGTCACTACTTGTTCACCTTCATGCATCTCCTGAGAGTATAGCCTTCCCTCTGCCCATGTTCCACAAAATGCAAAGGAGGTAAATATCTTAACTGTTCCTGTTTTACTTTTATGATTGCGTTGTGTTTAGGTTTGGTTTGTAGAAGTGTGAGGGCTGAGTGGGCCATTTGACCCCTACTCATCCTTGTACTCCTGCAGAGCAGAATCCAATTCATCACAGGGCCAGATTGGCAAAAATAAAAGTTGCACCTCATTCACATAAGTGTACATTACAGGGAAGTGCCAGTTCATAAAAGGAGCGCAAAATACACAAAATTAAGCACTGAATAGGGGGTACACAGAAACTTTGCAAAAATGCACCAACAACCTGATTCACAAAACGTGACCATCAGCTTTGCTCCAAAATATTCCCTTCAACAATTTCTCCTTTAACAATATAGAACAAGTGGACCAGAAAAGAGTGAACGTGATTTGTCCAACAAAAGAAGTACAAAATGCACCCTAATCACAATCAACAGCAGAAGATAAAGCCCCAGCACAGAGAGACCGGAATAAATCCCAAAATGGCCTGATTCCGTAGGTCTCAGGCTCCTGTGGTGACAGATGATGAAGAGGAGGAAATGGAGAGAAAAGATCTGTAGGAAAAGGATCAACCCATTTGAACTGGCAGATAAAAAGGTCGCACACATCTACCGCTTCCGACTCCACATCATACTTAGGGTGAGAGCCAAAGTTACTTAAATATGTAAAAAACAAGGGGGGTCCTGGGTGTCCCTCTAATGTCCCAGTTATGAGAGACTTACCCAGAGTCTTTAGCTCACTATCCTTCACAGAAGAGAAATATCTAAAACATATCAGTCTTTGTCCTTCCCTAAGGCAGTCCAGAACCAAAATGCTAAGCAATTCTCCTCTGAACAAGAGTACCAACAGCAACCCCAGACACGTGTTTCGGTCTGGTTGGATCCCATCAGTAAGGTGGAGCTGTGCCTCTCTAAGAATAGTGTGCAAGGGATCCAAAGTTACTTAAATATGCAAAAAAACAAGGGGGTCCTGGGGTTGCTGTTGGTACTCTTGTTCAGGGGAGAATTGCCTAGCATTTCGGTGCTGGACTGCCCCAGGGCAGGAGAAAGACTGATAGGTTTACGATATTTCACCTCTGTGAAAGATAGTGAGCTAAAGACTCTGCATAAGGCTCTCCCAACCAGGATAAATGTCTGGCAGAGAGACTCCCAGGACCCCCCTTGTTGTTTGCATATTTTAGGTAACTATGGGTCTCACCCAAAGTTACTAGGGAATCCAGACGTGGACCCCTTGCTCATTATTCTTAGAGAGGCACAGCTCCACCCTACTGATGAGGTCCAACCAGAGCGAAACACGTGTCTGGGGTTGCGACTGATAGCAACCAGGACTAATGTCTGGCAGAGAGATTCCCAGGACCCCCCTTGTTATGTATTCATTATAAAAAATACCAGGGCAGGAATTGAGAGGGCATGTTATGACATAGCAGGGTTCTGTGTGTGCAGAGCCAATGATTGCTCCCATGTAGCCCTCAGACCTCTGCGACCATAGAACTCTTGCACAGGAACATGTGGCACTGGCATTCCTTGTAAGTACAGATCATGTGTGATTCACACATCATAAGCATGAATGGGAATGCCAACCTACTATGGAGCGACACCCGACAGCAGCATCTATTGTTACTATACCATAGCACAACAGTTTGAAGCAGGATAGTATGCTGATAGATTGTTGCCACTTGATCAGGCCACATGTACAGTGAGTGTACATTACATACAAGTGTCTTCAGGGGTGTTCTGGCAATGCGTGATGCTAACACACATCCCAGCCTCATTTCGGAGGTTTAACATCTTGCAATATGAATTGTCAGAACAATGAGACAAACTGGGAAGTGGAGTGCTTTACATGCGGCTGTCTAGCAATCACACTGACAGTTTTTAAAACAATTCTGTACATTAAATGCATGATCCTACTCTGAATCAACACAGTCATAGACATCGCTCAATGGCCTTCCTGAATGACGCGGCAAAACTACCCAATGAGACATGTAAATGTTATAACCCCTGTCTCATGGAAAGGGATCAACATTACAAACTAGACTCACCAGGCAGAGTAAGTTAAAACACGTGCATATTTCTTATTCTTATACTTATTATGCAGATAGCAGAAAAAGAGAAGGGACCATAAATACATTGTTTGAAATACTTTGCTAGTGTATTTTAGGGTGGTTGCACTCAATTCAATATGTTTATTTCGATTGCAAGAATACAATCAAGACAGACATAAAACATGCGTAGAGAAATACATGATGAATCTCATTGACAATTTCATTATATGTCTAAGATGTACATATCCCCAACAGTTACAAAAACCAACCATTTAATTTCATATGAAAAGTTCTTAAGCTAAGCCAGATCTTCTAATAAACAATATGAAATATAGAAAATAAAAAATTCAATAGCACCTATGATGCTAACAGGGCCAAGGATGATTGTAAACATTTATTCCTGAGATATAAAGCTTTTCCCAGGTAAGATATTAGAGTCCATCCTATAGGCGGTGACTTGAAAACTAACAAGTAACGTAATGCTGGTCGGTACTTCAGAGACGAATGCTGTGCAAAAAGAAGGCAAATGTGTTGAATGCTCACTAGGTTCCCCCGAATAAAGATAAGCAGCTGACACCACTAAAACCCGACCAAGAAACTGTGTCCCTTCTTAAAGGCAAACAATGTAAGCTTGCCTCGTAATTTGGCACCTGTCCTTTGCATAATTACTCCAAGCGTAGTATCCTTGTACACCTTAAAAGATGCAACAAAAACATGAGCATCTCATCAGATGTGCCATTAAATGCCCACTTATTTGCGCATCCTTTGCACAGCAGTTTGCACTATCCGGCACGCAGGGCATTTTTTAGTGTTTTATCTGAGAATGCGTATGTTGCATTGAGATGTGCATGTTTTGAGAATCTGCCTTAGAGGTTAGATCTCTTAGAGACAATGGGCCTCATCACGAGTTTGGCGGTAACCCATAAATCCGGCAGTAGCGCTGTTACTGCCGGATTTAAGGGTCCGCCAAATCAGGGCTTTGGCGGATTTCTCCCCAGCTCTGAGCTGGGGGGAAATCCGCCAAAAATTCACGCTAATATCGCCGGCGGGAAACCCGCCGGCGGTATGAGCGCGAAATTTCGCTATTGAGTCCAATGGGGAATGGGGAATTTCCGAATGGGCTCATGGGGAATGGCCAATACCCGTTCCGCCGAACCCATGATCCAGCGCTATTAGAGCCGGGGGGTTCGGCGGTAGGGCTATTAACGCTGGCGCTAATAGCGCCGGCGTTACCGCCCAACTCGTGATGAGGCCCAATGTTGCTAGTATGGTGTTTCATGAAAATGGGGTAATACTTGGGTCACAGGGCCGTTTATAATGGGGTGGCTGGCAGACCTTTATTGAGCCATGGTGCCTCCTTGATGTTTGTGAAATGGTCTGTGATGTTATTACTGACCCCAGCCATATTGAGAGGACTAAGTGACACTGGTCATGGGATTCTTCCTGTATCCGCCCAACCCCATCATCTTATCATTTGTGGAGGTACCCAGCCTCATTGGGCACAGTAGTGTTCTCACAATCATTCAGAGGACTTAATCTCAACCTGAATACGAATCTAATGACCAGTTAAGAAAACTAGCTAGAGTTCATTTGTAGGTCATGTAATGGTGAAAAAATGTCAGAGTTTAGGTGTTTCGATCTTTGTCAGAATAAATCCAGGAAGAACGTTATTTTAGGCCAGGTTGTTTTAATGATTCCACCCTTCATGTTGCACCTGGATTCAAAAATGCATAGGCATATTAATTAATGAACATCTCTAATGCTATAACTGGGCATCATTGACAATTTCGGTTGGATGGAGACTCTCTGGCAATGGGGACGCTACAAAACGCGGTTGAACGACACAGAGAGTTAACATTTTGTGACTTCAAATTTTATCAAAAAAGTGTCACTCAACACGAAATGTGAGATTGTTTTAAAATGCCTAAATTCCAGTGTTATACTGATCTCCGGAAAAATCTAATTTAATCATACCCTTTTATGGATAGTGCCATCAGGGGTGTTTGGAAGAGTGGCGTTGCTGTGGCTAGGACATAGGGTTTAAAGGTACTTACATCCTGTGCGTTGAACAGCTGGTTGGATGATGATTCAGGTTACCTACTGACCACTTCCTTGTGTGTTTACAAATTAGACATCTTCTCCCTAGAATACCCCCCCCTCAGCGTGTTAGATGATGCGATGCACCTACTTGCCAGACCATTGGTAGGCAAGGGCACACGTGTTAGAATGTTTTCAGGCCTACCAGGCCGAGTCCCTGGAAGGTGACCCTCTGTTAGCAAAGAGGCATCTGTGTGTCACTGATACAAGCAAGAAGACCCCTGCTGGTGGAAAGTCCGCCTATGATCCAAAGGATTGTGCTCTCCTTCAGCCAGAGAATACATCTTTTTAAGATCTTGTTTTGGTAGTATTAAACCCCTGCATCAATAAACACCTGTTGCCTCTCCAGGAAATAAGACTGCCCAAGATGTGAGGAGGTGGATAAAGATTTTGTAAATATAATCCCAAATTGCCTAAGCATTCAACTAAATGTTCAACTATAATGTATGCGGTAGTCCCCCCTCCCTGATTGGAATTTCATTAGGTTTAGATACTGCTATTCTATTCATTATAAGTTATAAACTGTTTTTAAAAAAAAACAGATCAATATCTTTAAAATATATGGGTGCTTCGTTGTAACAAAGTTTTAAGACAATGGAGTCATCCGAAAAGCACAGCTAGGGCACATTTTATTGAGGTGAAACAGAAGAAACATGGGAAAAAGACTTGCGCAAGTCTTTTACATTCCACCTCATTTTCATTCATTGGTATAGCGAGAGAAGATCGCCTCTCCGCCATGTATATACTACAGCATTTGCGCCAGCCTGGATTTGCATGCTGACGCAAATGCTGTGGATTCCCATGGAGTCCGCCGGCATGAATCCATTGTAAACGCAACCTGCCATGCTTACATGGCAGAGAGCGTTTACTGAATTTGTATGGCAGAGTGCAAAAGGGCGGCATAGAAGCACGTGTGCTGTCCTTATACACTCCCTTTTGCACTCCGCTTTTTAAATGAGGAAAACAAGGCAGCAACCTGTGTACGTAACAGGCCCCCGCCACCTTTTTACAGGGAACTCTGAAATTAGCCCCTTCGTGTTTTAATGTTGGGTCTAAAATGCAAAGGCACAATGCCAAATGTCAAAGAAAATGCAGACTGCGGAGCTACACTTCTCAAACATCTCACAATACAAAAAAGCAATGAGGCTTAGACAATACAGACTGCTGTCCTACACTTCCCAAACATCTACTCACAATGTGATATAGTGGTGAAGCTTAGAAAATGCAGCTGCTGTGCTACACTTTCCAGACATCGAACCACAGTAACATATAGTGATGAGGCTTAGAAGATGCAAGCTGCTGCTCTAAACTTCCCAGACATCGAACCACAGTACCATATAGTGATGAGGCTTAGAAAATGGAAGCAGCTGTGCTACACGTCTCAGACATCTACCCACAGTACATCATAGTGGTGGGCTTAGAAATTACATGCAGCTGTGCTACACTTCCCAAACATCCACTCACACTACAGTATAGTGATGAAGCTTAGAAAATACAAGCAGCTGTGCTACACTTCCCAAACATCTACTCACATGACCATGTAGTGATGAAGCTTAGAAAATACAAGCAGCTGTGCTACACTTCCCAAACATCTACTCACAGGACCATATAGTGATGAAGCTTAGAAAATACAAGCAGCTGTGCTACACGTCTTAGACATCTACCCACAGTACATCATAGTGATGGGCTTAGAACATGCAGACTGCTGTGCTACACTTTCCAAACATCTACTCACAGTTCAATATCGTGGTGAGGCTCAGAAAATACAGGCTGCTGTGCTACACCTCCCAAACATCTACTCACAATGTGATATAGTGATGAAGCTCAGAAAATGCACGCTGCTGTGCTACACTTCCCAGACATCGAACCACAGTATCATATAGTGATTAGGCCTAGAAAAGGCAGATTGCTGTGCTACACCTCCCAAACATCTACTCACAACGTGATATAGTGATGAAGCTTAGAAAATGCAAGCTGCTGTGCTACACCACCCAAACATCCATTCACAGTACAATACAGTGATGAGGCTTTTCTTATGACTTTGCTTTTCACGGCATGCAGAAAAAGAGAACAGTGTTATGATGAATAATGGTTCTGTCATGAAAAAATTAATGTAGTTTAATGTAACCCCCTGACATATTTTTCAAATGTTTCCTTTTATCATTGATAAAAAATACAAACATTCTTGAAAAATTGCTAACTTGTACAGCTACTCTCTATCATACATACCGGAACTAAATGCGCAGACACGAGTATCACTCCAACCTATTAGTGTGGGACAACATGTTCCAAGGTAAAACTGTAACGAGGGCCAATTAACAAATAGTGGAGCCACTATATTGAAAGAAACAGGTAGTTTATTGATTTTCAACATGCACAGACGCGTTCTTCAGACAATAAGCCAATTTTCCATTTAAATGTTTGGTACACTGGTAAGACAGCGGGGATGCAATTCTGAGAACAGCCATAAAATGAACTTAGCTAAAACAGTCAGACTCAGAAAGGAATCTATATTAATTGATGTTATTCCAGGATGGCATAATTTATGCTAGGCACATTATGGGGAGGAGTCAGAAAGGTTCCTGCTCAGGCTTGGTAAAAAGAAATGAGACACATGCTGCTGCCAAAAAGGACTTTAGGAAATTGAGACTGCATAGTGTTCTTTATCAGAATGAACATGACCTTGATGAATAGATTAGACTGTGTTAGCAGACCGGCTCTTCCATCTCATAATCAGAAAACATTTTAATTAAGTGGATGAAGAGTGCTTCCCTGGCATACAAAAGTTATGTCACAATGAAAAGAATATCCATGGTGCTTATGTCAACAGATCAAAGATATGTGCACGTATTTTTTACTCTAAAAGAAAAACCCAATACCAATATATTCACCATTATCACATTACTTTTTTTTTAAACGTTCCGTCAGACAGCTCAGTGAATTAGGTGCTGGCTATTCTTACCTTTGTGTGACCTGTTGACCACATGTTCAGTGACAAATGGAGTACCCCTAACGTGAGTAATAGGAAGGCACAATACTTACAGAGATACATTAGCAGCAAAACTTTGGCAACAGGTGTGACATAAAAAAACGAAAACAAATCATTTAAAGAACGAATCACATTCAAAACTATGTGCATAACACACAGAGCAATCCACGGCCAGGGAGCGGAATTCATACAAAACAAACCAGCAAGAACACTTAGAACCCTACGCGAGAAATAAACGTGGAGGATCAGCCTTCTTTTGCATAGCCATAAAACTCTGGAATTCTCTCCCGAAAGAAATATATAATATGGAGGAACATCTAAAATTCAAAAAGCAATAGGTTAGGCACATTCTGCATATGGTCTAATAGTACAGCTAAGCCTTTGCTCCCTGCTGCTCCGTGAGACAGGCACTCTGTAACATCTGTATCGTGCTGGGATCTGCTCCTTGAGTCGGATTGTTGGGGGAGAGGTGCATCGCACTTGCATGGACTGTTCTATGGCATGTGCTTGGGGTCGTGACCATAGGTGTAGAAGAATGGACTCATCCAGCATGATTGGTATTATCATACGTGAATTCTGCCATGGGGAGAAGGTCAGCCCAGTCATCTTGTTCTTGATTGCAGAAACACATTAGATATTGTTTGAGCGTGGCATTGAGGCTTTCTGTCTGACCATTGCTTTGGGGGTGGTATCCTGAAGATAAAGTGTGTTGAATGCCCAGTTGTTTGCACAGGGTAGACCAGAACACTGATGTGAACTGCGTGCCATGGTCAGACATGATGGTGTGAGGGATACTCTGCAGTCGAACTACATCTCGCAAAAATAAATTGGCAGTTTCAGGAGCGGCAGGGAGTCCTTTCAACAAAGAGAAGTGAGCTAGCCTGCTAAAAGAATCAACGGTAACCATTATAGTGGTGTACCCCGTGAGGGTGGTAGATCGATGATGAAGTCCATTGACAAATGTTGCCACGAACCAGATGGAGAAGTGTCTTGTTGGAGGAGGCCAATTGGTTTGGAGGTAGAATACTTACTCCTGGCACATGTTGGACAGGAGGCAACGTAGGTCTTCACATCTTTGTGGAGAGAAGGCCACCAAAAGTGTTGTGAAACTAAGTCCAGGGTGGACTTCTCTCCCTTGTGACCAGCTGAAGGAAGATCACGACACCAGGTCAAGGCTAACATCTGCAGTTCCAGAGAAGGCAAAAATAACACTCCATTGTGAAAATAGAGCCTATTCTGTCGCCTTAAAGGATGTCTTGGAAGGCAGGGGATCCCGGTTTGTGATGAGGTATGCTGGACATCTTGTAAGAAACCATTGGTTTCCCCTATGAATTTCTTTCCTTCTAGTATCCTTTCTGTACCCTGGTAGAGAGATGTGTATCCCCCTAGACTGCGGGAAAGGGCATCTGCTAGTATGTCTCATTGCCAGGGATATACGTGACCACAAAGTCGAAGCCCGAAAAGAAATATGCCCATCAGGCGTGTTGTGAATTGCGACACTCCATCTGTTGGAGTATGCGAACGCTTCTGTGGTCTGTTCATACAAGATAATTAAATGTTTCTCAGTGAAGAAGATGCTGCCATTCCTTACAAGCTTGACATATGGCGAGAAGCTCTTTCTCGAGGACAGAATAGTTTCTCTCACTAGGTGTAAGGGTCCAAGAGTAATACGCCACTGGATGTTCCAAACTGTCTTTCCCTTCCTGTAACAGCACAGCTCCCAACAAGCCTCCTGAGGCATCAGCTTCGACGACAAAGGGAAGAGCTTGGTCTGGTTGGATGAGGATAGGAGCTGAGATAAAGGCCTTCTCGAGTGTCTCAAATACAGTGTTGGTCTTTGTATACCACACAAACTAGGCCCCTTTTTTGAGAAGGGAGGTCATTGTTAGGATTATCTTGGAAAACCCAGGTTTAAACCCCCTGCAAAAATTTGCTAGACCGAGAAAACGCTGGATGTCCTTGGTGCTCTTGGGTTCCGGCAACTGGAGAATAGCTTTGAACTTTCCTGGTTCCATTTGCACACCGTCCCTAGAGAGGAGGAACCATAGATAGGAGACTGTAGAGACATCAAAGTAGTATTTCTTGGGTTTAGCGAGCAGTTGACATTTTCACAGGTGGGTCAGAACTTCGATGAGTGCATCTTCCAACCACAACCAGCTACTTGAGAGGCATGACCAAGGACCACTGGATAACAATTAGGGCCATTTGACCATCGTCGTACATTACAATTCTTGAGCTTAATAATTAATCCCCGAATATAGCCACTTTGCCATTCGGGCACAACTAAGCAACTTATCATTATGCTCAGTTCCATACATGATTAGCTGTCTCTTGCCAGCTAAGCAAGCGACATCAACTCATTACAATTCACACGTACTATAAACGACAACACACAGGCAGTCCCTCCTCAACTGTATCTTCTGAAGAGCTATCCGTAGCCTCAGTCTGCTTCTTTCTTCTAGCCTTCCTGGTCTTTTCTGTCTTTTTCTCTTTCTTCCTGTAAGGGCGATTTCCCCCAGAGGCCATCTTGCCTGGGAGCCAACACCAGCCAGGAAAAAGCTGTGTGGCTGAAAAAAACCTGGGTTGGTGCGGAGCACAAAGACGTTGGCAGATGACCAATTTAGTAGAGAAGGAGTCAGAATCCAGCAGAGAATCCTTATGCTGGGAGAGACTTCCGCAATCAGATGATGGGGATCCTGTGAGAAAGCCGGGAAATAGGATTCCAGACTCACAATGACATTCCCAGAGGTAAGTCCAAGGAAAGGGAACACCACAACAACGTGAACTGAGTAAGACCAATGTAAATACAGGGGCAAGCACCCGAGAAGGGAAACAGGAGGCAAGGCAGAAAGGAATGAGAGCCAGAAGAGCCGGAGAGAGATAGAGAGCAAAGCACAGGGGAAGAGACCGAGAATCCAAGGCTCTGCCCACAGAGTGCAGAATGGAGGGCAGGCAACAAGCGGGAGACCAGGGAGGAAATAAGCAAGGAGCAAGAGTAACTAGGAGGGAGCAGCAATACTAAGGGAGAAAACCCAAAGAGCAAGGGTTGCAACGCCCCGAACAGTAGCAGAGCGCTGACAATATAGTGGCAGTGGCCATCTTGGAAGAAGAATAGACCGCAGATGCAACTGCGGTCTGAGATGTGAGGGCAAGCTCAATGGAGCCGCCAACGCCACCAGAGTTTACATGTTCGGGGCATAAAAACTAATACAAAAAGGGGTGTGGGATATTGGATCTCCCTTTCCCACATTTGGGACACAGGGTAAGATGGGAGCATGGAGCACAGTACACTCTCAGGCTTCTCCAGCATGAGTCGACGGTCCTAATGGCAGATCTCAGGACACACTCTCAAGCTTTCAGCTATCAGGGCCGTCGATGGCCAAGTCTTGTTTCCAATGAAAGTCTCTTGCCTTCGAGGGCCCGGTGTGTTCAAATAATAGAACAAAAGTTCCTTTATCAA
Organism: Ambystoma mexicanum; assembly: GCF_040938575.1. NCBI lineage: Eukaryota > Metazoa > Chordata > Amphibia > Caudata > Ambystomatidae > Ambystoma > Ambystoma mexicanum. The sequence goes on from NC_090934.1 coordinate 672,529,586, forward strand.
AGGAAGTGTTTGTTTCCAATGTTCGGTGGGTGATGGATTCCTCCCTGGGTCCCCCTCTTCTGGCTGCTGACCCTTCTCATTTGTTCATCACAGTTTCACGTAGGATGACCGAATCACCCCTGGGGCCCCACTCTTCTGGGCGCTAACCCTTCTTGTTTTGTATTCCACAAATCTTAATGTCCTTTTAAACAGCTCCGAACACACTGTTTCTGGGGACTTTAGACTTTTCCCCTCTTCGGATTTGCTTCATTTGTTTCTTTTCACTACGCGATTCACTTCCCTTTCTTTCACTTACTTTGTAGATCAAAGTCTTTTGATTGTAAAGGGAGTTTGCTTTACCCTCAGTATGACAACTTTGACCTAGTCTGCTGGCTCTCCTATAGCCTTCTGGTAACTGTAGTTTCTCTCATATGGGGCTTAACCAGTCTCTCTCGAGTTAACACCCACGTGGTGCCGGTTTCCCTCCACAGCTGGTCTCACCTTCAATACTTGTTACAGTTCATTAAACTCAGTTCAAATGTGCCACTCTGCGATTCTCAATCAACACAGCTCGGTTATTGTCATGTTCCCTTTCGACTCACTGGCTGTGATGAACCGCTTGGCTTTTCTTCTTCATTGGAGTCAAGGCCGGTATCATGGGCATTGAAGCTTCCCTCACTCCTGCTTATCTGCATAGGTTTGCCCCGTGTTGGTATCTGCTGAAAGACACTTGTGCTATTGTTCGCTGTCATAGGCTCTCTTCATTGAAAGTTCAGCGGGTCTGGGATGAAAAGGGAAAGGTCACTTGTCTCCTCGCTACCCTCTCACTTCCCACCGCCTTTTGCCTTCTTTTGAATTGCTATGCCTGGTTAGCCGTCTCATCGTGCTGTCTGCCGTGCTCGTACTGTACTCTCTGGCTCCACCTTTTATCCCTGTGGGGAAGGGAAAGAGCTGTCAGGTGTGTGTTATTATGAACAATTGCCTGACTTTGCCTGACCCTTGTATTGGGACATGTCAGGTAAATGGCTCTGGTGTTAGTCCATTGCCCCTTGCGGTGTGCAAAAGTGTTCGTGTTGGAAAACAGGGGGGCAGTGGTTTAGAATGTACTACGTGAGAGGAGGGGGAAAAGGTGTCAAAGGAAGGGGGATACCGCATCTCACCGGTCAGTGTCCCACTCTCACTCCTGTGGACCCCCCCATCCAGGTGATCCTCCCTCACTGGTCCATCCCCAGGAACTGGATCCAATAGCGATGGTCATGTCCTGGCTGCCTGGATGACAGATACCCAGGTACTAGCTAGGGTAGTACCTAAGATGGACAACGGCCCACTTGATGGCTAGGGCCTCTAGTTCCACCATAGAGCAGTTTTTGTCACGTGGGAATAATTTGCGACTGGTGTATAGTATAGGGTGGTCTATTCCGTCGCATATTTGGGACAGGACGCCTCCTAACCCTGTAAGGGGGCTGTCCGTCTGTAATACAAACTCTTTCGAGAAGTCAACTACCTTTAGGATTGGGTTTTGGCATAGGCCCTCATTACAACTCAGGCGTTAAGGGTTAACGCCACCGTTAACTCTTAACGCCTGATTCCCACCTTAACGCCTGCTTTTTGCAGGCGTTAAGTTCCATGGTGCTAAGGCACCTTGGTGCTAATTACGGCACCGTAATTTACGGTGCCGTAATTAGCGCCTTCCCCACTCCCATTATGCCCTATGGGGCAAAAATGGGAATGGGGAAGGGAAAATGGGAAATGGGGATTTACCGCCCCACTCACCTTGTAATGGGGCGGTAAATCCGCCATCCACCATGGTGTAAACGTAGTTTACACCATGGTGGTAAAGTTGGTGCACTTAGCACCTCAGTTGTAATGAGGGCCATAGTGTTTGCTTTAGAATATTATAGCATACCTTGTTGTCGTCCTCGCTCCAATTAAGTTTCTGGGGCTCAGCATTTTTAAGTTTATCTGTCAACTGTGCCGTTTTATCCAAATAGATGGGGATAAATCTACGGTAATAACCTATTAACCCGATAAATGCTCTAAGGTATCTTTTAGCCGATGATATAAACCTTCAACATTTTGTTGACTTCCTCGATCACTACCTGTTTACGTGCCTCTGGTAGATGATAAGGTTTTAGGTGAACTAATTTGCCTTCAGGTGTTTGAATATAATGATATGTACATTTTACTTAACCCGGTTTTTCTGAGAATACATCAGGGAATGAGTCTATTACATCCTTTAGATCTTCTTGTTTTTGGCTAGATAACTCAGGTGGAATTAAGTCAAAGTTATCTATGTCTTCGGGAACCAAGCAGGCTAGAACTTTGGCATGGGTGGCTGACAGGTTTTCTTTCCACTATTTCAGGAGGTTAATGTGATATAAGTGGACTTTCTGTTTTCGGCCTCGCTGGGCTATTTTATACATGCACTTTCCCATTATTTCCATTATCTCATAAGGTCTGTGCCACATGGACACAAGTTTGTTTTCTGAGGTGGGTAAGAGGCCTAGTACTTTCTGTCCAATAGAAAAACAACTTAAATTAATTTTTTTGTTATAACTGGCCTTTTGCTGGTTTTGGGCCTTTCCCATTTGAGTACAAACTAAGTCTGGGACTAATTTCATGTGTTCTTGCATTCTCGTGACAGTTTGGGATATTGGAATGGGTGCCTCCTTGTGTTCTTCCCAGGATTCCCAGACCATGTGCAGGACAGAATTGTCACTGGACCTAGTATGATAGCCATATTGTTTGTCTCTTTGTCCCTCCCCTTACTTGTTCCCCCCCAACCCCCAGCGCTATCTGAAATGTTGTCAGGCCTATACGACAGTCGCTTGTTTTGTTCCTCCCCTCCGTTTCTGCACTTCTCTTCCTCACCTTTTGTTTTTCTCCAGCTCTACTAGAAATATTGTCAGGCCTAGTACGGCAGTCGCCCATCTGTTTCCATTTCCTTCCCACTCTCCCCCTCCCTTCCTTATCTATGTCTTAGCTCTTGCACTATCTGAAATGTCGTCAGGTCGAGTACGATAGTTAATTTCACATCCTTACTGTTCATGGCCTGTAAAAATGTCATTGCAAATTCCCTTGTTCCCTCCCTTGCGTTGAACCGCTTTGAAACACAGTGGGGGTCATTACAACCCGGGCGCAAAGGGATACCAGGCACCGGTAATGACACTGGTACAGGTAATCCCTTTGCACCCTATTCCGAGGTCCCTTTGTGGGTCCTTCCCTTAGAGCCTGGTTTTAGCAGGCGTTAAGGATGGGGCCCGCAAAGGGATACTGGGGTCCTGCAATTTGCGGTACCGTTATTGCCACCTTCCCCCTTCCCATTGAGCCCTATGGGGGCTCAAATGGGAATGGGGAATGGCATTTCAAATGGGGACTTAACGGTCCCACAATGGGCGGAATGGACTGGTAAGTCCCCATATCACCACGTCGGTGGCGGTACCGGTATTGGTGCTAGTCATGGCGCTAATAGCACCATGACTACACCAATCTCGGAATGAGGACCAGTGTGTATAGGCGCTATATAAATAAACTATCATATCATATCATATCCCTCGGGTTCTCTTCCATAGAGTAGCTCAAAGGGAGAAAAACCTGTGGAAACTTGGGAGTTTTTCTCACTGTAAATAAGACCCTTGGGATCATTTGGTCCCAGTCCTTCCAGTCCTTTTCTACCAATTTTCGTAGAAAGAATTTCAAGGTCTTATTAAACTTTCTACTATACCATTGGTTTGGGATTGGTACACAGAAGTTTGCAAGGTGGTAAAATGAAGTAGCTCTTTGACATCTCCACCTCTTTTTTGAGGGCCATCTTCTGTAGCACAAACCATTTTAGATCTATATTTGTGTATCTCTTTGCACCATAGTGTCCGAGAATTTCTTTTTATTCAAAGACCACAAGTATATACAGACCAAGGGAGTAAGTAGGGGGGGCAACCTTCGCCTCGGACGTGGACAAATTGTACATGGCACAATGCGAAAAGGACCACGTCAACTCAAAATAGTAATATGCCATTGATACATCGACGATGTGCTTTTAGTGTGGGACGATACGGACAACGATTTGACCTTATTTCACCACTGGGTCAATCAGTGTAACAAACATATCAAGTTCACCAATCAATGGGACTATCATGCCATTGATTTTCTGGATCTGCACATATACAGGTCGGGCGAAACTTTGAAAACAGAGCTATACCGGAAAGCAACGGACCGCAACAGCTTGAACATACCTTACAGATAATTCCTAAGGATAAGGAGAAACCATTCAGACAAAGCCAATTTTAACACACACGCTGAGAAGCTATGGAAAAGGCACATTATTCCCACGTACGTTGTCGGACAACTCCCCGGTCCTCCTCGAGCTGACACCATCTGACATAGAATATACCACCTGCAACTGGGGGATGCCTCCTGATCTACTGTAAGATGACACAATGATAGAACCTCTCAGAACTAAAATAATAGTCTTTTTTGCTTGAAACACAGGATCGGTAAAATCAAATACAACGATCTGGGAAACTTTCAAAGTGTGGCTCAGGGGACAATTGATGGCACAGACGCATGGAGCACTGAGAGAGCTAAGAAGCAAGCTGGATCATTCTGACCAGGTACTAGCCTTAGAAGTCACACATGCCCTAAGCAAAGGTGATGACCAATTGCAAAAAATATCTGATTAATTGTCAAAATGTATGTCACTGGCGGAACGCGAACTCTTCCATGTGATGCAACCGATGGGGGCCAGAACATACGGCAAAGGAAATAAGACGAGCAGATCAATGGCCAATCTCATCAAAGCTGAGCACGAGATGAGGCACATAACAAGTATAACAGATCCCGATGGTGTTGTACACACTAAAGCACGGGCAAGTGTTCCGGAAGTTCTGCAACAAACTATACGCTAATGCAGACGCTGCGTCCCCCGAGGAGCTACGTGATTACATGGATTAATTTCCACTGCCCAAACTAGAAGAAGCTGACAAGGCACATTCCTATCTCCCCTTACCACAGAGGAGATAGAACAGGCAATCATGGATCTACGAGCAGGTAAGAGTGATGGCATCCCAGTGGACCTATATAAGACATTGAAAGCAGAACTGGCTCCTAAGCTACTGGAAGTTTGGGAAGAAGTTCTCTAGAAAGGGGTACTGCCTAACTCTATGATGGAAGCTATAATAACGGTTTTACTCAAGATGCACAAGCCTCCTCAAGAGCCCACGTCCTATCGCCCCCTATTCCTTATTAACGCAGACACCAAAGTGTATGCCAAAGCGATTGCAAACCGCCTATTAGCACATATGAACAAATGAATTCACCCAGAGCAGTCGGGATTTATTCCCACCTGCTCCACCATGCTAAATCTCTGTAGATTCTTTCGCCATTACCTCACAACTGGATCTGAAGGCCAAAACTATAGTGGTCACCATGGATGCTGAAAAAGCATTTGACTCTGTATCCTGGAACTATATGTATGCCATTTTAGACAAAATGGGGTTTGGCCCAGTGTATATTAGCTACATACGTGTCTTATACAAAGATCCCAGGGCTAAGGTTAGAACTAATAAGACCTTATCGGCGGGCTTTGCATTGGGAGAGGCACCAGACAAGGCTGCCCATTGTCTCCTCTTATATTTGAACTTACCATAGAGGGCATGGCAGCAAAATTGAGACATGAACATGCATGGAGGGGCATTCATAACAGGGGACCCCCCAGTTTATCTCACTTTATGCAGACGACACAATGCTTTATATCAGAAACCCAGAGACGAACCTACAGCCAGTGGTGCAGGAGATAACTGTTTTCACAGAATACTCTGGTTATAAGATTAACCAGGCGAAGTCAGAAGTCATTCCACTCACTTCGACTACAGCACAATCCCTAGCCACCGCACAGTTTAGATGGTCTCCCCCCTCTGCCCGCTACCTAGGTATTATAATGGCTACAGACAAGCAAACCCTATACACTAACAACTACGAACCATATCTAATACTCCTAGAATGCAAGCTTAAGGAATGGGATAAACTTCCAATGTCCTTATACGGGCAAATAGCGCTACTTAAAATGGTGGTGGTGCCGAAGATATTATACCTGTTCTGTAACATCCCGATATGGCCTGGAAAACTATTCTTCCAAAAATGACAGCAGCTGGCATCCAGTTTTGTTTGGGAAGGGGGTACAGTAAGTCTCCAGTGGCTTAAGATTTGCCAGAGATACGAAACGGGTGGGATAGCTACCCCAGATTTCCTACTACACTATCACGCAGCTCAAGCACATTTTGCAAAGTACTGATCAGACTCCTCGGAACCGAATGCGCATATCCAAGCCGAAAAGCTTGCAGCAGCCCCTATAAGCCTTCAGGCAATGCCACTTGCTGAAGCCAAAAAAAACATGGGGGAGGTTGATCCCGTTGGTTCCACTGTGCAAGCCTGGTCCAGACTGTTCGCCAGGGTGGGTTGTGTGGACCCTTATTGGCCTCTCACCCCCCTGTGGCATCACCCTGACCTTGAGCCCACCCTCAATACGGCTTTACAGAATAAATGGGACCCAGGCAAAGAGATGCGGCTGGGGGACATATATCCAGATGGGAAATTCGTGTCACTGGGAGATGTTCAAGCGAAAGTAGGGGAATGTCTTGTCACAACACCACAATATCACTGTATCAAGGCAGCCTGCAAGAGGAGTTGGTCCTCCTTTCCAAAGGTGCCACCTAGCCATCAGTTTCTAACCAAGATCATGACTTCAGGGGGTTTCGTGGGCGGCATTTCTAGCCTCTACAAAGCGGTTCAATCGCACACCCCATCTAAAAACACAATAGGCCTCATTACACGGATGGTGGAGAACCATGTCGCTATTAGCGCCATGGTTCATGCCGGTAAAATACCGGCACCGCCTTGGTGGAAAGGGGAATTACCGCCCCATTCCAAGGTCGGTGGGGCGGTAATTCCCCCTGCCACCATTGCCCTTCCCCATTCCCATTTTTGCCCCATAGGGCATAATGGGAATGGGGAAGGCGCTAATTACGCTACCGCAAATTGCGGTACCGTAATTAGCTCCCTGGGTCCCTTTGCGGGTTGGTTTTTAACGCCTGCAAAAAGCATGCGTTAAATTCCCCAACCCGCAAAGGGACCTCGTAGTAAGGCGGTAAGGATTTACCGCCACCTGTGTAATGAGGCCAAATGAAAGTTAATTGGGAGCGGGACCTAGGTGTCTCAATAGAAGATACCCAATGGGTGAAATACTGTCAATATACTAAAACCATCTCCCTATGCACTAACTTCAGACTGATCCAATTTAAAATGCCAAATCACTTACACATTACACCAAATAAAATTGCTAAATTCAATCCCTCGACAAAACTTGTTTGCCCCAAAGGGCATGCCCAATCGGCAAACTCAATTCATATGTACTGGGATTGCCCCCGATCAGACAATTTTGGGACGAGGTGGATGAAGTGGTTAGTGATATAATAGGTGTTCATATACTGACCACCCCACTGAAATACCTACTTGGGGATATAGAAAAAGATTCAATCAAAACACGCCAACTCTTTGCAGTGGCAGGCGCAGTGGGCAAGAGGAATATACTTCAGCCTTCGAAAGCAAGGGCTGCTCCTTCCCGACAGGCATGGCTAACAGACTTAATATATGTACAGGAAAGTGAGGAGGCTTACGTCACGGGTGTCACGGCCTCCTAGCAGACCTAAGGACATTTGGGCCCCCTTAAGGAGATATCTCAAGACTTCCCCAGAACCGTCTGACAATGACTCACTCTGCTCCGAGGATTGTCCATAGGTACCAAGTGAAATATGAATATCAATGCCAATACCACATATATGTTTATGGCCCGCATGCTCAGCAGTGACCGGGCTTTGTGTTCCATGCTTCTTTTCGGTCCTATTGTTTACTACCAGATGTCAATGCTCCTATATTCTGTATTTGCTATGTACTTGTAATGCACTTATCGGCTTTAAATAAAGCTTTAAAAAAAAATACAGGAAGTTTGGCAAGGAAACCCTTTTTTGCATTTAAAAAGAACCGCAACCTAAAGGAGAATCTAGTTCACACATATATTGAACCCCCCAAAAGCTCCAACGACTCTCTGGGACCTACCCCCTGTTAAGGGTCACTACAAATGCAGACACTGAATAGCATGCAACTTAAAAGAGACCAAAAAAGTGTTCAACCATAGATAAATACACTGGGAACTTGCGGAACACACTAACTGCAATAGCAGGCTCGTCATTTACATCATTGAGTGTCCCTGCAGCCTGCTATATGTTGGTAAAACAATCAGAGCAGTGAAGCAATGGATTTCGGAAAATAGATCTTGCATAAAGAATGAGGTTGCAGACAAGGCTTTAGTGGAACACTATGTTGCAAAAAAAAACACGACTATGGATCTAAAGTGGTTTGTGCTACAGAAGATGGCCCCACAAAAAAGAGGTTGAGATGTCAACAAGGCCCTCATTATATTAGAGCAAAGGTGGGTGCATCGCCTGGACACAGTAAGGGACGGTCTCAACATCACAGTTGAGTGGAAACACTTTATGGGCACCTAGCTACATCACAATAATTCAATAACATTGACTTTTCGCAGAGCGTACCATGGGAAATGTTCTACAACCACTTGACAAAACTGACATTGTCATGCAAACCACAATGAATATCTCAGAACATACATTCTCTAACTGGGCCCTTTTGTAAGGCAGGTGATTTCAGAAGTGCCCACTAGCTTCTAGATTAATTTATCCGGGTGGGTTCAGGTGTAGCCGAACATCCACCAACAACAGTAACCCACAAAATGTTGTTTCTCCTCTGAAAGACTGACTTTTTATGTTTTTTCCTGTGAAAGATGGCCTAGTATGTTGTTGAGACTCCTTAAAACCTGCCGTCCATGATGATGTTCTTATATGTGATTCCAGGTCAATCCATGTTCAGACAGTAGCAGCATAAACCCAATCTCTATCAGGAACGTAGACGCATCTGACTCACTCTATTGTATAAAGTAAGACATGTGTTGTAAACCCAGCAACCCAGAAATTTGATAATTTAAAGCATACCAAAATCTATGCAAAAAGGCATGTTTTTTCATTAGTTGATCACCAATCAGTTCATTTGAAGTTCTGTTGGTTGAGATTTTCCCCTCCATTGATTAAATATGTTATATGAGTCCCCAATACAATGGGGTACACAAGCACCCACATGCACAGCCACAATGGTGCATTAGACCAAGAATACCATGACACTACTCCAATATGCCCGCTGTAGACTTAAGGATATGAACCTACACAAGGACGCCACTTTTACAAAAGCGCCACAAAGGCGACGCAAACGCTTGATGTCCTACTGATCGGAGCGTTCATTTTTCTTTTTCTTGACTTTTTTTACTTTACTTTATTTGTTAAGGTTTTCATTACAGAAAGAAAACCTTTACAAAAGTTAAAAACAAAACATAACCAACCTAACACAATGAAGATAATAAACAATACAATGATAAAACATTAAGATAATACAAAATAAGTAAATTCGACTCTCAAGGAAACAATGAAAAATACATGTTTTCCCTTTTCTTCTTAATCCAGGCCTAAACTCAGGGTACGGAATCAAAATAACTGTATTCTCGTATTATAGAGGACGAGTATAAGAGTGAACTGTAGTCAGACCACACACTTCAGTAAGAAACCTAACAATGGACATTTTTAGGGCCTCTTTAGGGCCACAGATTTGCCATGTAATATGTCCCACCAGATTCTTTCATAAAAAACATATTCGGTATTTGAAACAAATTTCCCAAAGGTGCTCAAGCGTTGTAATCTGATTGAAGCACATTCCAGGAGAAGGTGTTGTTAGGCAGAATCATATGCAGTACCCTTTGGGAACACCACACACAATTAAGACTACAAGTGACAGTACAAATTCACCTCTGGTACAAGCCTGTACTACACAGTAAAGTGGTAGTGATGGCTGAGCAGCCAGACTTATCTCAGGAGTAAAGTGAGCAGTATCAGTAGTTACACAAAGGACTGCAATTACTATGGTTCAAATAAACACTGACTCAAGGTTTCTGAGTAAAAGAATATACATTTATTTACACATCAGTTGTAAAACAATTCACTGAAGTTAAGCAGCAGAAAATCACAATCTTAATACACTACACAACACCCAATGAATTCTGGACAAGTTAAGCTCAAAATGAACAGGGTAATTCATAGAATTCAGCGCACAAGTGGCGCACGCCGCTGGCGCACAGTGTGCGCATGCGACTTTCTGCGCCAGCCGCGTGCGCTAAAATCCATTTCCGCGCACAGCATATTCATGGATCTTAACATCCAAAACCAGCCTTGGCGCACAGTGGCGCATCGACCCTGTAGCAGCACCAGTTACGCCCCTAACCCCTCCCCGTGCGCCATGTACAGCGCACAAATCCCGTACATGGCGCACAGGCTCAGAACCTCAGAAACGCCTGTAAAACTCCCAGCGGACCCCTCCGAATAAACGTACCCCGCTGCGCGTGTAGTCTCACACGCAATTGGCCCTGTGCGAGCAGGGTACGTGTATTACTGGGGTTCGTGGGAAGTTTCACACGCGATTGGCCCTGTGCGAGTGGCGTACATGTATTACGGGGGTTCGCAGGAAGTTTCACATGCGATTGGCCCTGTGAGAGCGGGGTACATGTATTACTGGGGTTCGCGGGAAGTTTCACACGCGATTGGCCCTGTGCGAGTGGGGTACGTGTATTACTGGGGTTCGCGGGAAGTGTCACACGCGATTGTCCCTGTGCGAGCGGGGTACGTGTATTACTGGGGTTCGCAGGAAGTTACACACGCAATTAGCCCTGTGCGAGCAGGGTAGGTGTATTACTGGGGTTCGTGGGAAGTTTCACACGCGATTGGCCCTGTGCGAGCGGGGTACGTGTATTACTGGGGTTCACGGGAAGTTTCACACGCGATTGGCCCTGTGCGAGGGCGGTACGTGTATTACTGGGGTTCGCGGGAAGTTTCACACGCGACTGGCCCTGTGCGAGCGGGGTACGTGTATTACTGGGGTTCGCGTGAAGTTTCACATGTGATTGGCCCTGTGCGAGCGGGGTATGTGTATTACTGGGGTTTGCGGGAAGTGTCAGACGCTATTGGCCCTGTGCGAGCGGGGTACGTGTATTACTGGGGTTTGCGGGAAGTTTCACACGCAATTGGCCCTGTGCGAGCGGGGGACATGTATTTCGGGGGTGCGCGTGAAGTTTCACATGCAATTTTGCTGTCAGAGCGGGGTACATGTATTTCGTGGGTGCGCGTGAAGTTTCACACGCGATTTTGCTGTCAGAGCGGGGTACGTGTATCCAGTGTGGTGCGCAGGGAGTCCTACACATGAATTGGCAGTGTGGGTCCTCCCAGGTGTCCCCTCTATCCCCTCAAGGGCCCCTGCAGGCAGCCCACACCACAGGGGACTACCCTGCACCCCTGGTCATGTCCCAGAAGCAGCCCATCCACCATGGGCATGCCCCCCAGCCAAGCCACATGTCACCTTGCAATATGATCACCAACTCATGTCCCCCTGCACCCCCACCCCCCAGCAGGGAGGGGCACCTGCCAGCAGGCCCCCACTCATGTCCCCTAGCACCCCAACCCCCCAGCAGTGAGGGGCACCTGCCAGCAGGCCCCCACTCATGTCCCCCTGCACCCCCACCCCCCAGCAGTGAAGGGCACCTGTCAGCAGGCCCCCACTCATGTCCCCCTGCACCCCGACCCCCCAGCAGTGAGAGGCACCTGCCTGCAGGCCCCCAATCATGTCCCACTCATGTCCCCCAGCACCCCCACCCCCCAGCAGTGAGGGGCACCTGCCAGCAGGCCCCCCACTCATGTCCCCCTGCACCCCCACCCCCAGCAGTGAGGGGCACCTGCCAGCAGGCCCCCACTCATGTCCCACTCATGTCCCCCAGCACCCCCACCACCAAGCAGTGAGGGGCACTTGCCAGCAGGCCCCCACTCATGTCGCCCTGCACCCCCACCCCCCAGCAGTGAGGGGCACCTGCCAGCCGGGCCCCACTCATGTCCCCTAGCACCCCCACCCCCCAGCAGTGAGGGGCGCTTGACATTAGATCTGTGACCTCCCTTCCTCTAAATTCCTGTGAATACCTATCCATTAAAATCCAAACCACCCCTAAGAATACTATCACCCTAGAACTAATATACAGACCTCCTGGTCCCATAGGTTCCTTTGAGGAAGACATAACCTCCCTCAAGCTGAAAAATCTAAACCTTTATCACAGAACATTATTCTAGGTGACTTTAACTTGGGATACAACGATCCTCATGACGCTCCAGCATCCTCCCTTGCTATTACACTTCACGAACAGAACTACACTCAATTTAACACCCTACCCACACATCAGAAAGGTAGAACTTTAGACTGGCTCGCTGCCCACAACTGTAACATTATCTGCAAGGACCCACAACCACTTATATGGACCAACCACTTCCTACTTTCATTCGACATCAGCACTAATAACCCACACTTTAGACAGTGCCCACCAGCACCAGCATGTTTGACGAGAAACAAGCGGAACATGACCGCTGAAGCCCTCATCCCACTGGTTCTACCCACTCTAAATATGGTCTCCAACTCATCTGACCTTAACCTACTAGTAGATACCTACAATAACGCCATGACCAAAGCTATTGATATTGTTGCCCCTCTAAAACTACGTAAAGATAAACCTAAAGCACATTTTAACTCATGGTACACACCAGAACTTAAAATTCTAAGAAATAAAAAGTCCAAAATGGAAACCCTTTGGAAAATGAACCCATCAGAGGAACATAAAATCAATCTCACTAAAGCATCCTCCCTATATAAAAAAGAAATAATTCCCACAAAAATGATGCCTATAACATAAGAATAAGCAATGCTAGCTCCAATACCAAAGAATTATTCACCATCTTGAAGGAGTTAGAAAACCCTAGTCCACCTACGGACTTGTCCGTGAAAGACCAACTCTGGTGCACTAGTATCCAAGATGCCCTTGCGAACAAAATCACTGGCCTACATACAAAAATTGAAAATAAAAGACTACAACTTTCCAATAGTAGCCCCACCTCTAGCCTCCCTTTCCCTAGCCCACCTACCACCTCTAACACTAACTATGGCTTCACCTTCAAAAAAGTAACCGCACTAGAAGTGCAAAAAATCATAACTTCACTCAAACCATCAAACTGCAAAGGGGACAGTTGCCCTGCACAGATTATAAAAGATGCAGCAAGAGACCTCGCCCCCTTCATTTATGAGCTAATAAATGTGTCATTCTCTACCAATTTGGTCCCCAATAAGTTGAAACAGTCATGGGTCCTCCCGCTACTAAAAAAATAGACCCTGGACCCAGCCATCCCTACTAATTACAGGCCTATCACTACTGTTCCCTTCCTGTTAAAAATCCTTGACAGAGTTGCTTACTTGCAAATTCAGCATTACCTAGAGGCCAACCAACTACTCGGATTGCGTCAGTCTGGCTTCCGACCTCAACATGGAACAGAAACTGCCCTTGTTGATCATAAAAGTCAGATTGACGAAATTAAAGATAAGGCAAAGGCTGCCATCCTACTCCTCTTAGACCTTTCAGCAGCCTTCAACCTGGTTGACCATAAGATACTCTGCAACCACCTCTCCTTTGCCGCCCACTTTTCCACCTCTGCTGTCTCGTGGATACAGTCCTTCCTGGCCAATAGAAGCATGAGAGTCTTCTCTCCGGTGGCTGCAGCAGACCCTATCCCTATCACTTGCGGTGTCCCACAAGGCTCTTGTGTTTCACCGACCCTATACAACATCTTTACAAAGCCCCTCTTTGATAAACTGGACCGTTTGGGTGTCACCTACACAAACTACGCGGATGACACCCAGATACTCCTCACCATCTCGGGCAATTACAATACTGATGTAGCCAGGATCAATGAAATTTTCTCTGTCATTCAGGCATGGATGGCCTCACATGGCCTCTCCCTGAATGAGGAGAAGACCGAACTGCTCATTGTTGGTTCTCCGAACAACTTACAAAAACTAAGCCCCAACTACTCCAACATCATAATTGATGGCAATACCATCCCGGTCGCCAAAAATGTGAAACACTTGGCTTCTATCTCGATGCCAATATTAACCTCATTAAACAAGTCAACTTAACTGCTTCAGCCACCGCCTATACAGGTAAACTAATTAGAGCTTGTAGATCATTTCTTTCCTCAGTTGCCTCATGCTAGCTAGAGCCCTTATACAATCCAAGTTAGACTACTGCAACAGCCTCTACTTAGGTGCCAACCAAGCGATAAGTAAACTCCAAGTCCTCCAAAATAATGCGTTACGGGCAGCGCTAAACATTTGTAGGCGTGAGCACATCTCTGCCACTAGAACTGCATGCAAATGGCTTACCATCCAACATAAAATTGATCTCAAAACCCTCTGCCTTACTTACAAAGCTCTCAACCATCTACCCCCCCACCTTACAGATAAATTCACCATGAAATCTTCCATCAGAACCACCAGATCGTCCAATACCTTATGTCTCACAGTACCTAGATTTACCTCTAAAAGAGCCAGAGGCTCGAGCTTCACTGTCCTCGCCTCCCAACTCTGGAACTCCCTGCCACTGAATATTAAGTCTTCCGAATCCTTCCAGTCATTCAGGAAACTTGCCATTGGGTGTACTAAGCGCCCTTTTACTCCCGGGTCCGGAGCGCTATAGAAATAAAATAAACAAACACACTCATGTCCCCCTGCATCTCCACCCCCCAGCAGTGAGGGGCACCAGCCAGCAGGCCCCCACTCATGTCCCCCCACCCACTCACCCACCCAGCAGTGACATGCCCATCTCATGACACAAATCAACACATGTCCGTCACACACACACACAGACACACAAATTGCCATTGATTGAGTAAACCCACATGTCAACATGCATGAACCCAATGAGTGAATCCCACACATTGAAGTTAAAGATCAAAATGTATTAACATGAAAACCAATTGAAAGTACTTAAAGCATAAAATAATGTCAAACATGAAATGAAATGCATGTCCAAATAAAAAAAAAATCCTCAAAAAACCCAAGTAACGCAAAAGAAAAACGGCCAAAACTCTCTGTCCACCAAACCAAATCCAAATGAAACGCAAAAAGGTAAATCCATTCATCCATGGTGAAATGAAATTAAAATGGCCAAATAAATCCAACGTCCAACTATGTACAATACAATTTTCAAGGGTCCATGAGCCCAACGAAACAAATGAAACCTATCTAATAACTTACCTAACAAAAAAACTATTTACAAAAGTGTGGGGCATAGTCCAAAAGCCCCAAAATAAAAAAAATAAAAGGAAACCTAACACTATAAACTATTTACAATGGCGACGGGCAAGTCCTGCGGCTCACTCAGTGATGTTTTCGGCCAGGGCATCATCGAACTCCATGTCTATTTGCTAGAGGCGGGCCTCTGTCCTGGCCCCGAGGTCTCGCAGGGAGGCACTCATGGCCTGTTCCAACTCCCTGCGAGTCGCCTTGAGGCACTCTGCCCGCCTCAATGCCCGACGCATGGAGAACTCCGCCCTGACCATGGTGAGCCGCGCCTCTTCCGCCCGCCGCCGCTCCGCACCTATACGCTGGCCCAACCACAGCCACACGGAAGACACATCCATTACAGGGTTCTCCTGCCCTCTGGCCGATGCCTGCCCCGCTGATGTCGATGGCCCCGAGCCATCATTGCTCCCACCCAGAGCCTGCTCATGTTGCTGCTGCTGTCCATGTGCCCTGTCCGATGATGCCTCCACATCCTCCATCAGCTGGTCTCCAGTTGTGGTTTCCACCCCTGCCGGACCGCCGACTCCTGACTGTGGCAGGGATGGGATCTCCACCAAGCTGGCTGTGTTGGGCAGGCCAGGTCCACAGGGGGCGGAGAGGCAGATGACATGGCACTCTCCCCTACCTGCAGACGGGCCTGGGACGGGGCATCCCTGCTGGTGCATGGTGGTGCAGTCACAGGGTCAAGGACAGGGACATGCACAGGCCCCTCCGTGGTGGCCTGTGCTGCCTCCTGACCCTGGACTGCACCACTTGCACCAGTGGTACTACCCCCACCAGGCCCCATGTGTGGCTCAGTAGTGTGCTCCTCCTCCTCTGTGGAGACCACCAACCTGGATGTCTCTGTACCGTCTTCTGCCATTGCAAGCCCCTGTGGGTGCTCACCCGGCCCTTCCACCACAGCCGTAGGTGAAAGACGCAGCACCAGCCCCCTTGCTCCCGGATGATGGCAAGTCCTGGGAGGGTGGCTGGGCCTTGCGTCGCCGCCCAGTGGAGGCATCCCCGCCGCTTGGCTCCACAGCGCCGTCTCCGCCCTCTTCTTCACTTGACGCTGCGTAGAGGGAGACATAGAACACAAGCATCAGGGTAAAGTACAATATTTCCCTAGACAGGAAGCAATAACACATGAGTGGCAGTGTCTAACGTCACTTCCATCCTGTCCCTCCCCAACACATGGGTAAATGCACACAACATACATGCATAAACAGGCATGGCGCCTGCAATCAACATCAGCATCCATGTACAAGGGCCTCTATTAATCAAAATGTTGCCTTCAAACTCACATGCATCATGGCTCACACTGATCCCATGCACACACATCACCGGAGGGTCATGCATCATGCCTTGTACACCACAGACACAGTGGATAGACACAGTGCATACAACGGTGACCGCACTGCATGAGTGAATGTACACATCATCACGGACATGTGTCATGAATCCATGGCGTATCGAAGTCACAGACACACTTCTCAGACACACACACACATGTGCACCATACATGTACATGACAGCAGCACCCATCCCTCACACCCCCACCATGTGCAAGAACAGACATGCACATGCTTTCATGTGTGCATTTGCCATACAGCTCCCTATGTTGCATTGGAACTCATGTACCAACCATGTGGTTCGCACATTACTGGTCTCACATGCATGACCATGATGTCCCTGCACACACACATCCATACATGGCCCATGTCACACATACAGGCAAGTATCAGACTACCAGCACACTGCAACATGCCCTGTCTCAAACACCAATGCTTGGCCACTTACCGCTCAACTCCAGACGGGTCTTCCTCCGAAGGATCTGGGCGTGGAGCACTGGGCATACGTGCTCCAGGACCCTCATCTGGATGTCACTCATGCTGACCCGGCCCCCCTCCCCCCTCCGTGCTCCACTACGTCGTCCCAGATCCTCTCCCGCCCTTCCTTGTTGGCGCGTGATGTTCCGAAGAGGGCATCATAATGCCCCAGGACATGCTCCACCAGGACACCAACTTCCTTCACACTGAAGCTGGTGGCCCTCTGCCTCTCTGGCTGGGGGTCGCCAGTGGTCTCAGATGATGTTTGCCCTGACATGGCGACCCCCGAGGCAGGTGTGGGTGGGCAACTGGGTCCTGGGGCTGGCCTGTGGAGCGATGGTATCCCATTCGGGAGTCTTCTGTTCGGCAGGGGTGGACACAGCAACTGGAACCCTGGCTGACGTACAGGCACCAAATAGCAGGGCACGTGGGCAGCAGGCAGGCAGCAGCAGATGGCAGGTGGGAGCGTGCTCAGGGTTCTCGGGGGCAGTAATTCGGCCTTCTGGGCAGGAGCGTGGTCTTCCGTGTGTTGTTGTGTGGAGAGATTGATACGGAGTGATTTGGCACGTGAAAATCTTGCACATCTGCGTGTAATTCGAGGAAAGGCCCTTAGCGCGTAAGCGCGTCTGTGACGTTACGCGCGTGGGCGTTTCCCTCGTGACGTGGGCATAGTGGCTCATGACGTGTGAAAAAACTGCACGTCTGCGTGTGAATGTGTGTAATCCGAGGAAAGGGCCTACGCGTATATGACGTGACACACGCGGGCGTTTCCCTCACCACGGGTGCATGTTCATCGTACACATCCAAGAACTGCACGTCCGAGTGTCAGCTCGTGTAATTGGAGGAAAGGGCCTTAGCACGTACACACGTAAGTGACGTTGTACGTGTGGGCCGCTTTAAAAGGTATGTGTAGGACCCCATTTCCTTGTACGTGCTTTTCGTGGAGAGGGAGTGGGTGAATTCTGTACTTCTTGTCGGTTCACACGCGATTACTTCACAGCATTTCAAGTTCGTGCTCCCCGTTACCTCTGACAGCGTTCATTTTTTTTGTTGGGCTTGTTTCCTCAAACAGCGTTCACTTCTTCTTTTGTCCTGTCTCCACAGACAGCGTACAATTCTTCTTTTGGCGGGGGTGTTGCGCGTCTTTTCCAGGTTCTTTTTCCAGGCAGATTGTGAATCGCGCACGAATTTACCAACTGTGCTTGCCCCGTGTGTCGCGTACCCCTTCAGAGGTCATTGTAGGCTGCGTGTAACATGCGTACACTTATTTTTGTGTTCCTGGGTGCCACAGCGTAGTGCGGGTTCATTTTTCCACGCACGTGGTCTACGAGGGGTTGCGTGCATGTTATTTTTTGTTTTCAGGGTGCCTGTGCGTTGCGTGACCCGTCATTTTCCTCCAGGGGTCACAGACAGCCTTACAAGAGCACTAGGGTACGAATTCCATCTAGTACCCTACCCCTTTCGCCCCCAATTGCCCAGGACAATCGTTTACTGCTACTCCCATGCGCACAACAACATCAGTGCCATGGTTGGGAGGCGAGCAAGCAGTAAGAGAGGCAAAGGTGGCCGACCTCCAAAAGGTGGGCATGGGCGACGCGGTGGGCGTGGTAGGGGACGTGGCCAGGATTTGCAGGGTGCCCCTAGACCCCCATGTGTGGAGGACCAATCAGGGACACCCATGCCCCCCCCCATGGTTGTGGGAAACGTAGCTGACACCATCCCAGCTCAGCCCTTGTTGGACCAGCCCATTGTGGCACCTGACCCGGCACAGGATGACTCCCAGGCTGACTTCCAGGTCAGCAAGTCTAAGCCACGTGTAGTGGTGCAAGTTGGTGGCCCCAGGACACGTGGATCTGGGGCAGCGATGTCATCTGCTGCCCCAAGTAGGCAGGGTGGGGAGGCTGCAGGGGCAGCTGCAGCTCTATCCACCCCAGCTCTGAGTCTCCCAGCCGGGACAGTGTCGGTCCAGGTCCATCAAACCGACATTGCCCCTGCCAACATCACACTTCAGCCAATGCCTGCACCAAGACCTATGGTCATTGTACCTTCGCACACTCCTAGTACTCAGTCCACCAACGCTTCTGCCCTTACTGACCAGAGCGGCGTAAGCCACTCAGGCTCCACTCCACCTTTGAAAAAGAGGAAGAAGGGTGCTCTGGCACTACAGGCTGAGACCCCAGACACGGCTACACACTCTGGCACGTCAAGGAAGCCTAGCTTTAATGACGCCGAACTTGATGCACTTGTGACCTATGTGTTGGCACATAGCCGCGAAATGGTGGTGACTGCAGGGTGCAAGACCACACCAGGTCAACGTAGGGCACACTGGCAGACCATCGCGGACCGCATAAGTGCCCTTGGATTTGTGAGGCGCACAGCTGATGATTGCTACAAGCGGTGGAATGACCTGAAACGCAGAGCAAAGAACAAGCTGGCCTCAAATCATGCCGCTACTCTGGTGACTGGCGGTGGGTCTCCACCAGAGGACAACAAACTCATTGAACACGAGTCTGTTGCTGGGACCTTCGTCACAGAGAAACAGATCCAAGGCGTGGGAGACCTACCTGATTATGACGCATTGTCCGGTGAGTGCCCATGCATGTGTGTATAATCCATGTGTATGTTGTTTGGGTGACGGGTTCTGATTGAGTGCCAGGTGAGGGTGTGTACTCCTGAGTGTTATGGGTCACCCATGTACTTCCTCCAATACATTCACGTGCCTTTGATTTGGGTATGACAGTATCCCTTCTGCCCACAGTAGCCAATTAGCCCCACATTACTGCTGTTGCCCTTGAACTATCATCTTGCAACAGCATTGTTCTGATTTGTTCTGTGTTCATTCAGGCTGAATGTTTAGATCATCCCATTTTTCATATGCTTTTTTCATCCCTAATGCCACATATGTGACATGCTTCTGTCATTGTTTACACCCCACATTGTGCCACTTTAGTTACCGGGTTATTTGAATGATTAGACCATTCAGGGCGAGGGAGTATTGGCCTGCTGAAATTTATTTTTAGGGGGTGTTTGCATGTGGAACATGATAGTTGTTTCCTGTCATGTTGAAGTGACCAATCACTGATGTGTACATCTGCCTACAATCACTGTCTTATTGTACACTGGATGTGTTGCAGTGTGTGGCACATGCATATTTTGCAACACTATTCTGCATTAATCTTCTCATCATGTCCATGTGACATGGATGTGTGACAGTACTCATTCACTGACATATCGCTGTAGTTGTCTAATTTACCATGGCTATGCTACATGACATCTGTGTGCTGGCATGTGTCATGTATGTGTATTGGACATGCCACTCACAGGCTGATGTGTGATGCCAGTGCTACCCAACATGCTGCGAATGTGTTGCTTTTCCATCTTGGTGTCCTCATTGTCTGCCTTTTTGACTCCCCTTCAAACTCATTGACAGTGCATGCATGCCAGGGTAATAGTCATGTGGGACATGTGTAAACCATTTACAGGATGTCTGTCTTGTCAGGCCTATGTGTGTGCTATGGTGCTCATGCCTGTTTCCATTTCTTGTATTTCATGTTTTTGCAGGTGACGACGCACTTGATGCTGGTGAGGTTAAGGAGATGGTGCAGACTCAGGAGGATTCTCAGCCACGACCAAGCACCAGTGGGAGACGTGGTGTGGTGGTGGGTGAAAACACTTTGGTACTGCAGACCATACTGTCGAGGGGTGTCTCTGGGTGCAGCTCCCCAGACCTCTATTCAGGTGCTGAGTCGGATGATGAGACTTATGTGCTGTCGCAGGCCAGTGCTTCTGGCAGGGATTCTGTTCTGTCCAACCCACCTGCCCCAGGGGTAGAACCCTCTATGGGGATGTCAGTGTTGGTAGGTCCGCCTTTGGCGGTTACGGATGCAGGGTCACACTCCACAGCTTCTGATCCTGTTCCTGGGCCAGCAGATCAGAGGGGGAATGCAGTCCTGCAGCCTCAGGCAGTGCCAGCACAGCAAGGTGCAGATCGCCTTGCCCCGAACAGGTCTGGTGCCCGCCGACGCGGTGGCCGTGCGCCACGAGGCAATACTGTATGGGAAAATTCCATGTATGGTATAGCAACCCAACAGGCAGCATCAGTAGAAATGATGGCTCAGGCAATGGAGAGGGTGGCCACTTCCATTATCCCCCTGAAAGACAGATGGAGCAACAACAGCAGGCAACAGACTCCATTTGCCAATCACACAGGGAAGACATGTTGGCGTCCAACAGGGACAGACGGGCGGCACTGGAGACTCTGCGCGAATCCATATCAATAGAGTCACAGGGCCACAGGGAAGCCCTGAGGGTAGAACTCCATAACCTCAGACAGAGTCTGCTTGAACGTGAGGCTTCCCGAAATGTTTGGGCAGAACAGCAGCTGGAGCAGCTCACACGTTCGCTCTCAGCTGAGCTGCAGGCAACACGTGAGGAGATCCGGGCATCACGCGAGGCCATGCGTGCAGAAGTGCAGGCAACCCGTGAGGTGCTGCAAGGGGATCTCCGCACTTTAATCCTCCAGAATCAGACCTTCCAGACCCGCATGCTTGCTGCCATGGAGGACCATACCAGGGCTTTGCGTGGGCTGCCTCCCATAGTGCCACCACCTCCTGATGCAGCAGCAGAGGGTGAAGAGAGCGACAGCAGTTCTCCCACAATGGCATAGCCGTGCAGGCCATGAGCCCATGGAGGTATTTTTTTTTCCGCAACATCCACGCAGGTGGGTGTTGGTGTGCACCCTGTCCTGGAACCTCCTGGGTGCCCACCCCCCACATGGGCATTTTTTTTTTTTTTTTTTTTTACAGTGTGTTGCCTTGTGTGGCTCCCGTGGGCATCCACTGTATTCCAGCTGGGCACATGCAGGCTTGTCCTGAGTTTGGGTTAGATGCTTGGGTTCGTGACAGACACACCCC
This sequence comes from Ambystoma mexicanum, assembly GCF_040938575.1. NCBI lineage: Eukaryota > Metazoa > Chordata > Amphibia > Caudata > Ambystomatidae > Ambystoma > Ambystoma mexicanum. The sequence goes on from NC_090934.1 coordinate 672,551,619, forward strand.
TTCTGCTTCCCATTTCCAGGGGCTTGCAAAGGGTGTGACCAAGTGACAATGATTTACACAGTAACATTTGGCTCCCATGACCTGTGTGGGCAGTCTGTAGTAAATACTGTGTGGACATCCCTAGTGGGTACTGTTGTTTTATTGTACACTGCATGGTGTGTTGATATGTGCTTGTGCATCCATGTCTTCCTCCTAATTTGCAGGTTCCTTCCTCATGTCTTCACAAGGCCGTCTCCTTTGCAGATTCAGATGTTCATGCTGTATGCAGTACACTGACACATTTGCGTGGCAGCAACACTCTACAGTTGGAAGGGGTCGATGTGCTGGCTTATTCAGGTTGTAAGATTACCACTACTTAGACTTAGTACTGTCATGTTTTTGCAATGTTTAATGGTGTGTTGCTGTATTGTGTTGGTGGTAAGTATTTGTTCATGTGTGCTGTTTGTTATTGATTACTGGGAGCATATTGTCTGTGGGCAGTTTCCATTTGGGACAGTGCTCTTTGTGACACTTGTGTCAGGTCTTGTGCATTGCTTGGTTTGCTTTCACATTGCATGACATGCCATGGTGTGTTGGGTGGCGGAGCTGGAGAGGAGTTGGGTGACATGGCACTGTTTTCATGTTGTATTTTGCAAGGGGGTAATCAATTTATCAGCATAGATGTATGCCTTATAATGACACAGCATTGGTGGTGTTTCGGTAGGTAGGGATGCACACAATGTAACACTTCCAGGTGACCAATCTCAGGCTGATATGGTTGTGACAGTTGACTGTCCCTTATGTCATCATCATTGATTGTCAGCTGGTATGTGCCAGGGCTGTGTGCACTCCAAAGGGGTTTGATTTTAGGTGAAGTAATTAGCCACCAGCTGCGTACGGGCTGCCTCACCACGTGCCCTTTCCCCTCCCATACGCAGCGGCCGTGCATGTGGTTGGGGATGTGGGGGCACCACCATGTCCACCGGCAGGCCCCGGCGTGTTGCAACTTTGTGCAGGACACATGCTGCCACTATGACCCTGCAAACTACTGGGGGAGCATATAGTAGCTGCCCACCAGAGCGGTCAAGGGAGCGAAAGCGTGAACTGAGCACTCCGAATGTGCGCTCAACTATGCCCCGGGTTGCAATATGGGCTGTGTTGTATCTTACCTCGGGTGGTGTGGTGGGGTTCCAAATTGGAGTCATCATGTGGGTGCTCAGAGGGTAGGCACTGTCCCCTGGGGAGGTGGTGATGGGTATCATTAGTGGGTTTGTGACATTACTCAGTATCTGACATGCATGCATGTGCAGTGGCATTTATACTCACCAAGCAGCCATGTATCGCCATGCCACCCAGCTTCTAGGTCCCGGTTTAGGGTTGACATTCTGTAAATGAAACAGTCATGGGTGGACCCTGGATAATTGGCATATACTGAGGTGATGATTCCCTTGGCATCACAAACTACCTGCACATTGATGGAATCCCAGTGCTTGCGGTTTCTATAAATGTGCTCCGTTGCCCTGGGGGGACGTAGAGCCACATGGATGCAATCAATGGCACCTAGCACTTTGGGGAATTGTGCCACCCCGTACAAATCCTGGATGGCAGCCTGCCTTTCTGCAGGTGTTCTGGGCAGGTATACGTGCCTGCGGACTGATGGGCATGCAGTCATGATGGCCAACACCTGGTGTAGGCAGCATGACTGCGTGGCCTGTGACACCCCCCCCACTATAGCACTTGTCCGCTGAAATGATCCAGTGGCCAAGAAGTGCAGTACATTAAGCACCTTTTCAAGGGGGCTCAGTGCTTGGGAACACAGGGTGGTTGATGTGAGGTCATCCTCCCACTCACTCACCAGGTTGAGTATTATGTGAGGTGGAAACCTGTACCTCCCATACACCTGGTCATCAGGCATCCCAAAAAGGCTGGTTCTGGGTGTAAAAATTCTGGGCCTGACTATCCTCGTCCTCCTGCGGTATCCCACGACCACTGCTACAAGGAACGGTATATTCTTCTTAGCGTCTGAGCTTGTTTGTTGTTTGTGCGCACTTTTATGCTGTACGGGTCCACGTACACCTGCTTCCTGCTGGCGTACGTGTTTCCGGATTAGTGCGTCTTTTTTTTGGCGCACGCATTAGCCCCATTTGATTCCATGAATACGTGTTGTATGCGCGCGTATGGGCGTTCCGTGCATTTGCCTCCTGTACTTTCCTGTGACACCCACATTTTCACGCGTTGTTGTTCCCCATTCCGCGTGTTACGCCCCGTGTTACGCCTACTTTTGTTGTGTGCGCTGCGCTATGGGCGCTTTTGCTGTGCGCGTAGCGCACGCTGTTTCAAGACCTGTGCGCCAGCGTGCGCCATGCAGGATTTTGGCGCACATCCATGGATTTACATGCGCACGGACTTCCATGAATCGCTGTGCGCGGGTTTCGCTGCGATTTTTGTACTTGCGCTGCGATTGGCACACTTTCGCACGCTTGCGTGGAAATTTTCAGCGCACATTAATTGCCTCGAAGTGTGAGCAAAATGGCACTCCAGAAATTTAAAAGGCAGGGAAAGACAAGGTTAAACAAAATTAAGCAGCACCAACAAGTAAGTAGGCAGGTCAATCTAGAAAAGGGTTGCTACAATGAGGATTCAAATCAATAGGCCTGGGCCAATCTTAATGTTTCAGAGTCTTTGCAGAGGATCACACAGTTCAGAGTAGTTTGCGGTTAAGTCTTTGGCACGAGTTTGAAACGAAGTTGGTCAGAAGAAAAGTTACTTAAAAGAGTAGAGAAGGACAGGCCCTCGGATTGGCGAAAAATTTCAAACTCTTTCACCGCGGTCAGACGGAACGAACAAAAGGGTTTGAACAGTACCTTAAATGAAGAAGAAGGCTGCAGCAGAGGCAGAATTTCTTGGCAGGTCCTGCAGGCTAACGGTTCCTGAAGCGACTGTCAGACTGACACAAAGTAGGAAGACTGGAGGGACCTGCACTGCCCAGGGAAGAAACCAGCAGCAGAGCAAAGCAACAAATAAAAGGTGCGCTCCTTAAAACCCAAACAGGGTCCGGTCCTCCTGGCTATCCGGTTCACTGCAGCTGTGCACAGCAAATTCGACCAGCGGAGGGAGGCCTTGCTTGGTGTTTGGCAAACTGGTTGGTCCCACCAGCTCAAGGGAAGAAGATTCCTTGCAGATCTTCTCTGTCGTCGAAGTTTGGAGATTCGGACCTGCAGCAGGGCTTCACCCGTGGTAGTGGTCCACTTCTTTCAGCTTCTCTTCGGTTCTCTCGATCCAGTAGCGACTCTGCCTTCCTAGTCCCAGAGACCTGCTTTTTATGCAGTTTTCCCCCATTCACACAGCCTCGTGGCTGTCCTGGCAGGCAGTCACCACAGCCAATCATACAGAGTGCGACATGGGTCTCCAAGGAGACCTTGTGTAGGGAGTCTCAAACCCCTTCCTCACATCCTGTACCCGTCAGACATTCAGGCGCCTAAGGAGGGCTTCTGTGCAGAAGCCCACCAAAGGACGGCGAACAAAGGAACCAAACCTGGTTTGGCGCGTAGAGTAAAACACGAGAAAGACCTTTACAAAAAGAAATGGCGAATAAACACAACCGGAACCAAATAAAAGTAAATGGGGTCCAGCGGATTTAAGTTCGAGGCTACTAACTTAGCCTAAATCAGTACCAAGGTTATTTAAATAGACTGCGGTAGGGAAAATAGGGTAGATACCACTGCCACCAACCAAATCTTAAAGAAAGGGGAACGAAATGATGTTCCATGAGAGACAGACAAAAAGGGCTAACTATTAACCCTTTCCAGTACTCTATGTAAGATATTTTGAACTGGGTCTTTGCTTTTAAAAAGACGAATAAAGTTAATGGCAACTTCACATGTTCTGGGAGACAGTAGTCAGTCCCAGAAAATGGAGTTTGAAGTGGGAAGTCTGAAAAAGACAACCCTGTGTCACTGCACTAAAGGTGCTGTGTGACACACAGTAAAAAGATGATGTCTATGGAGTTGGTGAAGCTCCACAGTCTATAAACACAAAAACGTTAAACACACACACCAAAACACATGTAAGAGTGGTAAAAAAGGCTCACACTCTTACCAGGTGAAAAAGATAAATCCTAGAAATCCAGCAAGGCTGCTGGACGGCTCAGTAGGTAAGGGAAATTAGCCATTCTGGAGAATTCTCCCTAACAGTTGTCTCAGTGTTTCTTTCGCAGTCAGGCTATTGCAGAATCGACATAGTACGGGTGTTCCCCCGGTGCCAGCACTACATTCCATGATTTCACCAGTTAATAATACATTAAAGCAAAATCTCATATATGCAATTCGCCAATAGGGATCAGGAAATCTGAGCAAACACAATTCTGGGTTACCCATAGACGTAGTTAGAAACCAGATGGAAATTGTATTGGCCGAGTCACTATTTTGTAACAAGCGCTTTACTCTAACCGGATTATCCATCAGTTCTGTATATTAGACTCCAATATTGTTCAAGGCCGTTAAGCAGTCTGTTTGTAATAGCATTAACCATGAAAACTCTGAGCAACCCATCTTTAGTTTGGCTCCCAGGTCAGTGTATAGGGAAGTTTCTTTGCCCAATATTAAATTCCTATACAAAGACATTCTCTTCCATTCCACCACCCTCCCTAGCGATTGCAAACCCAGTTCATATCTGAATGCAGCGAGCGGTACACATTTTGGTAGACAGAACATTTTTTACCAGATTTTAGATGCCATCTTCTGCAGATTAGATTGCAAGTGAAATGGAAGCTGTTCTAACGCAAAATACTTTATCTTTGGAATCACTTTTTGTCTATAAAAGCAAAGCAAGTGTGTCAAAGAATATTTACAGTATTTCTGGGCAACCTTTCTCATTTGTGATATCAGATATCCCATTCATTCCACAATACAATTGGAATACAGATACTTTTATCTTGTGTCAAACGATGGAAAACCAAGGTACCGCTATTATCTTATTTTAGCCAAATTATGGTTATTAATAAACCATCTAAATCGGTTATGCTTTTTACGATTAGTGAGTCGGATAATTACTAACTTCTTCTCGTTTATTACTAGACCATTTTTTATAACTTAAGCAGAAAAAGAGTTAAGTTTACGCTGAGGGCCAATATGCGTACCATCAATTAATAAAAAGTTGTCAGTTGATTTTCTGCCCCTCAATTTTAGGGGAAATGAATGAGGCGACATCTAGGCTCAATCCAGCATCTGACATACAGATTGAAAAGTGTAGGACCGAATATACCCCCTTGCCGTAGTCCATTCATAGTTTTGATCGGGCAAGATAACTTTCCTTCTGTATTGAGTCTCACCTGCACTACAGAGCCTTAATGAAGATGGATCAATATAGTTAGAATACTGTGTGGAACACCTAAATGCAAATGTTTTGACCATAGCAATGCACAATCAACCAAGTCGAATGCTAGGGACAAATCAATTGCAGCAATATAAATAGGTGTAGCATCCTTCCTGCATGCTTTTTCTTATAGTAGCATGAACACCAATACCCCAATCTCCGTCCCCATTGTCTTGCAGAAGCCAAACTGCTTGTTCGAAAGAATAGAATTAGATTCAGCCCATTCGACCAAATGTTTCAGAACAAGCCCGTCAAATATTTTTGATTCAGCATCCATCAATGGAATTGGGTGATAGTTTGCAGGTAGGCTCCTATCTCCTTTCTTGTAGACGGGAATGATGTATGAGGTGTGCCAAGATTCACGTTTAAGTCTATTCACTTTTATGTCGGAGAACAACAGCGAGAGGGATTTAGCCCAAACCTCAGGATTTGCCTTCAAGGTGACATTGGCTAGACCATTTGAGCCACTTGCCCTAGATGATTTTGAGGTCCTAATTTGAGTTTCAATATCTATGACCGAGAAGTTACAATCCCATGGTTGATTCCTAATTCCAGCAAATTGTTTAGACATTGAATGTTTTGCAGCATATAGAGAACTGAAATAACTAACCCAAGTATCCTCCATAAAACAGTTAGATTGAGCAGCCACTTGGGAGGACTCGAGTTGGTTAATCAGGCGCCTGAAGTGCTGGGCTCAGCCCTCTTTAAGGGCGTTCAACATGATCTTATTATCAGTTTGTAAAATCTGAGCATTATGGCTCTTAAGCCAATTTTTCAATGACGGATTAGTTTTACGGACTCTTGAAATCTTTGCTTCCCACCCAAGTGAACTATTTAAGAGCCTTTGGATCTTTCTCCCACATATATTTTTCTGCTCTATGACAAGAAGATTGTATGTGTGAGAACGAGTAACTTGTGTGACCCGACTACCTCTTACTTTAATCGAGTTCAAGACCAGCAAATTCAAATATGACGGAAAGATGGCGATAGAGAAAAGTTGATGCCTTAAAGATTCTTCTGATATTCTGATAGAAAGACCACATTTAACTTCTCCACATTACCATCATGCCATCTAATGCGATTCCTAGATGAGTTCAGTTTTAGGATAGGATTTTATCTGCCTCCAGAGGGATGTTTACAGTACAGTTTTAACACTGCCTCCAGACTTTTATGATCACTCAGATTGGAATCTAAGGTATTAAATTTATCGCATGATATAAACAGACTCTGAGATAGAAAAATGTGATACATTTTAGAGGCCCTAATTCCATCAGAACAGGTGTAAGGATGGCAACCCTAATTCAATGAGGCCTTTATGTGTTGGAGACCCCAATTTACAAAAACGTCGTGCCATATATGTCCCTGAAGTAGTTGCCTTGACATTCCAGCAGGGGCACCTTCAATTCGCTGATTACTAGCAATATTCAAAGTGGTAATTTTTAGACAGACCTGAGCCATATACTATCTCCGCATGTAAATCACCAGCAATAACAACATGTAACTTACTATATTTCATCATCATTATAGTTAAGCAACCATTTATTCTGCTGACTGTAATGGAGAGATCATGAAGTGGATTCCAGTAAATGTTTATAACAAGAATGTGAGAAAGGAGGCAAGCCAAATACAACCGCTTTTGGCCAATTGGTGTTCACAATCAAATCCATCATTGTGGAATACAGAAGTCATCCAGGATTCCTGGATACAAATGATCTTACAATGTTTTAACTTCTCACAAAGTTCGCCTAATGAAGAGAAGTGGGAAAAGCCTCTCGAGTTCCAAGACATCAGTACGAACTCATTGATCTGTATATTTTGGGTCTTGTCGCAAAGAATTTAGCTGCGATATGGACTCCCTTACGGATAATGCCAGCCATCTCCAGCCTTGTTCATCATCTGTACCAGAAGCAGCCCTATCACTCGGTGAGGAAATTCCCTAAGGGAGGAAATTCCCCAAGGCTGGCTTACCCTAGGCCGAGCTAGGTCATTCTCCATACCCTTTGGCCATCCCAGACCTGGACTGAAAATTAGAATGTCGTAGCCCATACGATTAAACTGCTCTGCCTCCAAAAGAACAGCATCATAGACCGGTCTAGAATAGTAAACAAGTCTAACATGGTCATATTGAGTTAAAAAGAGCCAAAATACAGGCACGGTTCATGTAGGGAGGACCCCCTTGATCAAACAGATGGTAAGGAGAATGCTTGGAAAATCTGCACAAACCAAAGATCACTCTCATGGATAGTATTAGGGAGCTTACCCCCCCCATTCCTTCGGATGAAGATATTGCAGGTATTTCTTTCACATTTGTATCTTTTTCACACTTTTTTCCCTCGTGTTGAGCCTGCACTGAATCCGCCCCCATTGTCTTTGTTAATATTGTATCAAAAGATACTACTTACGCCACCAAGTTTGCTCTTTCTTTCCGAGCTTCCACTTTATCCAAGGTGTCTTTGACAACAGAAAGAACAACTTTGGGAGGACTGTGAGAATGTGTTGCAGGTAGCATCTCAAGGATAGTGGATCTAATCATGGACACTAGTGCAATATTAATTTCTGTTTTTTGTTCGTCTTGCCCCTTAACCCGAATTTCACTCGCAGCCTTTCCCTGTGTTTCCTTTATCAAATCCGGTGATATTACCATTGGAGAATCTTTCAAAGTCTGTGTCACATTTCGGGAATTTGACGCCTCCATTTGCTCTTTAAAAACTTCAGCGAACGTGTTTGGCCCGATTTGCATATCCTGCTTTGCAGTGTTTATTTTGAGTTCAATTTCAGGTGTAATTAGTGCAGGTAAATTCCTAGATTTCTTTGAAAATAGCCTATACATTTCCTTCTCTTTCACTTGTGTACCTGTGGTCACAGAAGAAACCTGCTTCTTACACTTTTCGACCAGCTGTGCTGAGAGCGAGGTACTGGTGTTACTTATTGTTTGAGATTTATTTTTCTTACTCCCTTTTAAGTTTTTTAGCCTTTTGTGACTCATTTCCTCAGTTAATGTGTTTTCTGCCAACACCCCTTCTCAGTGCGCTGTTTCCGGATCGATATTCAATCCCACCTCAAAGTCAAACCCTTCCCTTAGTTCCTCAGTAACAAAAGATCTCCAATCTTTCAGAGATCTTTGCTTCCCACCTTTATATAATGCCTGCACTTGAATTTGAATTTGAATAATCTTCCTATTTCGTCTATTTTTTTTACTTTTTAGGGGAAACCTGAATCATAGAGTCAGATGTTATAGACTCTAGTTCCTTCTCCAGAGAAGCGCTTTTAGTTTTTGGTGGAGAAGGGCTGGGTACTTGCGAGAGGCATAACGTGTCCTCCTTCGAGGAAACCTGTGGGCCCCCGTATCTATTGACAGCGGATCGCCCACGGCACAACGTTTCTCAGTAGCACCGACAACTATCGACATTTTACCCAATAGAGGGATAATTTCACGCAGGCAAGTAGTATGTAGCCTTAGTCCGCCAAAATCGGCAACAGCGTATGTCTTTGCCCGGACATGCTGGGTTTACTGCCCGGCTCTTGGTTAGGTTAAACCGATGATTTATCCTCGGTAAGCTCATCGTAACCAAAAGGATATTGGGAAAGTGCCAATAGAGATACCTCTCCCTCCTGAAAAACAGGTGAGGTGTCCAAAAATAATTCATCCATTTCCCCAGCATTTCCCTTCACAGATGGATCACATCGCGGAATCTGCCTAGGAACATTAACCTCCTCGGACGTCGCTTTGGCAGATTCAATCAAGATGGGAGATCTGCTTTCCTCTCCCCCATGCTCTAACATCAATGAATCGTTAACCGAAGGGGGAGAAGGTGGGAGAGGCATGGTTAATGCCATGCGTAGAGTGTTCTTGACTGGCATGAAGACTAGGGGCGCAGATAAAATATCAACATATATCTGCGCCCCTTGTAAGTTCACGCTCCTCGTACGGGGACCAGACATGATTTGTTTAAACAGGACAAACACTCAATCAGGCGCCGTCCATCACACACGTTACAAAAAATTCAATAACTTTAAAACATGATGTAAATAACGACAGCTGCTTACTTTCACAAGAGGCAATCTGTGTCGGGTTGAGGCAAAGGGGATTCAGCAGAGTGGCACAGTTCTTGCCCGAAGCCTGCAAGCAGGCAAATAGGCACCCTGGGGCACCCCTTGGGGCACGCGCGCATTGGCACGCATGCCTGAGGTTTTGAAAGGTGTCGGGAAAAGAAGGCAGAGCCCATGAAAAAACTGCAATAAAACAATACAGGATAACTTTAATCTTAGAATACTGGCTATAAAAAGGAAGTTCTTCGGTGTGTGAAAGGCTTAATGTCCTTTAAACGTACATCGGAGTTCCATGGAACTATGGACAATCCATGGTGAGCACAATGGTGGAAGCAGCGGGGCAACGGCCAGGAATCCTCATAGGCCAACAGGCACTGTTTTGCTTAAGCATCATAAATATCATCATGTTTTTGCAAGATAGGGACAACAGTGAAGTTGTGATCAGTCCCTGTTCCTCCACGAAACATTCCAGCTCCGTTCTACACTTTTTTCTAAAATGGTCGCATGCACAAATACCAAACGTTGCCATGACAACAGTGCACAGCGTTTGCTCCATACAGCAAGCAGTGCAGCCAGGCCGCTGTACACATGTGCGGGAAGCTGCATTAGCTTTCCCCTACTTTGGTTTCAGCAACTGCCAGGTGAAGGTCCGCAGAGCCCTGATCGAGCACAGGCTCTTTGATAGAAGCACCTCGTCATGAGTGCCACTACATCATCTGCCCGGGAATCTTTTCGCTGACACCTACACCCTCACGCAGTGGATCGTGACCTCTATTTTCTTGGGGGCATCAATAAACCTTAAATTACCCAAATCCAGCACTCCCATCTCACATTACTACCACGGCACAGCACGCATTAGGGTCACTGTAAATATTTCCCAAATGAATATGGCACTGAAGCGATCGGTGGCACATGCGAACAATAGCATTTGATTTGTTAAAATTAAAGTAGCAGACCGTCATATCAACAATCAAGGATGGGAAACCACCATAACTGCTTCTTTAATTAGTATTTTGATCTGACATAAGTATCCTTTCCACACACGCTCTTTCTAAGTAAGCATTCTCACAATGTTACCTGAATGTACACCACAGTGACCTGTAATACTCTCAGCAGCGTGCACGATCCACTCCATCTTATACCGAGAAGGGGACCATCCAATATCCCACCGTGATTGAGGGACAGGGTAAGATTTGTCGCAAATACCAATGGCTGCCCTACACCACTATCCTACTTTTGCCTCGCAGGGGCAACACAACAGTTGTCTTTAGATATGGCCAGCACAACTGCAACCTACCTCTAGTGGGCAATACAGACCCATAACTACATCCACTGTTCACTCATAGGAATGCCGGGATCACGAAAGGTCAGCATTTCGCCGTCTTCTGCACCCAACCCTCAAAGTGTTTTTTTTTTTTAAAACACTGTGTGAAAATACAAAGAACACAGTAAGAATGACCATCTCCCTACTATTGGAGGAAGATACCTCCCTATAAATGAATAAGCATTAAATGTAATATGTGAGTTAATTCAATTAGTACCCAAACGAATACACACTCTCACACGTCCATCTCTGTTCATTTCTTGACCGAGAGAAACAGGACTTCATTATCCAACTCTTCTTCTCCGTCCTAATGAAGGCCACCCATTTTTCAGCAGAAGAGATCAGCTCTTATTTCGCTGAAACACATTTGTAGCGACATCCCCCCCCCCCAGTGTTAAATGTCAACACTGAAAATGTTGTAATATGATTTGCATTTCTGTTTTCTTTGCGTATAATTTGATCACCATGATCCCGAAGTGTTGCAAGGGACTTTCTATGTTGTTTTAAAATGTATGTCCAGGCCAAAAAGCATGGACAAAAATATTAATGTTTCATGTTAGGATACTACATCTTCATCAATATATGTCCAGTCAGAATTTTGTTTAAAAACGTATGTATGCATTGAAGCATGTGGTAAAAATGTTATTTCATTTTACCGAAAGACAGTGAATGGCATCTGTCATATGAACTAAACGATTATTTAAAGTGTGCATATCACGTTCGGTCACCCTGATCATTGTTATTTCAAATTTTGATCTACCTGGATAAATCGGGGTTGAGCCAGGAACCCTATTCATTACTAGCTCTTTGACTTTGGCCATAAGCTTAGCCATAAAATTTGAACCCTGATCGGTAGAGTATTTCTTTGGGAAAGCCAGCCCTAGAAAAATACAGTAGAAGATGTTTCAGGATTTGCTGAGTGGTATTATTTCTCATTGGGAATGCTTCACGGTATCGGGTTGCATAATCCACGATCACCAGGACATACTTGTTACCCAATTTAGATGTTTCCAGAGGTACTATTATGTCCCTGCCAGTTCATGAAAAGGGGACTTCTATAATTGGCAGCAAGTTCAGAGGGACAGGTAATGGAAAGTGCGGGTTGGTCTTTTGACATATCTCGCATGTTTGTATGAAAGTTTTGATGTCAGCGTGGATACCTGGGAAGTAAAATCTTCCACTAATATGTGCCTGTGTTTTAACTTGGCCCAAATGTCCTCCCGTGAGATGGCAATGTGTGATCTCTAGCACAACATTTCGATGATGTTTAGGTATTACCAGTTAAGTTTGTATTAACCCTCAGGGGAGGTTTCTTTTCTGTAAAGTAACCCTAGTTTTAAGAAGAAATAGGGACGTCCCTTCTCTAGGCCTTCTTCTTCAGGAATTTCTTGAAAAAATGCTTCAGCGAGGGCTGATCATTTTTTTGCTGGGCAAAGGCTAGGTCGGGATAGATGGTAGGTTCCTCTACTTTCCTTTCTTCGATGGTAGGGGATTTATCAGCTTCTCCAAAGCCTAAGTTACCTCTGTCTGTTTCATCTTGGAATTGAGGGAACAGATCTCTTCCCAAAGTTCCCTGTGCAATTTGATCTGCCCAATGTACCTCAAGAGGCACTTAGCCATGATTCTGTAAGAGAATCTTCACGTCTCCTCGGAAGTCAGGATCAATAATGCCCGCTAAGACGTCTATCATAAAACTCTGTTGCTAAGCCAGATTTTGGAGTTAATCATATGTAACACCCCGGAGGGGCAATCAAAATTAAATCCATAGGACTCATTCTTCTTTCCACACAGGGAATAATAGCTTCCCTACTGCTACAGATATCAAACCCTATTGATTCCTTGGTGGCAATGGAAGGGTTGGAGGCTTTCTGGCTAAGCTTTTGGAATTGCAGGGTACCCCAATTTGTTTCAATTGAGTCACATCCCACCCCTGACAACATATGTGAGGAACTCATGGTGACCACAAGTGAGACAGACACAAGTGATCACAGTTCAAGGGTGTTTATTGAACAATGAATGCTGGATGCATGTTGGAAAAATGCCTATTCTAAACCTAAATCTAAGAGGGGAGCAAGCTTCGACCATATTAAAAATAAGGCAGTCCGGGTGGTGTTGTGTCAAATAAAAGAGCCTATACTAAGAAATCTATTGCCAAACCTCACAACTAATACAAAAAGGGGTGTGGGATAGTTCTCAAGAAAAGAAAGAAGTGTTCTCAAATAATGGGTCAGGATGCAGTAGCTTGGATCTCCCTTCCCTACGCTTTGGACATGGGATAAGAAGGGAGCATGGAGCACAGTACGGTCTCAGGCTTCTCCAGCACGAGACGACAGTCCTAATGGCAGCTCCAAGGACACACTCTCGAGCTTTCAGCGGCCGTCGATGACCAAGTCTTGTTTCCAATGAAAGTCTCTTGCCTTCGAGGACCTGGCATGTTCAAATAATAGAACAAAAGTTCCTTTATCAAATTAAAGGTTTGTTTCCAATGTTCGCTGGGTGATGGGTTCACCCCTGGGTCCCCCCTTCTAGGCGCTGATCCTTCTCACTTGTTTATCACAGTTTCACATAGGTTGATGGCTTCACCCCTTGGGTTCCCCTCTTCTGGGTGCTAACCCTTCTCGTATTGTGTTCCACAAATCTTAATGTCCTTGTAAACAGCTCCGAACACACTGTTTCTGGGGACTTTAGACTTTGCCCGTCTTGGGATTCGCTTCCCTTGTTTCTTCTCACTGCAGGATTCACTTCCCTTTCTTTCACTTAGTTTGTAGATCAAAGTCTTTTGATTGTACAGGGATTTTGCTTGACCCTCAGTATGAACACTTTGAACTATTCTGCTGGCTCTCCTATGGCCTTCTGGTATCTGTAGTTTCTCTCATATGGGGCTCGACCAGCTTATCTCGAGTTAGCACCCACGTGGTGCCGGTTTCCCTTCGCAGCTGGTCTCTGCTTCAATACTTGTTACAGTTCATTAAACTTGGTTCAAATTTGCCACTCTGCGATTCTTAATCAACACAGCCGTTTCTTATCATTTTCCCTTTCGGCTCACTGGCTGTGATGAACCGCTTGGATTTTCTTCTTCATTGGAGTCAAGGCCGGTTCTGCGGCCGTGGGAGCTTCCCTTGCTCCTGCTTATCGGTGTAAGCTTTACCATGTACCGTTGACATCTGCTGCAAGACACTTGTACTATTATTTGCCGTTTTAGGCTCTCTTCCACGAAAGTTATATGGGTCTGGATGAAAAGGGCCAGGTCACTTCGCTCCACACTACCCTCTCACTTCCTGCTGCCTTTCTCCTTCTTTTGAACTGCTGCGCCTGGATAGCCGTCTTGTCGTGCTGTCTGCCGTGCTCGTACTGTGCTCTCTGCCTCCACCTTTTATCCCTGTGGGTAAGTGAAAGGGCCATCAGGTGTGTTTGATTCTGATCAATTGCCTGACTTTGCCTGACCCTTGAATCGGGACATGTCAGGTACACGGCTCTGGTGTTAGTCTGTTGTCCCTTGAGTTGTGCGAAAGTGTTCGTGTTGGAAAAGGGGGCGGGGGGGCAGTGGTATAGAATGTCCTAAGTGAGAGGAGGGGAAAAAGGTGTCAAAAGAGGTGGGATACCACATCTCACCCGTCGGTGTCCCACTCCACTCCCTGAGGAACCCCCATACAGGTGATCTTCCCTCACTGGACCACCCTCAGGACATGGATCAATAGCAATGGCTGTGTCTTGGCCACCTGGATGACAGATCCCTGGGGACTAGCTAGGGAGACACCTTCAGGTTTCTCACAGGGTGGAAAATGCATCGCACTTGGTTGGACTGTTGTGGGTGGGAAATGTATTGCCACTAACTAACCATACTAAAAACTCACCATTCTGCATATGCACCCTCAAACTCTGAACTAAACCCAACCATAGCTTTACCGCACCACAAACCGCACACACTTCACAACACCCGACCCGACATGAAAACAAACCATACACAATCATACCTCAACACCACATGACGGCTACCAACCAAAAACGCCCCAACGATCAATTACTGGTTTCTCTGAACTGATGCTGCCAACAGCACATCAAAGCTCTCTTGCTCTTTTCCCTCTCAATCCCACTAACAAACTGCCCCAACTATTATTCCATTGCAGACCCGCCAGAGCACCAAGAGACCACGCAAGTGGCAACAGTGCCCGATACAAGTCCCATTAACATTATTAAAGCATTCTATTTAGCCAATCCTACTGTACGTAATTGATGGTTCATATGCACTACGGGTCCACATTTAGAAGGAAACCTTCAAGACAACAACAGGAATTTTATGAATTTTACTGTCCCATGTAGGTGTCAAAAGTGACTTTGCAATGGTCATATTTTTGGTGGCAGAACAAATGTCCGGCAGATACCGCTTCATCACCTGCCATTACACCACAATCTTCTCATGGTGTATAGCATACCAGGTCACCACTATGGCGTTGGTTGGAAGCACCCTCCCGGCCCAATGCTTGGGGTTAGAGAATTGCAGAAGGACTGGAGAGGGTACGTCCAAACGTGGCAGTGTTCAGAGACACAACAATATCACCCTCTAGCCCCTACCATCCCCCACTTCTAAATATGCTGGAAGACAAAGTGTATTTTGAAAGATGTAAATGTTATCTTCAGATAATCTTTTTCTATTAGACTTACCATATATCTGAGTCATTGTGTAAAATATTTGGGCATTCATTGTTTACAATACATGAAAGTACGTAGCCAGAAGGTAGGGCCACTAATTATGGAAGGTCGAAGTTGTTAGACAGAGGCTCCTGTTAGTAATACCATTCCCACTGGTTAGTATCTCCACCCATAACTGCTAGTGGGAGAGAAGGAACACATTTGGGTGGCGATATGCCCATAGTAATCCTGCCCATTCTATCACTGCACCAATTCTGTGTGTGAAATCAGTATTACAGAAAGGGTGAGCACAGAAAAACACTTTTATTCAGTACTATACCGTATGACTTTCTGGAGATGAGCCTGGGTCTTCCTGACACCAATCACTTGTTAGGGGGGATTTCAGGACTCTTTCCACTTGTACTAAGAAGCACCTTCATGAATACAGCTCCCCGTAATAGGACACGAAGTATATTGAGCCAATGTTTCATCCACTCCGGTGCAGTCGGTTTCATTTCTGTAGTATCAAACTAACCAGGTTTCAGTGCCACCTCAATGGGTAGGAATATTCTGTAAGGAGGACCTATGTGTTTATTCTGTTAATACTGCACAATCTACCTACCTCCACAAAGACATCTTGCTCAGTTGTTTCACTTACAACTCTACTTGATATCCAGCTCGTACCCAGTGTATTCTTTCGGGAAGGGCGTTGCATCATGAACCTGTCACACCCACTTAAATTCCGCGACAGCAGAGGAACGTTTTTTCTGTGTGCTTCCATCCTTAAGCAGTTGCGCTGCTGAAACTGAGAACATCTGCTACATAGATACCTCTTCTGACTGTTTCTGGGCCTCCATAGAGGCACTGTTCTCTGTCAGTGTGTTCTGGGTAGCAATGGTTTATGAAACCTTCCAGTCAAGTCTGCAGTCGTGTTATTCCTCAGTATTTGCATTCCCGAGATCTGCCACATCACTGACTTTGACATCTATTACCTCATATCTTTCCTAATTCAATTGTTGCCTTAATGTTTTAAGTAGGTCAGAATCAGGAGACAGGCAAGGAGGCATGATCTCTCAATTCTTTTATTCTTTTTTCAACATAAAAAGCACAAACCTTTCCCTAATCCTAAAGGCCTCATGAAGAGTTGGGTGGAAACCCTGCACTAATTGTGGCAGGATACCACCTAACACAATTAGTGTTAGCGCAACTCGATCTGGCAAAATTTGCCCCGATCCTGAATTGTAGGGGAGGTAAATCCTCATTCCATTAGTGTGGGCTTCTTAGCGCTATTAGCACTGGTGCAAAACAGGCAGACAATGGTGATTTTTACCTCCAGCATAAATTAGAGGAACTAATCCCATTTTCCGCCCACCTCGTGATTGGGCGGAGTGGTAAATGCGGCAATGATAGCGTTACTGCTGCATTTTAACACTCCGCCCAACTCGTGATTAGGCCCTAAGACTCGAAGCCCTAGAAACAAGTACAAAGGTGTGCATATCAGGATGTCTTTCATAAATGAAGTCCTCGGCCCAGAATCTTATTATAAGATAGTTTCTTTCCCTACCTCTAAAAAGGAAAACACAAATACAACAATGACATATTTGGGACATTGCCCAATGAAAGGGATGGGTGATGGCCTCTGATCTCCACCCCTTTGGTCTCTTTAGCATAGGCCCTCACGGGTGTGCAAGTTCCCGTTCATATAGTTCAAACAGTGCTGGGGTGCCGTACTCGGACTCCTACAAAGTCTCGCAGTCCTTTTCCCTTTGGGCAGACTTTCATCTTTCTTACGTCTTTCTGACTTACCCAGTCAGGATTCCTCTCCATCTCTTCGTCCCAACTCTGGGGCTCCACTCCTTCTTATCCCCCACTCAAGGGTAGTTTCTTCCTTTCCCCGCTCTAGGGTTTTGTTCTTTTCACTCCTCATCCTGGGGCTGGTCTCTTTCTTCCTCCCCACTCTAGGGCTCCCACCGTTTTCTCCCAACTCTGGGATTTGCCTTTTCCCGACTCCCCCCTCTTGGGCTTCTTCGTTCTTTGCCAATTCTGGAGTTCCTCTCTATCTTCATCCCCACTCAGGGGCACCTCAGTTCTATCTCCACTTTGGGGTTTGTGTCTTTGTCTTTCTTTCTCCCCACTCTGGGGTTTTTCCGTTCTTTCCCCACTCCAGGGTTTCTCTCGCTCGTCCTTCCCACTGTGGGACGATTCCATTCTTTCCCCACTCTGGAGCTCTTTTCACTCTTCCTGACCTTCGGTTCTTTCCCCACTCCGGTGTTTCTCTCGGTCTTACTCCCCACTCTGGGGCTTCTCTATTCTTTCCCTACTCTGGAGTTTGTGCATTTCTCTCTGCCTGCTCTGGGGTTCTTTCATTCTTTCCCTGCTTGAGGGTTTCTCTCCTTGCTGCCTGTGTTCTGTCCCTCTGAGCCATTGCCTACCTGCTTCAGATGGATGATGCTTCTTGGGGGGTGTGTAGTCTGCCCGGTCCTCCTCTCACAGGGGAGCTGCTTAAGAGACTCATCAACTAGACTCTGCATCGGCCAGCATTGACTCTCCTCACCTGCTCACTCAGTGCAGTGCTCTGAAGACAGCTTCTCCTCTGAACTTTACCTAAGCCATCCGAGGTTCTCCGTTCTCGTGGCCACACCAGACAGTCCTTGTTACTCATCCAGAGTGCTTGGTTGCAGTCATCTAGTGCGCACTGCCGGCCGGGGTGCCATCCCGGCATTCTCTCTCTCTGACTGGCCACATCCTCTATGTGTGCTGTGCTGCAATTGAAATCCACTGGTTTTGCAGTGTCTCTCTCCTGATAAGCTCTTCAAATGACACTCCCACTGGAGACTGGTCTTTTTCTCTCCCTGCTGTCTTCCATGTGCACTGGGTAAAGTTGGCATCAGAAACCGAGTCAGTCATTGTAAAAAGTCTCATAGGGTTCTTATACACCTTAGCGCCTACATACCACATAATGGTTTTAGTGTCTGGGGGGAGAGGTGGTGACTTAGGTAAAATGTCCCCTAGGGGCCATTAAGCATAGCATGCTCACCTCTCCAGTCCTAAAAGGGGTGACTTCCCCTTGGGGAGTGGTGACAAACTCCTTGGATTAATCACACTATTTCGGTTCTTTTACATAGTTACGTACACTGAGGTTATGAAGACAGCCTTTCTATGAATTAACTTGTGGTAATGTTCCCTGCCTTATGTTATGTGTGGGAGCAACTTAGTGGGCGTGCCCCTCCACTCACTACATGATCTGTTGCCTGGGGAAGGTTTGGGAAGAATCAGGGTCCTCCCCAAACCATTGGGGGCCTGGGGTCTGAGACCACTCCATAGCAAATGCTGCTGTTGAACACTATAACAAAATCCATACACTCTACAAGCTTGGACCCATGGTATCATACCCGTTGTGATATCAAGAAGATGCTTACCAGAATAAAATCAAACAGAGACATGCCTGCTTCTGCTATGGATAAAGAGCGGTGGCACATTTTTGGATGGTCTACCCCTACAACCAGACCTGGGTAAGGTAAACAAACACACTCTCTGTGTACAGTGAATTCCCAACAAATATTCTACATCCATCCAATTCAATTCATTCCACAGGGTGAAGAAAATGCAATAATATCTTAAAATACTCAAACACTGTATTCCATTAATTGCTGACAGAGATTTTCAAAAAATCTCTATTATAGAATTCATCATAATTTAAATACACAGGAAGATAAATTCATTACTAATCCCATTTGTAAAATAATGTCCATATTTTCCAAAATGAAGATCCCCTCAATCAATGTCGAGGTCTGGTAATATAATCTTCTCAACACGTTTCAGGTATCTGTATATCACCCTTCTTGAGGAGATCTAGTACCTGACTTCCTATTTATTTAACAGATGTATGAACACATGCATTTCCAATGTCAGATCATCTGCCAATATCAACATACTTCTAAAGGTTACATTATCTTAAACATAACCAAACTCATCCAAGATGCCAAAAAGGCATACAACAAAATGGTGTTGAACACGGTATAAAAAGAACTGTTCAAGACAATGGGCCTCATTACACGGAATGCGGTAAACCATGGTGCTATTAGCACCATGGTTGCCGCCGGTACCATACTGGTAGCACCATGGAGAAAAGGGGAATTACCACCCAATTCCAAGGTTGGCGGGGCGGTAATTCCCCCTTTCTCCATGGCCCTTCCCCATTCCCATTTTTGCCCCATAGGGCTCAATGGGAATGGGGAAGGGGCTAATTACGGTACCGCAAATTGCGGTACCGTAATTAGCACCAAGGTCCCTTTGCGGGTCACAACTTTAACGGCTGGTCTACACCAGCCGTTAAGGTCGGGTCCCGCAAAGGGACCTCGTAGTAAGGTGGTAGGGGTTTATCGGTAGCGGTGCCC
Source organism: Ambystoma mexicanum (assembly GCF_040938575.1). Classification (NCBI taxonomy): domain Eukaryota; kingdom Metazoa; phylum Chordata; class Amphibia; order Caudata; family Ambystomatidae; genus Ambystoma; species Ambystoma mexicanum. The sequence continues at coordinate 672,571,371 of NC_090934.1, forward strand.
TTACCGGTACAGGTAAACCCTTACCGCCTACCGTGTAATGAGGCCCAATATTTCCAAGCCCCAATCTCTCGAAATTAAGATCTTTAAGAGTTATATATTTTTTAAAACAATCTCATGTCCATTGTACAGTTTTAAATATTCTTGTTTTATGAGAACACATTACCGTGTTATTAGAATGTTTGTCCACAAATCATTCAATGCATCGTCATTTACTTTCTAGTAACTTTGCAGGGTTTGCCTACATACACACATATGTGAGTTTATAATATCTATTAGCCAATCTCAATCCCAACTATCAATGTCATTCCCACTATAGTCTTTATATCTTTATGAAAGAACCCCCTTTTACAATCCTCCCAATGTAATAATAATAACCCATAACTTGAATTATGGATACAATGGTTCTCTGTATGCCCTGCCGGAAAAAGCTTGAACTAACATGGAGTCTTTCATATAGGGAAAGCGCACTGGCAGTGATGTTCCGCATGTATTATATGATAGCCTATCCAATCAAAGGAACAGCTCTTCTGGGCTCAGCATGAATCACATTTCATATGTTTTACAGCAAAAGCTATGTACTAGTGGAAGTGACCTCTGCTGCTGACTATGTCCTTTGTGGATCTCTGTATCTGTCCCCTATCGCAGCTCTTGATCTCCTTTCTCTTAGAGATGTCCTAGTGCCACAGTGTTAGTCTCAATCTGATCCGTATTTCCTCTGCCACATCTTGTGCTGTTCTTTCTTCCCCATTTACCTCTTATGAACCATCTTCAGTTTTCTTTTCAAGTCTCTAGCATGCAGAGCCACTGTTGACTTCTTCCCCTGACCCAGTAACACCAGCAGCCCAACTGAGCACCAGGTCTTCTTTTCCCTGGCTGCCATACATTAGCCAGCTTCTTAGGGCAGCCACATGCCTTGCTAAGGCCTCATTAAACGTTTGTATGAGGGAGAGACAGGGTTTCTGATCAGGGCCTTTGTTGATGTGTCTAGAAAAGTATGTATTCAGCATATAGCTGTATTTTGATGTTGTGAAGTAATCATGGCTAGCACCTTCAAGAATAGCATTTGAGTGCATGTAAATATGTAACTTACCCCCAAAAATGAATCTTCAAATATCCTCCTTTGGGGAATCCACTTTAGAAGGAATTTCTGCCTCTGTGCAGCAACCTTTACAAAGTGCCAAGAATGTATTGATGACTGGAAGCAATTAAGATTGTGGATAATGTCATGTGCATGCTGGATGCTGGGGTTTGCTTGTTTTCTATGTTCTTTCTGCAGCCTTTTAAATGATCACTAATGGGACCCTGAGGTCCATTCTCAAAGCTTTTCTCCACTCTGCTGATTAACTCAATACCAACTCTCGTAGGTTTGAGCATATCACCCCAATCGTTATTCAACTTAATTCGCTCTCCCTGTAGAGGTTAGAGGTTATTGAGCTGATTGACCTTTGGACTAGTCCTGGCACCATGGCTAGCAGCTCTAAAATCACCATCAAAAATGCTTTTGCCTCAATAAGGAAAGCAGATGTTTTATCTAAACTAGCTCATTTGAGCCAATTTACTGGGTACTGGGCGTTAAAACACCCCTTTAGCTATGGGGTCCATCTGGATAGTATGTATCCTAAGCAGAGGAGATCATTGTATATCAAGCTTCCCTTGGGAATATTACCTGTGGAGGCCCTAAGGAAAAATAGAACAGCAATGTTATGCCAAACTGCCCTTTCTGTCCCAATGAAATTGAAAGTATTGTTCATTTTATCCTGATTTGCGCACACTATTGTGATCAAAGAAGGACATTCTTGAGAGCGATTTTCATTGCTCGCTCCATTAGAATGACAGCAGAGGCTATGGTGCTGTGAAGTGCTGCTAAGGATAGCCTTGCAACCCACACTGTGGCTAATTATCTGCTTAGAACTTGGAGAAGGTCCATGAGTTTGCCTTAATGTACCTGGGTGTCATGAGGCACCTTTAATACTAGCCATAGTGTCAAGTATTTGAGAATCAATCTAGGCATCCTAGAGTAGAGATGTAGTTGTTGGTCCTTACTATCATCATGTTTTTTTAGAGTGAATGATATGATTTTAACTTTTGAGATTATTCATGATACCGAGGTGGCAATGCTTTTGTAATGCATTGTTTAGTTATTTGGGTGTCTTGCAGAGTGTTTTAAAATGTACCTGAATATTGATTGTGAAGTTTTGGACAATGTTCTTGAGATGTTTTTGCAGTTATTTGCGTATATTGCACAGTATTTTAAGATGTATCTGGATATCGATTGTGAAGTATTGATAATTCCTTGTTTTGTATTGTTTGTTTTTATGAACGTTTTATACATACATTGTATTGCTTTTATGGTATGTTTCTGCCGAAATAAAGCATGAACGAACAAACGTTAGTGAATAGAGAGATGTGTGGCCACGCTATTAGGTATATTAAAGATGGGACTGGTAATATTGTGATGGGGCAGGAAGGAATCTAGATTGTATTTTATGATTTTTATACCGGACAATATGAGGCACAGTCCAAGGTGGACACAAATCAGATCTAGGCGTGCTTTAAGGAGACGCGATTACAGTTCCTCACTGAGGAGGAGGGCACAGCACTTAATGCGCCGATATCTCTTGTGAATGTGAAATGGGCTATTGACAAATTGGGGAGAAATAAAGCGCTGGGGCTTGACAGATGGACATTGGAACTCTATCGAGTTATATAACATTTGTACGCTCCTAAATTGCTGGAGGTCTTTCAGGAAGTGCTCACTCGCAGTGTTTTTTTCGAGCTCTGTGTTGGAAGCGCTGGTGGTCCAGTTGCCCAGACCACGGAAGGATGTATAGGAATGCAGCTCACACAGACCATTGTCACTGATTAATGTTGATCTGAAATTATACTAGCACATAGGTTGAGTAGACTTATGACCACGTCGGTCAATGAAGATCAAGCCAGCTTCAGATCTGGCAGGACTACCACTCAGAACTTGAGGAAGCTGTTTTTGATACATAAATGTAACCATGTAGGGGAGCAACTGAGGATCACTAGCCTGGACTCGTTTAAAGCGTTTTATACAGTTGACTGGGAATTTATGTGGGTTGTCCTGGCAAAGATGGGGTTGGGGGGGGGTCAGTTTCTAGGGTGGGTAAGTTACTGTATAATCCATCTCCAGAGTACGGGTTAATAGAACATTGGCATGTGCATGAGGAGGGCAAAGGGGCACTAGACAATATTTTCCACTGCCGCCATTGGCATTTACACTGGTGATCGAACCTCTGGTGAGGGTCATTAGGGGTAGGTACAATAATTGGGACGGTCAAAGTGGGAAAGATCTCCCACTGCATTGCACTATAAACGGATAGCATTTTGCTGTATACTGCAGACCCCGCATGAAAACTGGGTTTGATGTTGGAAACATTGGAGGAATTTGGACAGCTATCGGGTCTGGTAGTGAACAGATCCAAATCTTTGGTGTGTGTTAAGCCAAACTCATTGAGGGCTGAGTTTGGGGGATTACGCATGGTTATTGCTATGAAGGGGTTCCAATACTTGAGCGTTCAAGTGAGTCAGGATCTGCCATGAGTGTATCAGCGGAATGTTGAAGATGCATTGATACAATTTGATAAATCTGTAGATTTCTGGGGAAAGTTCCCACTGTCGTGATGGGACACGCTGGGTTGGCAAAGATGCTCACATTGCTGAGAATATTATACATTTTTCAATCTATGCCCATGGTTATACCTGCTGAATTTTTCCAGGACCTTAATATGGTATTAGGGAAGCTCCTTTGGAGGAATGAGGCCCGAGAGGTGCATTGTCTATATTAAAACTGCCTCTTGGCCACAGGAGGATGGGTGTACCGGATTTCACGGTCTGTGATTGGGCAGCAACACTACAATATATGGTAGCTTGGTTTCAGGTGCCTCGCAAGGATGCAGTTCTGAAATTGATAGAAAGATAGTGTTGTCCTTTGCAGTTGTTCGAAATTGTGCGGGCCATGGCGAGAGATTTGAAAACTCTGCTAACTCCAGTGTCCACCTTGTTAACTGTTTGGAGACAAGTGGCAAGGGCTCCCTCGCACAAGTTGATGCATTGACCTATGATGTGGTTGAGTAGCAGTTGTATGTGGCATACCTCTGCCAAGTGTATACAGTCAAGTAATCCCATGGTTAACCTTAGGGGAACGGTTGAAGATGTGTATTTGGGAGACAGGGCTGCCACATACCAGGAATTTGAATTGTTAAATCCAATGATGCAGGTGAATCTTTTGCAACATGCCAGATTGATGGAAGCTATAACGAGGCTCGGGCCGGGGTTCCTGAAGAAACTGAAACGGCATCAAGCAAATTAAACGTTGATGGGCTTAGCAACGGCTTGGGAGGAAGGAGTCTGAGCTCTACAGGCCAGTTCCAAGAAAGGAGGTTGGGAAATTGTCAAGAACTAGACATGCGCAGGATATAGATGCATAAATGCAGTTTACCAATGAGGAATGGGCAAGGGTGCTTATGCACACAAAGGAGCAGTGGCATTTCCACAAATCTAATTTAGGGGGGCACAGAGGGTGACACAAGACAAAAGTAGGAGGGCAGTCTATGAAAGGTCAATGTGTATACTTTTCCCAAATTGATGTGGGCAAAGTAGTCCAAAGTGACCCAGGGAAGCTAAATAAAATTGCATTTATACAGCAAGAAATTATGTTGGAACCACATTGTTAGACCAGAAACGTAACCCTATAATCGAATGATAAGTATAGTATGTTGGCCTGAAACCAATCGCATCATGTGACAAACATTGCAATCAAAGAATCGTCAATGTCACCAAAGGGTGTCCATTTTGTATAATGTCGGCCATTTGCTTTTTTCCTTTCTGTCAAAACGCTTTGCAACTATACTCTATGCTTCGAACTTGCACACAGTGCAAGGCCAGGGCCTGCATGCTGAAATACTAACGCAGACAGGAATGTCACCTGTGCAGAAATACATTGTTTTTCTCTCTCACTAAGTCCTTGAAGGTGAGCAGAAGCCACATCTAATCAGCAGACCAGGTGCCGGGTTGTCTTGCAAACGCTATAGTAAAAGGCAGTTAAAACATGAATTATATTCTTCTAGCGCTGCTCCTTTGCGGAGAATGGTATTTTCTGCTTCAGAACTACCTGACCCTTAGCTCATGACCCAAGTCACACAGATAACGTAGTAAGGAATGTTTCCCTGCTAAGAACACAATATCCTTGCTGAGCCATAACCCTATAACAGAAAGCTGTCTCTGCTGCCTTTGTTAGAATAACTATGTTTAGGCTGAATGAAGACTTGTCATAATGTGTCATAATTGTCAATCACTGAACCCTAGCCTGAATGACATGTATGTGGCAGGATCGAAATGCCTTCACAAAGATTATGTCTAATGTATATATATTGCTGCTTGAGCGCTGTTCGCTCTCTCTCGCATCTCACAGTGTTTGGGAACACACGTTGTGAGGCGTTGAGACCCAGTCGGCTGACTGAGAATACTTTGAAATAAACCAGACTTGTTTGGAAAACAAACATTGTGTCTGACGTGTCACTTTAGTGTATGGTTATTGTGCCTTAGTTTCCATATGCAGTCTTTATGGCCTAGCAAATATGGAGCCCGGATAGGGACCCTCCCACTAATGCTCCATGGTATACGATGAAGATGAAGAAGGCAAAAATTAGTCGAGGACGTAGCCGTCGAGCCGGGATCGGAAGGTGTTTGGGGCGCCCCTGTAGAAGTGATGAGAGACTCCTCCGCAGATCTGTACACAGCCAATCCCTGATCGACGAGCAGCGCCCAGAGAGCATCATGTGGAGGGTCCTGGAACGAGGCAGATTAAGCCAGACACACACTCATGACGATTCTTGGTTGCGTCTGTATACGGGAGAATTGCGTCCTGAGCGACGAATTGGTTGATCAGGTGAGTTGTGGCCCGATTCTTAAACGTCCTGATATTAGTTGAGTGTTGCTCTTGCAAGATCAAACGCCCAGGGTAAGAGAAAAGGGTAAGAATTAACCATGCCTCGGAAATTGTCTTCCTGTTTAGTGAGTTTTTTCACTGCGGTAGACAATCTTTGGAAACTGGCTAGGTTGCGCCACCCGAAGGGTCGCCGGCACATGAAATGTACATAAAATACGGTATAGGGGCAATAGTGTTTAATGCGATTTGGCATAGGCATACCAGACGTGTATCAGACCTTCAGTGGCCTAATAATGGGTGCTTTGATTTAGCACGTATAGAAAACCTAGAATCAGTATTGCTACGCAAGAAGGCCCGACCAGCAGCATTTGACGTTGTAAGAGACTGGAGGAAGGAAGCTAATCTCCGATTGAGAAGTAGGGAGAAACACACGCGCAGACATAAAACGAATGTAGAGAAAGCGCTAGAGCATGACCAACATCAGCAGACAGAAGCCATTAGGAACATGGACAGGGCTTTCCAATAAGATGTACAGAAAATATATCCTTAGCAAGACTTGCATACATCAGATGAACTAATAAACAAAATATTAAATGAGCGAGGAAATGAACACCAAAGTACTGACCCAGTTGCACCTCCTCCTTATGTACCTCCCATTCCCGTTATTCCATCTGCACCTGCAGTAAGCAGTTCCTCTCCCCCTGTGCCTGTAACATCATTTCCTCCACCGCTGCCAGAGCATGAGTTAGCCGCTTAGCAGGCAGTTCTACAGAGATGGGGCCTGCGCGAGGAAGCATTAGACAGACTCGTAGTATGATTAGCAAAGAAAGCAAAGAAGAACTGAAAGAATAGGCCGAAACGTATATTGATGATGGCAATGAAGTGGCTGTGCAAAGTTCCATATATGATCATAGAGGCCTTGGTGAACAGGAGGTATTGTTAGAATGCATGGGGAATTATCTTGTGAAAATGTGGAATGATTTGACCAATACAGTGGTACCGCAAGAGTTGCACGATTTGGTTGTTCTTTTGAATTTGCGAGATAATGCGACAAAAGTACAAGAACACGTAAGCCGAATATTTGTGTTCAAGCGAGAACTTGATCGTTTGCATAAAGAGCTATTGAAAAAAGGTAAACCACATATGTTGTATGTCCAGCAACGATTTTTGCCACCGTTAAAACCTGTTAGTGAAGAAATGCAGATTTGTACACGAGATGCGCTTAGATGGATTACAGATGTCGCCATTTCCCCAATTGAAGTGCATGATACGTTTAGTCAGTATACACCAGAAATGCAGAGAAAGGTATTACAGAGTACCTACAAGATGAATGTATGAAGAATAAGATATGTTGTCCCGCTGATTTAATGACAATTTATAAAAGAGCATCTTCGCCTGAAACTGGAACAACTGTTTTTTCACTTGATTTAGCTTTGTTGCTTAATAGACGAATGAATGTAGACTCTCCTAGTTTGCAATTACCCATGAAAGAGGTGCCTCCCACGTTTGTCCCGAAAGTAGAAGTTGCTGCTTCTGTAGGAACTCCAGCGTGAACGATAGAAGCTCATTATATCGCACAGTTTGTACATGTCCCTTTTTTGAGGCAAGAGGTAAATACTATAAAGCAAACGATCCCTGATATTACGAAAAACCTGTCAGGATTTTATACGGTAATTGAATCTGTTTTGAATGCATCTTGTTTTTACATTGAGTGACGTTAATTTATTGTTTCCCGTGATTCTTCCTGTAGACATATGGAAACAGGTTAGAAATATAAGTGACGTGCCGATGTTAGGTGATACATAGGAGAATTTGACTACAATTGATAGTGAGAGAAAAGCTGGAGAGAAGCCACTGCAGGTAATGTTGGCTTTACCTTCGCGAAAAGTAGAGAAATTGAAAAGTTTGGTGCCCGAGAAGAGAATAGTTTGGGATAAATTGACTGCTTGTTTGCAGGGCAAAGAGGAAGGAGCGATGGATTATTTTAATCGATTTGGAGAAGTATTTGCAGATTTTAGTGGTCAAGATCTAAGTACTGAACCTGGGAAGAGATTGTTTGTTGATAAGTGTGTGCAAGGGTTATTACCAAAAATTCAAAGTTTAATAATGACATCTGAAAGTGCATTGAAAGCAAAAACACAAAGTGAAGTATTACACATGGCCCAGTATTCAGAGTAAATTCGGAAAAGGATAAGGAACTGAGGGACAAAGGGAATTTGAAAACAAGAGTACTGTTACAGCAAGTAGTGAACAATAATAAAGGTGGTGGGAATGCACCGTCCAGAGTCCAATTTGCATTAACGTCCAATATGCAAGGGGGTCCAATAGGAATTAATCAATGTGCCTATTGTAGACAAGAAGGCCATTGGCGAGCACAGTGCCCGCATATACAGAATAGAAATGGGACTTTTCCGAGAAGACAGAATAGAGGTTGTCTGGGAATACATGGCAGTTAAAACACGAATTATATTCGTCTAGCGCTGCTCCGTTGCGGAGAATGGTATTTTCTGCTTCAGAACTATCTGACCCTTAGCTCATGACCCAAGTCACACAGATAACGTAGTAAGGAATGTTTCCCTGCTAAGAACACAATATCCTTGCTGAGCCATAACCCTATAACAGAAAGCTGTCTCTGCTGCCTTTGTTAGAATAACTATGTTTAGGCTGAATGAAGACTTGTCATAATGTGTCATAATTGTCAATCACTGAACCCTAGCCTGAATGACATGTATGTGGCCGGATCGAAATGCCTTCACAAAGATGATGTCTAATGTATATATATTGCTGCTTGAGCGCTGTTCGCTCTCTCTCGCATCTCACAGTGTTTGGGAACACACGTTGTGAGGCGTTGAGACCCAGTCGGCTGACTGAGAATACTTTGAAATAAACCAGACTTGTTTGGAAAACAAACATTGTGTCTGACGTGTCACTTTAGTGTGTGGTTATTGTGCCTTAGTTTCCATATGCGGTCTTTATGGCCTAGCAAATATGGCGCCCGAATAGGGACCCTCCCACTAAAGCTCCATCGTATATGTTGAAGATGAAGAAGGCAAAAACGAGTCGAGTACGTAGCCGTTGAGCCGGGATCGGAAGGTGTTCGGGGCCCCCCTGTAGAAGTGATGAGAGACTTCTCTGCAGATCTGTACACAGCCGATCCCTGATCGACGAGCAGCACCCAGAGAGCATCAAGGGGAGGGTCCTGGAACAAGGCAGATTGAGCCAGACACGCAGTCATGACGATTCTTGGTTGCGTCTGTATATGGGCGAATTGCGTCCTGAGTGACGAATTGGTTGATCAGGTGAGTCGTGGCCCGATTCTTAAACGTCCTGATATTAGTTGAGTATTGCTCCTGCAAGATCAAACGCCCAGGGTAATAGAAAAGGGTAAGAATTAACCATGCCTGGGAAATTGTTTTCCTGTTTAGTGAGTTTTTTTCACTGCGGTAGACAATCTTTGGAAACTGGCCAGGTTGCGCCACCCGAAGGATTGCCGGCACATGAAATGTACATAAAATACGGTATGGGGGCAATAGTGTTTAATGCGATTTGGCATAGGCAGACCAGACGTGTATCAGACCTACAGTGGCCTAATAATTGGAGCTTTGAATTAGCACGTATAGAAAACATACAATCAGTATTGCTACGCAAGAAGGCCCGACCAGCAGCATTTGACGTTGTAAGAGACTGGAGGAAGGAAGCTAATCTCCGATTGAGAAGTAGGGAGAAACACACGCGCAGACATAAAACGAATGTAGAGAAAGCGCTAGAGCATGACCAGCATCAGCAGACAGAAGCCATTAGGAACATGGACAGGGCTTTCCAATAAGATGTACAGAAAATATATCATTAGCAAGACTTGCATACATCAGATGAACTAATAAACAAAATATTAAATGAGCGAAGAAATGAACACCAAAGTACTGACCCAGTTGCACCTCCTCCTTATGTACCTCCCATTCCCGTTATTCCATCTGCACCTGCAGTAAGCAGTTCCTCTCCCCCTGTGCCTGTAACATCATTTCCTCCACCGCTGCCAGAGCATGAGTTAGCCACTTAGCAGGCAGTTCTACAGAGATGGGGCCTGCGCGAGGAAGCATTAGACAGACTCGTAGTATGATTAGCAAAGAAAGGAAAGAAGAACTGAAAGAATGGGCCGAAATGTATATTGATGATGGCAATGAAGTGGCTGTGCCAAGTTCCATATATGATCATAGAGGCCTTGGTGAACAGCAGGTATTGTTAGAATGCATGGGGAATTATCTTGTGAAAATGTGGAGTGATTTGACCGATACAGTGGTACCGCAAGAGTTGCACGATTTGGTTGTTCTTTTGAATTTGCGAGATAATGCGACAAAAGTACAAGAACACATAAGCCGAATATTTGTGTTTAAGCGAGAACTTGATCGTTTGCATAAAGAGCTATTGAAAAAAGGTAAACCACATATGTTGTATGTCCAGCAACGATTTTTGCCACCGTTGAAACCTGTTAGTGAAGAAATGCGGATTTGTACACGAGATGCGCTTAGATGGATTACAGATGTCGCCTTTTCCCCAATTGAAGTGCATGATACGTTTAGTCAGTATACACCAGAAATGCAGAGAAAGGTATTACAGAGTACCTACAAGATGAATGTATGAAGAATAAGATATGTTGTCCCGCTGATTTAATGACAATTTATAAAAGAGCATCTTCGCCTGAAACTGGAACAACTGTTTTTTCACTTGATTTAGCTTTGTTGCTTAATAGACGAACGAATGTAGAATCTCCTAGTTTGCAATTACCCACGAGAGAGGTGCCTCCCACGTTTGTCCCGAAAGTAGAAGTTGCTGCTTCTGGAGGAACTCCAGCGTGAACGATAGAAGCTCATTATATCGCACAGTTTGTACATGTACCTTTTTCGAGGCCAGAGGTAAATACTATAAAGCAAACGATCCCTGATATTAGGAAAAACCTGTCAGGATTTTATAAGGTAATTGAATCTGTTTTGAATTCATCTTGTTTTTACATTGAGTGACATTGATTTATTGTTTCCCGTGATTCTTCCTGTAGACATATGGAAACAGGTTAGAAATATAAGTGACGTGCCGATGTTAGGTGATACATAGGAGAATTTGACTAGAATTGATAGTGAGAGAAAGGCTGGAGAGAAGCCACTGCAGGTAATGTTGGCTTTACCATCGCAAATAGTAGAGAAATTGAAAAGTTTGGTGCCCGAGAAGAGAATAGTTTGGGATAAATTGACTGCTTGTTTGCAGGGCAAAGAGGAAGGAGCGACGGATTATTTTAATCGATTTGGAGAAGTATTTGCAGATTTTAGTGGTCAAGATCTAAGTACTGAACCTGGGAAGAGATTGTTTGTTGATAAGTTTGTGCAAGGGTTATTACCGAAAATTCAAAGTTTAATAATGACATCTGAAAGTGCATTGAAAGCAAAAACACAAAGTGAAGTATTACACATGTCCCATTATTATGAGAACGGAGTAAATTTGGAAAAGGATGAGGAACTGAGGGACAAAGGGAATTTGAAAACAAGAGTACTGTTACAGCAAGTAGCGAACATAATAGAGGTCGTGGGAATGCACCGTCCAGAGTCCAATTTGCATTAACGTCCAATATGCAGGGGGGTCCAATAGGAATTAATCAATGTGCCTATTGTAGACAAGACAGCCATTGGCGAGCACAGTGCCTGCATATACAGAATAGAAATGGGACTTTTCTGAGAAGACAGAATAGAGGTTGTCCGGGAATACAAGGACAGAATAGAAACCAAAGAGCGCCACAATTTCAGGATAACCAGGGTAATCAGAACCAGAACCAGAATCAGAATCAACAACAAAACAATACAAATGGTGGGAATGTTTCTGACAATCAGTCCAATGGATATTACTCGGGCGGCTTTACATCTGACGATGTACTGTTCTACTAGGACAGCCCGAGACAGGGGTTGGAACCAGTATCTATTCTCGTACACCAGAAAGGACCCTACGTAGAAATGAAGGTTCAGAATAGGGAGCACATTTTTTTAGTGGACACAGGTGCACAAAAATGTTCAATTGACCATCAGCGGGTTCCAGAAATAACAGTCAGGGCATAAGAATGTCTCATTAGGGTTCTCAGGTACGCCAGCAATTAATCTAGTGTCACAATCAGTACCTATGACACTAGGTCCATTCACAGAGTCTTGCCCATTTCTTTTGATGAAAAATTGCGGCAAAAATTTGTTGGGATTACATTTATTGAAGAAATTAAATGTGGTCATTTATTGTTCTCCGGATGAAGTGTATTTGAAAATCTCACCACAAAAGACTCCTGTATCACAATTTGTATCTAAGCCACTACCGACTGAATTGAGTAAAGTACCAGCTTGTATATGGGCAGTGAACGACAATGATGTTGGTTGTTTGAAAGTAGAGCCAGTAAAGATTGTTTTGAAAGAAGGAATTACATTTCTGCGTATTCCGCAATATAACATTTCGGCTGAGGGAGAAAAAGCGTTGAAATGCATTGTATCAGATTTGATGTAAAGAAACGTAATTGAAGAAACTTCTGGTAGTACTTGCAATAGTCCGATTCTTCCGGTTTACAAGAAAGGTGGTAATGATATACCTTACCATTTTATAATTGATTTACGCTGAGTTAATAAAGTGGTTGATCCTCAATTTCCATTAGTCCCGGATGTGACTACAAATTTGACTATGATTCCCGCCTCTGCTTCATATTTTAGTGTTATTGATCTGAAAAATGCATTTTTTAGTATCCCAGTGCATCCAGATAGCAGATATTTGTTTGCTTTTACTTTAGGAGAACATTCATTTACATGCACACGAATTCCGCAGGGTTACACTGAGAGTCCAAGTATTTACAGTAGAGCTTTGAAGGAACAATTAGATATGCTTGAACTACTGACAGGCTGCATATTGCTACAATACATAGACAATTTGTTGATAGCAGAAGACACAGAAGAGATTTGTAAAGAAAGTACAGTTGCATTATTGACACGTTTAGCAGCACATGGACACAAAGCATTGTTAAAAAAATTGGAGTATTGTCGAAGGAAGTGGCCTACTTGGGCTACCTCCTTTCAAAGGAGGGAAGAAGATTGACAACAGAATGAATAGAAAGCATCTCTGATATGCCTATTCCAAATACACAGAAAGAAGTCAGAGTTTTAATTGGCATGGCTTCATATTGTAGTATTTGGATCGCTAGCTTTTCGATGATTGTGAAACCAATAGTGGCATTGACAAGGAAAGATGTTACCTTACCTTTTCATTGGAACATGGACTGTGAAGAAGCATTTGACCTGCTTAAAGCTGAATTATGTGTTCAGCTCCAGTTTTGGGCACGCCAAATTACGATAAGAGTTTAAAGTTATTTGTGCATGAAAATAATGGATGTGCTTTGGCTGTTTTGACCCAGGAACACAGGGGGAGAAATAGACCATGCGGTTACTTCTCTTCCACGTTGGATCCGGTTGCATGTGCTTTGCCGCGTTGCTTGCAAACTGTTGCTGTAGCCGCTGCGCCAGTAAAACAAACCGAGGGAATGGTTTTAGGTCACACTTTAACCGTAATGGTACCTCACTCAGTGGACGTTCTTTTAAATAGAACGCAGACGCAACACCTTACATCAGCCAGATTAACAATGTATGAAATAGTTCTATTTGCACCGCATATCCAAATTAAAAGGTGTTGCGCTTTAAATCCGGCTGAGTTAATGCCCCCTCCAAATGAGAAAGGGGGTGAAAAACAATTCCCCCATGATTGCTTAATGGTTAATGAACAAGAGACAAAGGGAAGAATTGAGGTAACTGACACCCCACAGAAAAAGCCAGATGAGAACTGTTTTGTGATGGTTCTTGTTTTAAATTACCAGATGGCACACCAACGGCTGCTTATGCCATCACGACACTGAAAAGCATTATAGAAAGCAAAAGAATCCCATATATCTCAGCACAAGCTGCAGAAATAATAGCGTTGACAAGAGCATGTGAAATCTCTGCAAATCTCAATGTAAACATATATACTGACAGTCAGTATGCCTTTGGGGTGGTACCCAATTTTGGTCAATTATGGGCTGAAAGGGGTTTCCTGACATCACACGGAACCAAAATCCAACATGGCACTTTGATGGTGAAACTATTGTCAGCACTTGCACTTCCCAAGCGATTAGCAATAATGAAATGTGAAGCACATAAAAAAGTAACATGTAATGTTGCAAAGGGAAATGCATTTGCAGACAAAATTGTGAAACAAACTGCCACTGAAAATGTATTTTGAAAAATTAGAAGAAGTACCCTGCATGATAGAAAATGGAATTGCAACAGTTAAGGAAATGCAAGCAGAAGCTACTGTAGATGAAATAAAAAACTGGTCTGAGGGCCCAGCAGAATTAGATTCTGAAGGTTGTTGGGTGGACAAGGAAAATAACAGATGGATGTTACCAAATGCCTATGTGATGGCAATGGTCACTATGGCCCACAGTCCAACACACGTGTGCTAGAAAAATGATTCAACACCTGGATTCTGTATGGCAGAATCCACATATTAGAAAAACTGCTAAAAGATTGTTTCAAAATTGCATGACTTGTTTACAACATAACATTGGAAAGGGGACAGTGACACCAGTAGGAAGTTTTGGCTCGCCGTCTATGCCATTTGAAGTCATCCATTTTGATTTTATAGAAATGGAGAGGTGCCAAAACTATAAGTATGTTCTCGTGGTGGTTTGTGCCTTTAGCAAATGGGTAGAGGCCTATCCCCTGAAAGATTGTACAGCTATGTGCACAGCTAAAGCCATGCTAAAAGAATACTTTCCCTGTTTCGGCCTGCCCCGTGTCGTATGGTCAGATAACGGCCCGCACTTTATTGTTGCCATGATATTGCAAATCTGTGCAGGTCTCCAGATTGATAAACAATTCCATTCGGCCAGACACCCGATGAGTGCCGGTCTAGTAGAACCCAAGAACGGTATTTTGAAAAATAAAATTAGTAAAGTGTGTGCTGGGAGCAATTTGAAATGGCCGATGCACTACCGCTAACCTTACTCTGCATGCGCACAACTGTACAGGTGAAGACTGGTCTCTCCCCTTACGAAATCGTGATGGGGAGACCAGCGAATATTTGGAATGCCCCTCGAATGAAGCGGTTGAGGGACATAGAGTACCCATTACTTATTGATTACTGTAAACAGATAACTCAAAACTTGCGTTTGATTCATCAGCAGGTGCAGGAGGCTCTTCCTATCAGATATACCGGCCCAGGACATTGTCTACAGCCTGGGGACTGGACACTTGTCAAAAGTTTTGAAAGAAAATCTTCACTTGCACCACGTTGGATGGAACCCTTCCAGGTGCTACTGGCTATGCAGACTGCCGTCCGAGGGAATGGACGCAAGCATTGGATCCACGCAACACACACGGAAAGAGTTTTGTTTCCTTTGCCACATGAGAAAGAGCTTGATGATCCTGACATCAAAAGAAAGACAGCTGCACTTGATCACAAAGATATCATCGCCAGTCCTCTGCTGGAAGTGCTTCCTAAGCCCGAGAAAGGGCCTGGGGAGATTGCAACGAAGATCGAAAGGCCAAAAGTGCCTCAACTTTGTCCGACTGCTGCCTTATCATCATCACGCAGTGCATCTCAAGCTGGCACTGCTCTTGCATCTGGATATGAGAGTGCATTGTTCATAGATCATACTGTACCTGGAGCTGTGAGGTACAATCTACGTTCGCAAATAATCAGCTTTTGTTTCGCCTTTGTTCCTAGCTCCCGGATGACGCTGGGAACGGAGCCTAGGCCTAGGGAAAAGGAGCGTATGAGCAGTATCAAGCTTTATCAAATTGAAAGCTCTGACACGCGGTTTCCCGGTGCTACCATTGAAAAGTAAAGGACCAATGCAACCTGGCAAGGACAAGCGGGGGCATATGGTACTGACACAATCAAATTGATACTTGCTCCTGCCTTTTTGGAGCTCTGTGCAAATTTACAGCAGCTTGCTGTCATCAATAAGCAGACTAGCCTGGACTGGCCTGAACGTTTGTTGCTAACGTGTGCTGCTGTGGAGAACATTGCCCGACGGAAAACTTTTCCTGAGATAAACATTACAGACAATGCCTATATTCGCTCCTGCTCCCTCCTGCACCGATGCTGTTGATGATATAGAGATAGAGATTAAGCCTACTACAAGAAAGACTTGGTTTAGAAGGAATAATATGCTTTTGATTATGATACCGCTTTGCATTTTTATTACACTATTCCCAATATTCTGGTATCTAGAAACTGTGCACACTTTGAACTCTCTTTTGACTGCTACCAATGCTCCTATTATGAGCAGCCCAGTGCATGTGCTCTCTTATACTCTCCCCTCACAAGATGTGAAACATAGAAAAGGGTGTGATAATAATACATTGCTATTGATTATGAATATGACCCATGCTATCTTGAATAGGTCCAATTGTTGGGTTTGTTCCCATTTACCCCAGCACGGGGAAAGAGGAATGGGTTGGTATGTACATCCGTTGCCACATAATACCACCTGTTATGCATCATTAAGAGTGCTATTTTTCAGAAAATGGAATGATAGTGTCACTGGTCAATTCCATGGAACAAACATAAATGAATTTGAAAGATTGCTATTGGAACCGTTGGGTTGCTCCGTATTTACAAGCAGAAGCAAAATAAACCTGGTAACAACAACTCCAGTATATAGGCTTTCTAGGCCTTACAAGTCCCTAATCACTTTTAAAATGGCTCCGGTAGGAAATAACAATGCTGTGCTTCCCTCTTATACTATTAATCATAATCCACGTTCTGTCCCATTTTGCTTACGGAAAAAGGGTTCCCAACCTTCACTAGAGGCATGAACATTGCTGTGCTTGAGCAAGAAGAAAGACCATTATATATAGGAGGTTCTGTCTATTTTAAATGTAGAGATCAGGCCTACCCATGGTTACCTAGAACTTGGGAAGGGACCTGTTATTTAGGTATACTTTTACCTGGTGTATTTCTTTCCAAACTTCTGAGATACCAGAACTATCTAGATCTCAACCACGTCGAGGTGCTACTGCAGGACAGATCTCAGGGGATATAGCTAAATCATTTATACCATTTTGGGGACAAGCAATAAATTAATGGAATAAAAGGAAACTGTCCAGGGTGTTAGAAAAAACAATACATGGAACTACAGATATACTCTACATTATGATGAGTAGTAGCCGATGCCTTCTTGGAGCAGAAGCTCCCCAGCGCCGTGGTGCCCTGCTGGAGCAGCACCACTCGATCCCCACAGGCTGTGAGGTAAGCTTTGGACATACTACCAGCTGTTCTCAAAGCACCTCCGTGCCTGTTATAATTCTTTATCCCTATTTCCTGCATTGCACGCATCTACCGCACTACGCTTTGCCTGCCCACCCCTACGATCCGTTTTCAGGCGTGGAGTCCTCTACATGATATTTGAAATTTGCCTCCAATGGCGCACTCGAGGTGCCCTATACTAATATGGCCGCCGCCCCTGCACTGCCCTCATCTATGCCTGCCTCTCCCAGGCCAGTAGCCGAATGCTGATTGGCCCACATACTGCTCCTAAGCAGCAACGCAATTCGCCGACAGGCGGAGCCGGCAGACGGAGCCGGAAGTAAGGCGACGGAAAGAAGGCTTGGCACTGACTGAGCTGAGCGTGTCGCGCTGCGGGCTGCCCAGGTCTTTGCTCTCAGGCGGTGCTTCCGCTGGATCCCCTATCACAGGACTAGGATCAATACGGTGAGCCTCCTAAATATCCCCTCTACCTCCGCAATTCCCACCAATTTCTAGTGACCCACCGTATTACACACCTTACCTAGACGATCTTCACGGATAACCTTGACCCTGCATACTGGCCTAAACACCAGTCGGATTGCGCAGTTTTCATGAACAATGTATTACTGCTATATTGCTATCATTATTTGAAATAATTCTCACTTCGAGTGACATATTTGTCCGGCAAATCGTACCACTATTGTTCTCCGTACACACAGGTGCATAGTTTTCACCTTGCCTATTGTGAAGTTGTGCTACCTAGCCACTGCTGCCTTTTGAACATAGGTGCACAGTCGTTTCTAGCCCATTGTGACAGTGAGTGATTTAGCTACTGCTGCCTATTTGCACACAGGTGCATAGTTTTCACCTTGCCTATTGTGATGTTGTGCTACCTAGCCACTGCTGCCTTTTGCACATAGGTGCACAGTCGTTTCTAGCCCATTGTGACAGTGAGTGATTTAGCTACTGCTGCCTACTTGCACACAGGTGCATAGTTCGCACCATGCCTACTGTATTGTGGTATAACCTAGCCACTGCTGCCTTTTTGTACACAAGTGCATAGTTTCACCCTGCCTATTGTGATGTTGTGTTACCTAGCCACTGCTGCCTTTTTGCACATAGGTGCATAGTCGTATCTAGCCCATTGTGATATTGCGAGTCCCTGCTACTCTAAAAAAGAAACTCCCAAGTACACTACAGATAGTCAACCCCCATCCCCTCTAATACCCAATCCAAGCCAAACCATGCAAGGTTGGTTATTATTCATGATGTTTCCCTTTTGTGCCATCCCGTATGACACACTATGCACAGGTTCACACTTCCTTCGTCTTGATAATGGCCTCTCCAGAGCAGCCTGCCCCCGTCATCACCCCATCCCTTGTCCTACACATTTCCTGCCCCGTACCACACCATTCCCTAAGCTACACCTCCCGTCCAATAACCGAATAGAGCACAAAAGCATCCTAAAGACTATAAGGGACATCACACCTCACTTAGCACCTATAACAACCACCCCAGTCCTCAGTGCACTTAGACGCACTAGACTCAGATCACGGACTCTTACAGCCACCTACCTTAAAACCAGCAGACCTTCCAAAGCCAATCAATCCAAACATACCCCTACTCTAGGCATCACAAGAACCCAAAGACTTAGAGCTAGAATCCCTAACCTGCCTCGAACTATCACTTGCACTAATCATGATAACGCAAAAGGTATACCCCTATCAAGAACCCAAGACAAACACTCTAAAAGTCCTATCATAATCAAAAAACAATCTAACGCCACAGAGACTACCAACATGCACCCACCCACCCCAACCCAAGAGCCGCCCCCAGCCACACACCTCAAAGCAGCTCTCATTAACGCGCGTTCCATACCTGCTCACGCCACTGAAATTCATGATCTCATTATTGAGCAAGAATTGGACCTATTTATAGTGACAGAAACCTGGCTCCACCAAGCGTCCGGTCCCTCGCTCGCCATTGCCATTCCCCCAGACTACACCATTCTCAGAACAGACAGAACAAAATCAGTAGGTGGAGGAGTAGCCATCATTTCCAAAGCTAGCCTCAATCTAAGAACCAGCCCTATCGAGAGCCCAGTCGGCTATGAAGTCCTGCTAGCTAAACTAGCCACGGACCACAAAACTGCTATAAACTTAATAACCATCTACAGAGCACCTAACACCTTATCTCAACCTGAACTAGTTATACTACTATTGTTAACACCACTCATAAAACCAAACACAAAATGCCTAATACTAGGGGACTTGAATCTAGGATTCAATGACCCCCAAGACCACAAAGCAGATGCACTACATAGTGCACTCAAAGACATGGCCTTCACGCAAATCGTGAACACCCCTACCCATACAAAAGGGAGAGCGCCAGACTGGATACTGCATCTTAACGCCACAGTATCCCTTGACTCCATCTCCCCGGTGCCATGGTTAGACCATCACTGCATAAACTTCTCTATCTTGCGCAAACAAACAGACCTAACCAAAATGATTGTTGAAGAATCATATGTAACAAGAAACATCCGTAAACTCACAGCAGAAAACATCAACCCCCTATTAGCCAAATCCCTCAACAACAAAATCATTATTGCTCAAGAACCTTCTGTCCTGGCAGACCATTACCACAACTCTCTCACTAGTGCTATAGACGCCTTAGCACCCTGCATTATCAAAACCAAACATAAAGACAAAAAGTCCTCCTTCTGGTTCAATGAGGAATTAGTTTCACTCAGACGAATCAAAAGATCGCTTGAACACCGCTTAAAGAAAAACCAGACCCCAGAAGCCCTGGAAGAATTCAACGCTGCAAATAAAATCTACAAATCAGCCATCATTGCCCATAAAGCAGATGCCTTTAATACTAGAATTAGTAATGCGTCACACGACAGCAAAGAGTTATTCACCATACTCAAGGAGCTGGAGAATCCAATCCCCATAATCAATCCAGTCAAACCAAGCAAAGAATGGTGCACCACCATCCAAGACGCCCTAGCCACCAAAATTAAACTATTACAAAACAAAATTGTCTCTAAAAGAAACCTCCTGTCCGACAAATATTCCACGGCCAACCAGATCTCCACTACCTCAGAAAACACTGCCTCTCTCTTCAATTTCACACCAGTCTCGCAAGACACTGTACTCAAGACTATTGCCAAACTTAAAGCGTCCAACTGCAAAGGAGATAACTTCCCGGCACACCTAATTAAACTCTGCGCCCCCACCCTCACGCCCATAATCACCAATTTCGTAAATGCCTCATTCGTCTCCAACCAGGTCCCAGACAGCATTAAAGCGGCCTGGGTCACCCCCCTTCTAAAAAAGCCCACTCTAGACCCACTAGTGCCTACAAACTACCGGCCCATAACGACTGTCCCATTCTTACTTAAAATCATTGATAAAATAGTTTATAACCAACTACAAACTCACTTAGAACAAAACAATCTGCTAGGGGCTAGAAAATCAGGCTTTAGGCCTAATCACAGCACGGAAACAGCCCTCCTGGATCTCAAAATCCAATTAGACTCCATTAGAGACTCAGGTAAACTAGCCACACTACTGCTACTGGACTTATCAGCAGCATTCGACCTGGTAGATCACGATAAACTATGCAACACTCTAAAAAAAGATTTCAATCTTTCCAACAACGCCACATATTGGATTACATCCTTTCTCACCGACCGCACATCCAGAGTCGCGATTGGGAATTTTGCAGCTGACCCCATAATAGTACCCATAGGAGTCCCCCAGGGATCCTGTCTCTCCCCCACCCTCTATAATGCATACACCAAACTCCTATTTTCAGCCCTAGACGATATGGGTGTCATTTACACCAACTTCGCTGATGACACTCAGATCCTCATCCCTATCTCAGATGACTACACCCAAGACACTCTCACCATTAACAAAGTCTATTCCATAATTCAAAACTGGATGGCCCTGAACAGCCTATGCTTAAATGATGAGAAAACGGAGGTCCTCATTGTGGGCTCCCAAAAAAGAATAAGCACTCTCCCTCCAGACTACTCTCACGGCACCCAGATCCCAGTGCTTAAACAAGTCAAAACATTAGGTGTCTTCATCGATGCCAACCTCTCCATGCATAAACAAATAGCAGCCCTCTCATCGTCCACAGCATACACAGCAAAACTCATTGCACTCAGTCTCCAATTTCTCACCCCTGTAAATTGCATCACACTAGCTAGAGCCTTGATCTTACCAAAACTAGATTACTGTAATATCCTCTTCCTAGGAACATCCAAGACTAATATAAATAAAATCCAACTACTACAGAATAAAGCCCTGAGAGTGGCCCTAGGGATTAAGAAATCGGAACATATATCCAGCATTAGAAGAGATAATCACTGGCTGCCTATTGAAGCAAGGATCATTTTCAAAACCCTAAGCATCGTCTACAAATGTACCACCAACAAAGCGCCCAGCTACCTCAACAACTCCATCAACAAAAAAAATCTCAAGCAGATCGCTGGGATCGAACAGTTTGGCCCTCTTAGAAGTTCCGCCATACAAATATAGCAGAGCAGGAGGAAGCAGTTTCAAAGTTCTAGCCCCTTCGCACTGGAACACCCTTCCGCTGAGCATCAAAAACGAGGACTCCTTACGTAAATTCAAAAAAGCACTGAAAACCTGGTTATTCAATAAATATTAACCACCCAAGCCCTTCCCTACCATGACTAATTTTACTACCCAGGATAGCCGCAATGCTGAAATAGGCCCGGTTTACAAGGGTAGGGCGATCCCACCAAGTGGAACTTGACTTATGACTACATGATCTCCTGTAACCATTGTATAAATATGTATTGTTGTTTTGTAACCGTAACATTGTATAATAATTAGTTACCGTTCTGTACCTTTCGCCGTGATACCCCAGGGTCTGGGCGAGTAACAAATGCAATAAATAAATAAAATGACATTGGAACAAAAAGCAATCAGATTAATTGCACTTCAAAATAGAATGGTCCTTGATATAATTTTGGCTGATCGTGGAGGAGTATGCAAATTGGCGGGGCCAGCGTGCTGTGTATTCGTAAGTGACTCCTCCCGCACGATATTTGAAGCAATTAAAAAAGTGCATGTCCTAAGTTCTGAAATTCATGTTCCCACAGGTGGTTGGAATCTAAATATAAGTTCATGGTTCTGGGAAATGCTGCGATCATGGGGATGGAAACTAATTGCAATTTTGGTTATGATATTTGGAATCCTCATGTTCTGCTGTTGTTGCATACAATGCCTGCCAGTCCTCTGCTCCCAAATGACAAATGAGTGTGTAGATGCAATTAGAACGAAACCTCCTCGCATATTAAGTGAAGGTGCACAACACGAAAATGAAATATTTAAAGAATTTATGGCAATTAATATTTCTGATGACGATTACAGCAGCATGGGTAGTTCGGAATTAGACACGTAGTCCGATGAAGACGCAATGTATGGATGATGCTATTGGCTGACGGCCAAAAGGAGGGCTTGTTAGACCAGAAACGTAACCCTATAGTCAAATGATATGTATAGTATGTTGGCCTGAAACCAATCGCATCATGTGACAAACATTGCGATCAAAGAATCGTCAATGTAATCAAAGGGCGTCCATTTTGTATAATGTCGGGCATTTGCTTTTTTCCTTTCTGTCAAAACGCTTTGCAAATATATTCTATGCTTCGAACTTGCACACAGTCCGAGGCCACGGCCTGCATGCTGAAATACCAACACAGACAGGAATGTCAAACTGTGCAGAAATACATTGTTTTTCTCTCTCACTAAGTCCTTGAAGGTGAGCAGAAGCCCCATCTAATCAGCAGACCAGGTGCCGGGTTGTCTTGCAAACGCTGTAGTAAAAGGCACTTAAACCATGAATTATATTCTTCTAGCAGTGCTCCTTCGCAGAGAATGGTATTTTCTGCTTCAGAACTATCTGACCCTTAGCTCATGGCCCAAGTCACACAGATAACATAGTAAGGAATGTTTCCCTGCTAAGAACACAATATCCTTGCTGAGCCAGAAGCTCCATGTTCCCCATAACAGAAAGCTGTCTCTGCTGCCTTTGGTAGAATAACTATGTTTAGGCTGAATGAAGACTTGTCATAACGTGTCATGATTGTCAATCACTGATTCCTAGCCTGAATGTCATGTATGTGGGCGGATCGAATTACCTTCACAAAGATTATTTCTAATGTATATATATTGCTGCTTGAGCGCTGTTCGCTCTCTCTCGCATCTCACAGTGTTTGGGAACACACGTTGTGAGGCGTTGAGACCCAGTCGGCCAACTGAGAATACTTTGCAATAAACAAGACTTGTTTGGAAAATGAACCTTGTGTCTGACGTGTCACTTTAGTGTATGGTTATTGTGCCTTAGTTTCCATATCGGTCTTTATGGCCTAGCAGCATTACAAATTCAAATATTTCTGATGCTAGGGCATCAACGGTAAGCAGAATGCCACAGATCATAGGTCAGAAGAAATTACACTAGTTTTAATATTGATCCAGGGACGGGAGACAGAACCTTTTTCACCAGAAAAAATCTTCTTCCCTTTTCAATTTAGAGGCGCGCAGCAGTGCGTCCATGGAAGCATGCGCTCTCCTAACTCCACCCACTGGCGCCACTCCTCAGTCCCCATTGACACATCGACAATATTACCATTGCCTAATGACACCAGTTTTATTAGGGGGATGATGGTGGGACGTATGGAGGAAAGGCGCCACCCTTTCGGCCTCTGCAAACACTATTGTCTGGATGCCGGCTGGATGCCGGCTCCAGGTCAGATGCAGCATTTGGACAGGCTGTGCTAATGAACCTCTCCACCCTGGGGCTACATTCAGTTGTAATCACCCATACAGTATGGAGGAAAGGGGACTATGGACTAGGAGTACGTTAATCACTATGTTGAGTAACTTATAATTACTCCTACGTCCCGTCCCCTTTCCTCCAATTGTCGCCGAAGGTGATAGTTTGAACAACAGTACAGGAGAACACTAATACAAAAGTACAGTAATACAAAAGTATGTGGTGATATGATTAAGGTGCATTTGTTGCAGTGGAGTAGATTTGTGATTTACCTGAGGCCTATTAGTGTTTCTTATCAAAGAGCCATCTTTTCACTTTAGCTCTGAAAGACCAGAAGGAAGGTTCAGCTCTGATAGTGAGGGGGACAGAATTCCAGATTTTGGCCACCAAAACTGGGAAGCTAGCTCCTCCCGCCATTTTTAGTTTGAACCTCGGGATATTGAGGCAGTGCAAGTAGAAATAGCTGGTAGGTGTGGCAGGTTGGTTTCTAGAGAATTTGTCAGCCAGATATTTAGGGGCTGTGTTTGACAGACACTTATGGGTGATAACTAGAGTGCGGCGTGAGATACTGTCACGCACAGGGAGCCAGTGGGCATCCCATCTAATGGTTGAGATATGGTTGGACCGGGGTATGTTTAACGCTGATCTCAGGGCATTATTCTGTAGGACCTGCAGTCTGTTGAGATTACGTTCAGACGAGCCTAGGAAGAGAGTATTTTAGTAGTCCAGCTTCGATAAGACTAATGACCTGCCTAACATGATGCAACTGTTGTGGGACAAGTATGGTTTGCAGGCATTAATCAATTTATTGGTATAGGCTGTTGTAGAGGCAGTGGCGTTCACTTGTTTCTTAAGTGAGAGTGTGGAGTCCAGATAGACGCCTTAGGTTTTGACCTCCTTGGCAATGTGATGGTGTTCCGTCAATGTTAAACATTGTGTACCGTGTGTCGAGTTTATTTAGACGTGCTTATGAACCAATGATCAAAAGCTCCGTCTTATCATCATTCAGACATAAGCTGTGTGCTGCCATCCATGCCTGGATTTCAAGGTAGATTTCATTTATCAATTTGGAGTCATTTTCATAACATCCAGTCAGCGTAATGAGAACTTGGGTGTCGTCTGCGTAATTCGTATATATGTGACACCCATGTTATCAAGACGATCAAAGAGCAACTATGTGAAGATATTATAAAGCATCGGAGAGACGCACAAACCCTGTGGTACTCCACAGGAAGGCCTGTGGGAAGGAGACCAGAAGGGGACCCTGTTTCGGAGGAGGCAGCTGTGGAGGGACCTGTGGAGGAGCCAGGACGTCAGCCGAAAGCCCAGAAAGCCTGTCCAGCCCAAGGTGAGTTGGGCCGCTAGGCTCTTGCTGGAGCAGGAGCCTGGGCAGTGAGAAAACCAGCAGCAGGAGCCGCAAGGAAGGTGCAGGAGACAGCGGGATGCTGTCCATTTCCAGGGAGCGGAACAACCAGGGAGGGCAAGGCAAGCAAGAAGTGCGAGCAAGGCTCGCAGCAGCTGGCCATCAACCGGGGAGGCTGGAAGGAAGACACGGTAGCTGCCAAAAAACAATGCTGAAGACTAGTGAGTTTCGGGAAGATGCACTCAGTAGCCAGGGGCATTCCAAGCGGGCGGGAAAGAGGCAATGTGTTATCGAACGAAAAGGAAACTAGCAAATACGCATGCTAGGTGCATACTGAATACCGAACCAAATGGGAACTAAATAAGCATGTTGAACATTTATTAAATACTGAACTGAATGAAACTTCACAATTAAGCATCTTAATTATCTAGTGAATACTACACATAATTAAATCTTGCAATTAAGCTTGGTGGAACTTAATGGGCTAAGCAAATAATAGAAAGGGAAAAGTGCCCATATGAAACCAACATATAAGAAACAGTACCAGTGTGAAAGAGAGCCATAAAAAGGTGGAAAAGGAATAACACCACCGTAAAGTGAACTTTACTATCAAATACAGTGAGGCAAGGCCAAGGACTGGCAAAAAGGTGTGGGACATACTCTGGCAGAGCCAGCAGGCTACCGAGGAGAGGCTAGAGAAGTGTAAATATTGTCCATAAAGCCAACAGGCCAACAAAGAGAAGGATCCTAGTTGCGTGACCTGTGATGTGTGGACCATGTGGTCTGACAACTGTGCCTAGACCAGTGAGACCTGAACTTTGAGAACCAAAAGACATTGTGAAAAAGAAGCGTCACTGCCAATGAATGGATGAGGCAATCTGGGAACAGGGCAAAGCTGATCTTGAGTTGTATTAAACATTTTGTTAAAAAGACTAACTGCCTGATTCATTGAATTATTTGCGTGAAAAACGGAGATTTGCGCGCCTTTCTGCCCGAAAATCCCTGTTTGAAGTAGGGGGATTTTCAGGCAGAAAGGTGCGCAAATCTGCGTTTTTCACGCAAATAATTCCTTGAATCAGGCAGTAAGTATCCACCGGCGGAGATGAAGTCTTGGAGAAGGGAGCCCTGAGATGTAAGGAGCTTGTTAGGTACTTTCTTACTGCATTGGGTGAGTGGAATGTTAGATGGTCTGAGGCTGAGTCTGAGGCTGTCGGAAGCGGCCTCTGTGATTTGCGTGAGCTTGTGTGCTCATGAGAGGAGAGGTGAGGCTTGACAGTTCCATCAGTTTCGTCAGCGTAGGGTCCTTTCCTTTGATTCCTTGGAGTCAAGTGTGTGTACTCGGACGCGACGCGGGAGCCGCGGGAGCCGGGGAGCTGGGGGGCCTGAGCAGAAAAGCTGAAGCAGAAAGCTGAAAGCTGTGGACCGAGCGAGCGAGATTGCGCAAGTACTCCCCAACTCCTCCAGAAGTCTCCACCGAGTTGGTTTGGGCTTGAAAGTCTTGAAAGCCTGGAAAGCCTTGCAGGGCCAGTGTAGACAATCGAGAGGGCTCCAGGCTCCAGGTATCCAGGTCGCTCTGTCTCCCTTACAACGCTGTGTGTGTGTGCAGCGAGTAACGGGTGAGTGATCAGTGATTGACCTGTAAGCTGTGGGGGGTCCTGCTATTTACCTCAATCTTATCCTTATCCTTATTTATAACGCTGTGTGCCACGGGTAACGGCTGAGCAGTGTGCAGTGACCCGCGGTGGCTAATTGGAGCCCATCAGTGCCCATTTGTGATCATTGGTGCCGTGCTGTGGGGTACGTTTGTCTGTAGCACGAGAGTAGCCAGTGAGATGCTTGGCTTTGACCCAAAAGCTACTGTGATTAGTGCATGACAAACAAGACCTTGTTTTCCATTCAAGGCAGTCACGCATTGTTCTTGTTCTTGATTATCAGCTTTATTTTGAGGTAGATTGAATCCTTGTGGAAGTGTCTGCCATAAGTGCCTGCCTGTTACGCCTGGACTGCGCCGGATCTGCATTGCGATGACTTCGAACGGACTTTGGTGGACTGAGAAGGCATTTTTCTCTGTGAGCCACGTACCATCTTCAGAGGCCAATTGAGATAAATCTATAGCGCCTTGCGGAAGTGCCGGCCAGAAGTGCCTGCCTGCTTCACCTGGACTGTGCTGGATCAGCATTGGCCCGATTTCGAATCGATTTTTGTGGACAGTGAAGGCGTTTTTCTCTGTGGTGGGCTGTGTGGTATAAGCTCCCCCTGAACCCTTTTCCTGTGCAGCTGTGTGTTTTGTTAGGCCGCGTCGCGGCCACTCTCTTGTCCTTCAAACGCCAATGTGTAACTTGTTCACATTTTAGAGCCACGCCCCATCTGCAGAGGCCACTTGGGTTAAATCTGTGGATTTCGGGCTTCTTGTGCATTTCGCTGGTAGAGTTGAAGGTAAAGTTGTATTGTGCTGCCTGATAGAGTAGACGTAGTTAGTGAATTAAAGGCCTGCGCCTGCGGTGCAGTGCGGTGGAGGGTTATTGTGAATTATATTGCATTTTATACTACGTTCTACGATGTCTAGAAGGTGTAACAGCTTAGAATATGTCTATAATCGTACAAATCCTTCCGCCCCCAATATGAGGGGCTCTAAAGGACAGGGGCTCAGAATGTACGATGACATATTATCAGCTCCTTTAATCTTTACTCTGGTCAAAAATACTCTTCGCATGGCAATGAATATGCCACTGCCACCCTCACCTCCAGAACCAAAAGATTCCTTGCTCTTGGAGGGGGTTGCTATGGCACATTCTTCTAAGCTTTCCATCAGGGGTTCTGTTGCTTGTAAACAGGACAAAGCCTTCAGTTCCTGCTTGTTCGGCACTGCCCCGGAAAAAAATGTAAATAATGTACCTATCTCTTTTCTTTATTTGGATACTCGGCCCGATTTTTTTTCGGCAGATACTGATCTGTAAAACCTTTCCCAACACCTTCAGGAAAATTTCTCTATTCAGGAGTTGGCAACTGGTGGAGAGACTATGTCTCAGAATCAGGTGGTGCCAGATCTCTTGTGACAAATACTAGAAGTACTAAAAACACACTCACTTGGATTTACAGAACTAAGGATTCTTTCAGAGCGCCAATTAATTGAGTAAAAAAAAACATCAGAAATCATGGCTTCCCTCTCCTTAAAGCTTTCCTCGCAGGTGCATGTACCTTTCATTGATAATTCTGATTACAAAACCGATAGTACGGTTCATCCTCCTATCTTCCCTCCTCTGACATTAAAAGAGCCAGAGACGGATTCGTCTCATCCAACAAAGATGTTTTCGGGCGGAAAAAGGGACTTTTCTGCACAGCAAAAGAAAATTTCCCCAAAAAATAAGAAAAATAAAAAAAACCTTCTCGTTGCTCGCAAAAACACAGTGCAACAAATTTGCGAAGCATACTTGGAGAAACTTTATCAGGGATGAAGTGGATCAGGCAAAACCAGCAATGCTGGAAGGAAATGAGCCGTTCACCGGTAACGCTGCCTACTCCACTCCATCTAATCTTCTTTCGGAAGAAATGACCCACAAAAAAAGTTCAAATAACGCGGTAGGTCCCTCCTTAAGGACGTAGTAGGTCCCGAGGGGGGGAAACGTAAGAAATCATTAGACAGGTCTCCGTCATGTCTGCCCCAGAAAGAAATATATGGACTCTTTTCTAAGCCAAGAGCAAATCCTCCCAATTCTAATATAATTACATCAGTAGAAGTAATTGATGTAGAAATAGGGGGAGGTGGTTCAGAACCTGTGCTACATATAGACAAGGGCGTATAACTGCTGATGGCGGGAAGGATAAAAGGGCCCGACTCTCTGTCAGTGCCCTGGAAGTCGGCATCAGAGGTAGAAAAAAGGGAGAATATCCCTCCACTTCCCATCCTACCTCAGAAACCAGCGGTAGTGACCCCGCAGAAAGAAATAAAGGGCACTGCAAACAAATCACATACCGATCTCACTCAAATGATTTGTAGTGCTGTGGAAGAAGCCCTTAGGAACCAATGGAGTAGTGCAAAGACTAATACATCTCTAAGACCAACGCATTTGGTAGATGTGGAAGTGGAGAAGGAGGGGCAGAGTTTAGAGGCGATAGAGAAATTATTGGAGAAGACTTCCATCATCCCTCCAAAAACGAGTTTTCCAGTCGAATCCTTTAAGTTAGGGGAAGATTCTCATGGTCCTAGAACCATGGTTCCTCCTCCCAGAGAGACTCTGGGGATTCCTGATTTAAAATCCCCCTGAGTATTGGGGGTCCCTCTGCCAAATCACCCCTCAATGATGGGTGTTGCTGATGCAAGGCAACCGAAAAACTTTTTGGATACCGATTTGAGGGATGTAATGTGGAGGAAGCCATGTCACCTGGATTTCCCTAGCATTCTCCTTTATCCACTTTTTGATTGTGGCAGGCAACCAGCATTGAATAGAAATAGAATTCTCACCCTCATAAACAATATACCATCTCTGGCGGGAATGGCCTGCTCTGATATCAAGAGGGTGGATTTCATTCATCCCGATGTTTTGACCATCTGAGGGCTGTCTTTCATTCACACCTGGTGTTTCAGAAACTATTATCTGAATTAGACCAATTTAATAGAAGAGGTTTTGATGTACTAATTGTTGGTGACGGGTCACAACAACTGGCTGATTGCGCCATAAATGATGCTTCCAGGCCCCTATATCCAGGGGGGTCATTCCAAATAAAGACCACAGAAAATGTATCAGAGCAAGAAACAAGTTGGCGATGGCTGGCACAGAGTCTCCGAGACTCGATTTCAAAATTACAAACACTCAATCAGCACTTTTAGGTTTCAGAGAACACACTTTCTTTAATTAGCTGGAATTCGAGGGGGCATTCATATCTGTCTACCTCCTCTGAGTTATGCTGCAAACTCAAGTCGAAACATTTAATTTGCATACAGGAACCCTGGATGTCTAGTGCAGCACATTTAGAATGATATGAGTGTGTTCACTTGCTAGCTACAAAGGGCCCTGTAGGCCGTCCATCCTGGGGCATTTTCACAGCCATTAAAATCAATTGTGGCCAACAGGTAATAGAAATCTATAGAGAACCCCCTTTTGCGCTGGTCACTTTATTGGGGATGAAAGATTTTTTGAATCTGTCGTATATCCTACTATGGAATGTATACTGGACCGCAGGGCATGATTTGCACACCCTTCTGGTAAAAATGGAATCAATCATGGAAAATTGTGTTTTACTCTATCCTGTGGTGCAATTAATGGTGCTCGGTGACCGCAACACTAATATGAAATCCCTAATAGATAACACAGAAGATCCCCATGTAGTGCCTGCAAACATAATCCTGGATAGGCCCGTTAGAAATGAACTTTACTTCCATTTACCCGACAAGAAATTTGATGCAAAACTGTGGAATTTGTTTTTTAAATCCTGGGGTTTAAGATCTGTGCATCTGCAGTCAAGGGTTGAGTTAGACTATATAACCTGGTATTCTGGCGAGAGGGTATCTGCTATTGATTACATTTTTGTTTCGGAAGTGGTATTTCATCTAGTCAAAAAATTTGAAATTTGTAGAACTTGGATGAGTGATCATGGAATGTTGGAGCTTGAACTGCAGACAATGAGAGATTTTAAGATTCCTGACTATTTGCCGATAGATCTATCAATCAGGGCAGGAACAGGATCATTTGGCATGAGGACAATGTGGTCGCTTGTAATTTGCTTTTTCGAAATGATTATTTTTTAACTACACAGGAGGAAAAACAGGAGAGATTCTCCCAAGTAAATGTAGGTTGCTATTTCAAAAAACTCCTTGATAAATCTGTGATTATGACACGCAAGACAAAAGTTATTAAAGTACATACACATAATTACGATTCCCTTGTGAGGCAAGTTAAGAACATTCTTCGCAGACTGTTAAGAGGTCTGAAAACGCTTCAAATTTCTGTAACAGCTAAGAATGATGGGGCGAGATATTTGAAACAACTGTATAAAAACTGGTTGAGGGGCCATAGAGGTAAGATCTATCAGGCAGATAATGAGGAAATGTTGCAATCATTGACTCATAATTCAGCACGCCGATTTTGGCGATTGGTCAACAGAACGCCTGTTGCTAACATCGATTATGGTCTCAATTCAATTAGTGAACAGGTGTGGGCAAACACATTTCTAATCTCTATTCCTCAAGTGTATTAGGTCCATTTCCATTAAAATCTCTAGGCAATGTTAAATTAAATTGTGACTTCTCTTTTGCAGAAATAAGGGAGACAATTGTACTTGCTAGTTCTTCGAGGGCAGCGGGACCCAATGGTCTATCGAACATTTTAATGAAAGGGGATCCAGATACTTGGGCCAAAGCGCTATCAATCTTATTTAAAGACAATGATCGTACAAAATTGATTCCTCAGACCTGGAATTTGTGCTTTATTGTACCCATATATAAGAAGGGTGATCGAACTCTACCATCTAATTATAGGCCGATCGCGCTCTTAGATTCTGATTCTAAAATTCTTGCGAGTCCTGTTCTCCTTCAAATCAAAAAATGGTCCTCTGATAATTCCATCTTGTCCTCGGCACAGTTTGGTTTCAGGAAAAAAGTTGGCACAATAGCGGGAGGTTTACTGATAACTCTTTTACAAGAGATTGGCTGGAAAAAGGGTGCGGTGCCGGTTTACCTTGCAAGCATGGATCTTTCTCTGGCATTCGGTCTTGTTATTCGTGAGAATCTTTTGGCTAAATTAGCCAAAATGGGTATGCCATTAGAGTTGCTGGCCGTTCTTATAGATATCCACTAAGGTTCTAGTGTACAGATTCGCCTAAATAAAGATGGTTTGCTTTCTTCACTGATTAAAACCTATAACGGTTTAAGACAGGGTTGTATTTTTGCCCCAACCCTTTACAATCTGTATACGGTAGACATTGGTCCATGCTTGCAAAAAGCTGCTTTTGTCCAGCCATCTTTGGAAGGCAAAAAAATGAGTTGGTGCTCTTATGCCGACGAGTCGACTATCTTCTTTCCGATCGAACACCATTGGGGCTTCAGCGTTTGCTAAATGCTTTCCTTGTGTACATGACAGAAAATGGTCTAGCTGTCAATGCCCTTAAAGCAAATGTTCTTTGCTTTAAACAGAAGAAAAAGCATTGTAAGAAAAACTGGTTCATGGATAAGACGAAGCTGGACATTAGACATAGCTTCATCTATCTTGGTCTGCTTGTTAGTGATATTCCAAACTGTAGCTTAAATATTAACCATTATAGGATGAAAATTAAAACATGCATTACCCAAATGCGAATAGTGGACCGTAAGTTTGGGGCCTTTTCTTGTCTTCCGCTGTTGAGATATTACAAGTTAAAAATTATTCCCAAAATCGCTTATGGCATGGAATTTCCCTTCAATCATGGCAAAATTGATTTAATTAAATTGGAAGCCCAGATTCTGCGGAAAATGTTTTATTGTTTACCGAAATGCATTCCTTTAGTGGCCATTCATTACGAATTAGGCTTGCAGTCACTAAATAGTATTATTGAATGGAAATGTTTGTTGCTTCTGCGGAATATTGTTAGTAATAACGGGAATACTCTGTACAATGATTTGTCTACTTTGCTTTCACTGGGTACCTCTAAATCAGTATTTATGAGAAAACTGGTGGATATATGTAAAAATTCACTGAACAGCGTAGGGGCACAAGTCAGTACTCTTATACTCAACCCCAAAAAAGTAAATTTATTGTTACAGAATTGGGATTGGGCCAGAACAATGCAGAAACTTACACAATACAAGTTGTATGGTCAAATGGTTTCTTATTATAAGTGTTTGGGTACTCCAGAACCATATCTTAATTCATTTCCTCAGAAAGGGTGGAGGAATTCATTCAGGGCTTTAAGTGGGCTGGGGCCAGTCGGGGCTGGGCCCCGGCATGCTCAGAAATTTCGTTTTGAGGCGGGGCCCTGCCGGGCCCACTAATCTCCCCTGGCAGCCCCGGCCACTACACGAAAAGGCATTTTTTTCTACAGCCTGAAGCTCTCGCTCGTGTGCGAGAGCTTCAGACTTAAGAAAAAAATGCCTTTTAGCCATAATGGTGGTGCCGCACCTGCGAGGCATCTCTTTAAGCAAGAGATGCCGGTAAGCCGGCACTACCATTATGGAGAAAACATGAGGCCACTGGAAGCAGAGATCTTGTTTTCCTAATTCTGAAACTCCCGCGCATTCGCGAGAGTTTCAGTCCTCGGGAAAACGGCCTCAGCTTCCAGTGGCCTCACCCTTTCAGCCTTAATGGTGACGCTGCCCCTGCCCAGCTGGCTAGGGCCGGCGCCACCATTAGGGCTGAATAGGCGAGGGCTGCCCCCTGCCAGGCAAGCCGTTGGAACATAAATGCAGAGATCAGCACCCTCTCCGCATGGGGAGAGGGTGCTGATCTCTACAAACGGCTGCCTGGCAGGGGTGCCAGTAGCCCATTGAGCCGGGGCTCCTCAAGGGGGCGTGGCCTGATGGGCCAGCAGGACCCCCACCGTTAGGCCACGCCCCCTTGATGAGCCCCGGCTCATTTTGTAGTGCCACTTAAGACACTGAATTCATTTATGCGATTCTGCTTTAATGTACTCCTTACTGGAGGGATTTTGTCAGCTAGAGCTATTCTGAATGAATCAGCACCAATGTGCAGACCTTGTAAGAGTAGTCAGACTATTGAGAACTTAAGACATCTTTTAATTGATTGCCCTGCACTGGTCCAGGGGAGATATTGTAGTTTTAAACGATTTGTGCCCGATCCTTCAAATGTAGACTTGGAACTGTTGTTTCAACGTATGCTTTTTGACAACAAAATTCCATTGCAATTGGCGGTGGTTCGCTTTCTGAAACTCAGTTGTATATTGACTTGATGAATTGATAAAAAGGTTTTGTTCTTAAAAAATAAGATTTTAAATCACACCTGTATATGAACTTATGTAAAATAGCTGGTGACAAGGTAGATACAGTGTTTTTTTTAAAAAGAATTGGAACTGAATTCTGGGATTCTGCATTTTAATGTGTGTTGTTATTGTCTTTTGTTTTCACCTTTGTAAAAGTTCATTAATTGTAATGTTTTATGAAATATTTGGTATCATTGTAAACCATATACAAATAAATAAAATAAAAAAAATAAAAATGTTAGGATGGAATGTTTATGGTTGTTGTGAAGGGGGCATTCCACTGATTTAGTTGGGGCCAGCTTTGCTGTGAGTTAGACCGGTGGATGTATTCCTGCTCACCTGTATACCTAATCTTGTGTATACTACCACCTTTCCTGTTGTTATTCGCAAGTCCTATTAAAGCATTGTAACTACTTCACAGACTTGAACCTCTTATTCTACCCACAACCCCAGATTTAACATTGGCGACGAGAATGGCTAATCAGGATTTACTTCGGGAGTTGGACTACACCTTAGAGTTGTGCCAGAGAAAGTTAGCTCGCATCAGGAAGAGCCTTGGAGCTAACAGTGGTGACCAGGATTGTGGGCGTTGCGATGGCGGCAGTGATGCAGCAGAGGAGACGCTGCCGATGGCATCGGGTGCCCGATCCATTTTGGCGGAGCTGCAGGGAGAGATCCACCGGGTCTGTATGGTGGTCCCAGCTGAAAGGTACGCTCTGAAGGGAGTAGACCGTGCCTCTCCCCACACAAGCACAGGTATGTTCGAGTGCTGTGCTGACATTGGTGAATATGGGCTCACATGGATTATGGAGGCGGAGGTGCTGGTATTCCGTCTCCCGACTGGTGGACAGATGTGTCCCAAGAGCATGAGCTGAGGCTGGGGAGTTATCAGACAAGTCTGGGTGACACGGTCGGTGTAATTTAGCAGTTGGCCCGATGACTTGCCAGAGCTGGTAGGAGGTTCGCACCAGCCGAGCAATGGCTGGCCTGTGATGATGTCACTGCTGAAAGGGGCATTGTCTTTCAGCAGAGAAAACGACGGTTGCTTCAGGGAAGTAGCCATCACGGATACGCATGCTGGTTGGCTGCAGCAGTCTGTTTCTAAGGCAGATTGTGCTTGTTCTCAAGGAAACTCAAGTTTTTGCTCAGCTGTGACATGCGAGGAAGTAAACATCAGGAACTATTTTGACCACTCATGTGGGTGTTCTCTCACGGTTGTAACAAGATCGGATGGCAATAAAGGTGATATCAATGATTACAAATGGAGTTCAGAAGGTGGAGAAGCTTTGAGGGATAAGTCAACTGATCATCCTCCAAGTACTGCAGCCAAGTTAAAACAGCCAATGTTTTGTTCAGATGGGCCGGACAGGGTTTGTCCCAATTTTGCCGTTGTTGGTGTTGGGTCCAGTGATAATGAAGAGCCAGCAGGGAGGAGGCTGGACAATGGTCCAATGAATTTGATCTGGTTGGACAATGTTTTCGGTGGTTTTACGGAACCTCCTGCAAGGAGTTTGGACAGTTTAGGTTCCAATCTGGCATGGATAGATGACTGTTTTGGTGATTTCATGGAGACGTCCAGGAGGGTGATGTATGGTTCATCACCATTTGGTGGAAGATTCTAGTGTTTATGTTGTTTGGGCCACAGTTCAAATTTCACCTTTGGTGCATTATTAATGTGGTCTTATGGGGAAATTAGCTTCACAAGTTCAATAGTTTTTTCTTCCACACGGTGTGTATTGACATGTACTTACCGCATTGTTATGTTTTTTTATACTTTGTATGTAACCTAAGCTTAAGTAACCTTGTACCTGCTGCGCCCGGCTACCCTTGGGTTTTGTGCGCATTATCAAATAAACAAATCAAATATAAATTGTTTGAGTAACGTACCTATAATTTTTTCCACAAGAATTCTACCATTAGGACTCAGCAGGCTTAAAACATGGTATCATGATGTTGTGGCTATATACTGTTAAGCCATTTTTAAAGCTCAATTCGTCATTCTGGTATGTGTGCGTGGTATAGTATGGTTCTGAACTCTTAGTGCAAGTTTGGTGTTTTGACATGCAGTGTCTAGGGTTAGGAACTTGTGAACTTTGGTGTAGTTGTGTGCTGTCACAAACTGTTATGGGTCTGTTGTCCTGGAAGATGTGGCTATGTAGTACACTGTTTGTAGGGGAACTGGAGGTTCCCGTATTGTGGCACCATTACTTTGGCATAAGTGGTCAGACATGTGTGCAGACATTTGTGTGAGTCTGGCTGTGTGAATTGTGCTATGAGACACATTTGGTGGGACGGGGTCCCAGAGTAGCTGGCTGTGGTAGTACACAGTTTTGTGGTGAACTGGGTAGTTCCTGGTTATGTGGTGCCTTTGTATCTAGCATATGTGGTCAGACAAGTGTGCAGACATTTGTGTGAGTCTGGCTGGTTTGTTGTTTGATGTTGCATGATCCAATGTTCAAAATAGATACGTATGACTTTGTATCCTAACCTAACATGTCTGTCCACAGGTACACTCTGATATCAACTCTGCAAGTTTCAACTAAGGGCTTTATCTGGCGTTTCTTGTTTTTATTGTTAACCATATTTATGCTCAATTCTTTGCTCCGGGTGTTGTGGAGTAGAATTTTGTGTGGGTTCAGTGTGCAAGTCTGAGTGGATAGCTGTCAGGTTTCGTGGGATTTGGTTGAATGTGGTAGAATGAGGATATGATTAACATAAAGTATGGTTTGGGCCTTAACTTTCTGTGCAGAGTGTGGAGAGCTTCCCAAGTCAAAATGGAGACTTCCAAAAGGATCAGTGATTGGTCAGAAGTAACAGAAAGGCATTGTTGGAACATTCTAAACCGCCTTTCATTGTCAGAAGCCCAGCTGGAAGGTCCTATGTTTGAAGCTCTTAAGATTTAGAAAACTTTAGTTAGGCCCTTGTGCCTAAAATTAGTTATTTTGGTTCTGGAAAGTGTTGGAGATTTAAGAAGAAACTTAGATAACGTTCCGGTGAAAGAAAGAAGCAAGCTAAGTGAATTCATTATCTTTTATGGATCTTTGTGATTTTCAAGCAGGAGTTAAATATTAATACCATTAATTAACTTGTTCCTGTTTTTATTAGTTTTTGTTAAAATAGTAGTTCATTCCGTTCTTTCATGAATCTATTTTTTAACTTCTAGAACTGTATTTAAATTTACTGAACTGCGTCACATTTTTTGCAACTGGCTAGTTGGAGTGTGGAGGTCTGTTTATCATTGTAGCGTCGTGTGTTTTTTCGGCCGTATAAAATATTGAGTATTGTACCCTTTTTCGGTAACAGTGCTTTTATTAGCGTCGGACTAGCGTTAGAAATCTTACACTGTCTGCGCAAGTGACAGTGTGGTAGCCACGCGACTCTGAAGCGTTATGTGTAATTTACTAACATTCTAACCTGGCGCGTGATCATCACTGGGCTGCCTCTTCAAGGATTAGTGTCCGGAACTGAGGACTTTCTCCTTCCTGTTTGAACACTTCATATTAAGAAGAGTGGAATACTATTCATTTACGCATGCGCCCATGCCAGTTTCATTTGTGAACTCATTTCCTTGTTTTTGTGCGCTTCCATTTTAGAAGGAGTAAACAATATCTTCACGCATGCGCATATTCTGGTTAAAAGAACGCTTCTTTTATGAGCGATCATCTGTGCCAGCAAAAGATCCAATTAATGAACACTTTTATATATTCAGGAAACAAACAATTTTAACTTGAATAGCCAGAGTGTCATTTTTGGAATTGGTATTGAAGCAGCTAGAAATCATCAATACAAACTACATGTATAATATTTCCAGCGGGTTGTTTGGGTAAATGACATTGGATCTGCTTGAAGATTAACTCATTAAACTGAGAGAGATTAGCAGCTTTTTCACAACCGAATTGAAGAAATTAGTAAGAGCATCTGAGACTCTATTTTTCTGTTTTCTTCATTTGAATTCACACACACGTCCTCTAAGTTATTCACAGAGGATAATCAGGTATGGTGGCGTGTTTATTTACTTAATATTATAACGAGAAGTCAGAGCCAAGGAATTCAAAGGTTAGTGACTAAAGTGAATTTGTTGTTATTTTCACCAACAGGTTGACAGATAAAGAAGCGGAGCAAAACCTGAAGTTTATTATTTTGTCCCATTTTCCCCCTTTCCCTTGGGGGTGCTCTCAACTGAACTGTTTGATACCAGTTAAGAGGTTAGCATCCAAAGGGGACTGCGGGGGTTCAGCAGCTTCCGGGGACAACATCAGATTTGAGAAAGCCTG
Source organism: Ambystoma mexicanum (assembly GCF_040938575.1). NCBI lineage: Eukaryota > Metazoa > Chordata > Amphibia > Caudata > Ambystomatidae > Ambystoma > Ambystoma mexicanum. The sequence goes on from NC_090934.1 coordinate 672,609,943, forward strand.
ACAGTATGAAAGGCCTGAAAAAATAGTCCTCCTAAGCTGTCATGAACCCCGAGTTCTCAATGGAAGCGTTAAGTGTTTTAGTGAGGGAATTACAGGAAGAATTAAAGGTGGCATATCAAGAGAATAAAAAATTAGGACAACGAGTAGATGAGTTAAGTGAAAAGATGGCACAGACGCAGGGAATTGGGAGAGAAGAATTTCCCCCGGAATTGGTAAGGGTTGGTGAGGAGAGAGGTGTGGGTAGAGGTGATGGGGCAGAGGGGGGTTTTAGGGCATTAGTTATGCCAGTACCTTTGGCATCTCCAGAGCGTTACTACGGAGATTCAAGTAAATTTCAGACATTTGTAACCCAATGTGAGTTGCACTTTCTTAGTAGGCCCGAACTATTTCCTTCTGATGCTTCCCAAGTTACTTTTATGATGTCTTATTTATCTGGAGAGGCTTCTACTTGGGCAGGTTTATTGGTCAGGCAGAAGAGTTTATCTTTAAAAAATGTTTCTCTTTTTATGGAAGAATTTAAGAAAATGTTTGATAAAAGACAAATGTCCTTAGAAATTGATGGTGAATTATTAGATTTGCGTCAAGGAAACAGAGACTTGGTTACATATATCACACAGTTTAGGTCTTTGGTTTTAGAATCCCAGTGGCCAGCAGAGAAGAGGTCTTCTCTTTTTTATAGAGGCCTCAAGGAGGAGTTGAAGGATGCCTTGTCCAGTGTAGTCCAACGCCCTTCTTCTTGTGAGGAATTGATTGATTTAGTAGTTCAGTTGGACTATCGTATAAGTGAAAGGAAAGCAGAAAGGCGTCGTTGTACTCAGGGGGAGGTGAGGTCAGTCATTAGAGGAGAGCGTTCAAAGCTTGAGGTGGGTAGTAAAGAAGTGAAACCAAGGGTGAATGATCAACAAATTAGAATAAAAGGTCCTTTATCAAAAGAGGAAAAAACTAGGAGGCGTGAGAATAATTTGTGTTTATATTGTGGTAGGGGCGGTCATTTTTTAGGAAATTGTCCCTTTACACCCAAAAAATTTTCATCAGCCGGAGGAAAAGCACAGCAGGTTGCAAATACAGTTCAGTCAGCGGTTCCACACATAACTGTAAATGTATCCTTGTATTTGAAGGAGGAAAAGAAAGGGTATGGACCGGTAGTGATTGATTCAGGAGCCACCGGGAACTTTATGGATTGGGGAGTAGCTAAGGCATTGGGAATACCACTAGTGAGGAAGGAAGTTGTGGAACAGGTTCGGGCTGTAGATGGAACTTCTCTTTCATCAGGTCCTATAACTCATGAAACTGGTGTCTTGGTTATGGAATTACTTGGAGGTCATAGAGAAGAAATCTCATTTGATTTAATTGATACACCAATTTTGAAAATAATTTTAGGCATGCCATGGCTAACCTTGCATAATCCTCACATTGATTGGAGTAGACGAGTGGTAGAATTACAGTCTAGTTTCTGTTTAGAAAATTGCCTTTTGAAAGGTAATCCTGGGAGGGAAGAAACACAAGGTTTAGTTTCCTCTTTTCTGACTGATGCAGGTATTACAGGACATAATATAGGAGCGGTGTTAGGACATCTTCCGGAGTGTTATCAAGGGTACAAGGAGGTGTTTGATGAAAAGGAGGCAGGAGAATTACCTCCACATAGGAGTTTTGACTGTAAAATTGATTTGGAGCCCGGGGCGGTTTTACCAAGTAGTCGAGTGTATGCATTAACTGAAAAGGAGAATGATTATCTTAAAGAGTACCTTGCAGAAAATTTGGCTAAAGGTTTTATTCGTCATTCTCAATCTCCAGCCGCATCTCCATTATTTTTTGTACCAAAGCCAGATGGGTCTCTCAGAACATGCATTGATTATAGAGCTGTGAATAGAATTACAATCAAAAACAAGTATCCTCTCCCTCTAATTTCGGAAATCTTGAATCAGGTCCAGGGAGCCACAATTTTTTCCAAACTAGATTTACGTGGTGCCTATCATCTGGTGAGAGTCCAGGAGGGTGATGAGTGGAAGACGGCATTCAAAACCCGATTTGGGCTTTATGAGTACTTGGTGATGCCTTTTGGTTTATGCAATGCTCCAGCTGCCTTTCAATTCTTTATGGATGAAATTTTAAGAGATTTTTTAGATATATTCGTAGTAGTATATATTGATGATATTTTGATTTATTCTCAGGATTTAGAGTCTCATAAAATTCATGTGGGAAAGGTTCTACAAAGACTCAAAGAGAATCATTTGTTTGCTAAATTAGAAAAATCTCAGTTTCATACTAATTCAGTGGAATTTTTAGGATACATTGTTTCTCCCAAGGGATTGGAGATGAATCCGAACAAAGTTCAAGCCATCACGGATTGGCCAACACCAACGAAAGTAAAAGAAATTCAAAGCTTTTTAGGTTTTGCGAATTTTTATAGAAGATTTATTGAAGGATTTTCTCGACTGATTACTCCCATAACAAAACTTTTAAAGAAAGGTGCCAAATTTGTGTGGTCGACAGAGGCAGAGGAGGCATTTCAAGAATTAAAGAAAAGGTTCAGTTCGGCCCCTATTTTAATTCATCCAGATCCATCTCAGCCTTTTTATGTAGAAGCGGATGCATCGAATCTTGCCATGGGGGCTGTTCTTTCTCAGAGACATCGAGAGACCGGACAACTTCATCCAGTGGCTTACTATTCTAAAAAATTCTCTATGGCAGAACAAAATTATACGATCTCAGATCGAGAATTATTGGCAATCAAGTTTGCTTTTGAAGAGTGGAGGCATTTTTTAAAAGGAGCAAGACATACAGTGACTGTGTTAACAGACCATAGAAATTTGCTTTTTCTGAAATCAGCCAAGACTCTCACACCAAGGCAGTTAAGATGGTCATTGTTCTTTGCTGATTACGATTTTGTAGTGACATTTAAGCCAGGTAGGCTTAATGGAAAGGCTGATGCTTTATCACGTCAATTTCCTGGAAGTGAGATGGAATCAGAAAAGGAGATGATATCCATTATCGATCCATGCTGTTTTATTTCTGCCGGAATACAGAAAATTGAGGATGTTGAGGAAGAAGTTCGAAAGTCCATGTCAATTGCACAAATGGAGGAATGGGTCCGAAAGGATCCGGTTCGAAAAATTGAGAAAGGATTGCCGTTCTTTGAAAATAAACTTTACTTACCTATTTTGGAATTGAGAGAGAGAGTAATAAGAGACTGTCATGAATCTATGCTGTCCGGACACCCAGGTTTTAGAAAGACGCTAGAATTGGTCAGGAGGAGCTTCTGGTGGGAAAAAATGCGTCAGGACATCTTAAATTTTGTAAAAACTTGTGCTATTTGCGCTCAAATGAAGAGTCAAACCGGAAAACCAGTCGGGTTGTTGGAGCCGTTGCCTATTCCACCTCGTCCTTGGCATACAATTTCCCTGGACTTCATTACAGATCTTCCTTGTGACAAGGGTTGTACATCTATTCTAGTTGTGGTGGACCTCTTGTCAAAAGAGGCTCACTTTGTTCCAATGGAGGGAGAGGTTACTGCAGACAATTTGGCCAAAGTCTTTTTGCGAGAAATAGTTAGACTGCATGGTCTGCCTAATCAAATTATCTCAGATAGAGGTCCTCAATTTATTTCTAGATTTTGGAGGGTTTTTTGTAAGGATTTGGGTGTGGAAGTCAGTTTATCATCAGGTTATCATCCCGAGACCAATGGACAAGTAGAAAGAGTAAATCAAGAGCTGGAGAAGTATTTGAGGTGTTATCTACAGGCAGGGGAAGAATGGGTGGATTTGATTTGGCTTGCCGAATTTGCTTATAATAATTGTGCTAAAGATTCAACTAACATGTCTCCATTTTATCTTGGAAGAGGTTTTCACCCACGGTTTTTAAGTTTTGAAATTACTGAAGAGTCAGAAAATCCTGGAGTTGAGGTTCGATTAAAAACTATGAGAAAAAATTTGGAAAGAGCAAAAAGGGTACTTTTCGATAGTAAACAGAAGTACAAAAGATTTGCAGATCAAAAAAGGAGGTTGGGTCCTAAATATAAGGTTGGTGACTTGGTTTGGCTTTCGACGAGACATTTGAGAATTAAGGGCAAAAACAAATTTACTCCACGTTTTGTAGGTCCATTTAAAGTAGAAAAGATAATCAATCCAGTGTCAGTACGGTTAAAACTACCTACTTCCTTGAAAATACATCCAACTTTTCACATTAGTCTATTAAAACCTGTGATTCCGGGGACTAGAGTTGTACATCCACCTTCACCAGTTCAGTTAGAGAATTCATCCGAAGAGTTTGTGGTGAAAAGAATTGTAGATTCCAGGAGGTTAAGAGGGAAACTACAATATTTAATAGACTGGGAAGGTTTCGGACCTGAGGAACGTACATGGGAAGATGAGGTGAATGTGCATGCACCACAATTAGTCTCAAAATTTCATAGAAAGTATCCTTCTAAAGTTGGCCCTGGGACAGGGCATTAAGGGGGGGGTACTGTCAGGTTTCGTGGGATTTGGTTGAATGTGGTAGAATGAGGATATGATTAACATAAAGTATGGTTTGGGCCTTAACTTTCTGTGCAGAGTGTGGAGAGCTTCCCAAGTCAAAATGGAGACTTCCAAAAGGATCAGTGATTGGTCAGAAGTAACAGAAAGGCATTGTTGGAACATTCTAAACCGCCTTTCATTGTCAGAAGCCCAGCTGGAAGGTCCTATGTTTGAAGCTCTTAAGATTTAGAAAACTTTAGTTAGGCCCTTGTGCCTAAAATTAGTTATTTTGGTTCTGGAAAGTGTTGGAGATTTAAGAAGAAACTTAGATAACGTTCCGGTGAAAGAAAGAAGCAAGCTAAGTGAATTCATTATCTTTTATGGATCTTTGTGATTTTCAAGCAGGAGTTAAATATTAATACCATTAATTAACTTGTTCCTGTTTTTATTAGTTTTTGTTAAAATAGTAGTTCATTCCGTTCTTTCATGAATCTATTTTTTAACTTCTAGAACTGTATTTAAATTTACTGAACTGCGTCACATTTTTTGCAACTGGCTAGTTGGAGTGTGGAGGTCTGTTTATCATTGTAGCGTCGTGTGTTTTTTCGGCCGTATAAAATATTGAGTATTGTACCCTTTTTCGGTAACAGTGCTTTTATTAGCGTCGGACTAGCGTTAGAAATCTTACACTGTCTGCGCAAGTGACAGTGTGGTAGCCACGCGACTCTGAAGCGTTATGTGTAATTTACTAACATTCTAACCTGGCGCGTGATCATCACTGGGCTGCCTCTTCAAGGATTAGTGTCCGGAACTGAGGACTTTCTCCTTCCTGTTTGAACACTTCATATTAAGAAGAGTGGAATACTATTCATTTACGCATGCGCCCATGCCAGTTTCATTTGTGAACTCATTTCCTTGTTTTTGTGCGCTTCCATTTTAGAAGGAGTAAACAATATCTTCACGCATGCGCATATTCTGGTTAAAAGAACGCTTCTTTTATGAGCGATCATCTGTGCCAGCAAAAGATCCAATTAATGAACACTTTTATATATTCAGGAAACAAACAATTTTAACTTGAATAGCCAGAGTGTCATTTTTGGAATTGGTATTGAAGCAGCTAGAAATCATCAATACAAACTACATGTATAATATTTCCAGCGGGTTGTTTGGGTAAATGACATTGGATCTGCTTGAAGATTAACTCATTAAACTGAGAGAGATTAGCAGCTTTTTCACAACCGAATTGAAGAAATTAGTAAGAGCATCTGAGACTCTATTTTTCTGTTTTCTTCATTTGAATTCACACACACGTCCTCTAAGTTATTCACAGAGGATAATCAGGTATGGTGGCGTGTTTATTTACTTAATATTATAACGAGAAGTCAGAGCCAAGGAATTCAAAGGTTAGTGACTAAAGTGAATTTGTTGTTATTTTCACCAACAGGTTGACAGATAAAGAAGCGGAGCAAAACCTGAAGTTTATTATTTTGTCCCATTTTCCCCCTTTCCCTTGGGGGTGCTCTCAACTGAACTGTTTGATACCAGTTAAGAGGTTAGCATCCAAAGGGGACTGCGGGGGTTCAGCAGCTTCCGGGGACAACATCAGATTTGAGAAAGCCTGACAGTGATAGCACAGCATTGTGTTGGACCAAAGGGTGCAATTTGATGTGATCTCTTCATGGTTTAAGTCAAGTTGTTTGACAAATTGGTGTCAAGTTTGTGTGGTTCCAGTGGTGCCAATCTGACTAGAACTTACTGTAATTTGTTTTCAGTGAGTGTGTTAGGCTAGGTGCTATTCTCTTTATGCAAGTGGATTTGTGGTGGAGTGATGTGGTTGTGATGTTGGTTGATTTTGGGGTTGACATTAGGTGGGGGGGCTGGTTCCCTGTTTTGAGGTTTGGTGGTATTGGCCTGCCACAGTGAGGTTGCTGGTTTCAGTGTGGTAACAGTCCGATTTGGCCTGTTGGTGATTGGCAAATTGGTTGGAGTTTGGGTAGTTGCCCTCTTTGGTAGTATTGTTATTTTTACATTCACTCGTCTACTGTGGTTAGTGTTATGAATATTATAAGGTGGGATATGTGTTAGGTTCTTTCTTACTGCATTGGGTGAGTGCGTGGCTCTGAGTGGAATGTTAGGATGGAATGTTTATGGTTGTTGTGAAGGGGGCATTCCACTGATTTCAGTTGGGGCCAGCATTGCTGTGAGTTAGACCGGTGGATGTCTTCCTGCTCGCCTGTATACCTAATCTTGTGTATGCTATCACTTTTCCTGTTATTATTCGCAAGTCCTATTAAAGCATTTTAACTACTTCACAGACTCGAACATCTCACTCTACCCACAATCCCAGATTTAACAGAGCTACATTTGTGGTCTTGAGAACGAGGCCTTGAGACCATATTTCTTTTAAACTGTGGTATTTGTAACTTGGGGAAGGGAACACTGAGAATTGTATGGAGCTATATTACCTTGATTGGCAGAGAGGTAATTTTGAGACTTGTGTGGAACTGTTTTGATCTTGGGGAAGGGAAGCTGAAGAAGAAGCTGGGAGCTGGAAGCAGCTCAGAACCTTGTGTTGATCACCATTTCTTTGATTATTAACATCCTTACACCCTGCTTAGCTTTAGTTGTGAGGGCAAGCATAGGTTTTGGACACAGACAGACTTTTAAGTTAGGCCTTTAACCATTCTTACATTTAAGCTAATAAATATCTTTTGTTTGAGACTGTTGACTGTGTCTTGCTTCATGATGCCTTCACAGTTGTTACACTGGCTTGCTAATCTTGGATTGGTGTGTTTTATTTCAATATACTGCTTAGATTGGTGTCGTATTATTTCAATAGATTGTTTGGGATCAGCAGTTAAAATGGGTTTACCCAGGTCTACCCTGATTAAAAGAAAAATACAGTCATGTTGAAGAAAGAAAGAGGGCTTCTTGAGGTTTCCCTCAACAATATTTTTGATCTGTATCTGTTGTAGGGCACTATTTTTAAGTTAGGTCTTTTGATTGTTTCTATTTTGAACCAGAACTCAACACAATATGCTAGGTCTATCTCCCTAGCATGCTGTATTGCTCGAAAGCAGATCATGAGGTCTGTCTAAAATAAACATTACTGTCAGTTTAAAACACAGTTTAATGATGATAGTGCTCAACAATACATGCCAGCGTTGTCATTCTTAAACACAGCCAGGACTAAATAATTATTTCCCACCAGTAGAATAACCTGAGATGTTATACATTGCTCTATGGGTAGAACTAGTTTCAAGGTTTAGGCACGCCCCAGAAGTGTTTTGCAATATAGCTAACTGCTACTAGTCTCTGTTTGAGAAAGTCACACACCTTGTAACTGTACATGAGAATGGCAAAATAAAACTTAAAATACGAACTAAATGGATCACTTTATCTTTTTCTGCCAAATCTGGGATAAAAAAAAGTGATTCTGAGAAGGGTTGCCTATACAAAAAGCTTCAGAAACATTATTTAATAGACTAAGCAGGTTGCTCTAAGAATTATAATAACTGGGAGAATATACCCCCTAGCGTACATAACGATATCGCAAGTCACTGAGAAGTTTCATGACCAAATAGAGGAACAAGGTCAAAGGCTGAGTTCCTATATAAGGTCATGGAACTCCAAGGTGACTCCTTCTTATGTATGGTAAGTGGGTATTTTATTTCTTATGATGCATGGCCACATACTGACATTTCTTTTAATACCTAGTGTCTTGCTTAATATAATGTAAGAGATCTTCCATTTGCTAATCCATATAATCAATATAGAATCTGTTTGGATTTTTTTGAACGCAGCTCCCAGTGTGTTGCAGAATAATAGCTAAAGAAGTTTAATATATTGAGTTGAAAAAAAACTTTCGTTTTGTGCTGTAAAACAATCAATAACATGCAGATTCTTGCTCGCATGAATTCTTCTCCAAGAGTGCACACATTAAACCCTCTACCTTACACGGTTGCTGGTCAATCACTGCTGCAATCTGTCACAGAAAACGACTCTTCAGGCAAGGCATTTGAAATGCTTTTCAATGCTTTAAGTGCTACACTGACAGCCGAAAATACCTCTGCTGGCTCAAGCAGGAGGCATTGTGACCTCACAACTGAAGCGTAATACCGATTACAGAGCAGTTGTCATGTCATTTTCTTATTACAGTGATGTCCCAATTAGCCTGTAATAAAGAAATTATTTCCATGCTTTTATACAGATATTGCAGGCTGCCGTGAATTATAATAATATTTGTTATAGTGTACATGATAATGAGTACCGTTTACAGCATCACAGTGAGTGCCAGTAACTTCATGGCATTGCAATTATCATAAGTTACTATTACCCCCACAGAATGGTGATTATTGTATTAAGTGCGTACTGTTGAAAGACCAGTCCTTCCAGAATTCCATTGTATACGTTTCAGTTGCACAAAGCTCTCAGGAGATCTATAGGTGTCCCTCACACAATAGGAGCAAGAGTCAAGTCCTAAAAATTAAAGTGGGGGGACTCATCAACAAATGAATTGGATGTGACGTAGCCAGACATTATCATATCATAGTAAACTATGCACATTCCATTAAATTGGGATTGCATAACCACCCAAATTACAAAGGACGAATGGCATTTGCCTTTCATAAAAACCAATAGAGGATATTTTCTTCTAATATTGTTTTTGAAAACGTTAAAAGGTGGGCATTTTTTAAACTTCAAGAACCAATACAAATGTTTTTCCTGGCATTTGCACTTCCGAAATGGGACATTTACCTTTATTTGTTTGTTATTCTTCATCAGGTTACATAGTGCAGTGGTGAAGTGTCTGGTCTACAAACCCAATTACTGCTGTTCGATCACCTAGGTTGGCTTAAATTCAAAGAGCACATTCAATGTTTCTCATTTTAGCTGGGGGAGACTGAGTCCACCCTCTGAATAAAGTGGGGGAACTCCGTCCCCCAGCGTGTACCCTCGACTTGAGCCTTGAATAGGAGGAACCCACTTAATTGGCATGAGTAAGTTGCTCACCCACCTTCAAACAGAAAAATAATTGCTGAATATGAGAATTCTAAGGCCCACCAAAGTAAGTAATGCTGACAAACCGACCCTGATTCCACAGTGTAGACCAGTGGCAGGCTCCTTTTTCACTTTAGTCAAGTTTGTAGTAACTCATTGGAAAACCCCACTTCTCTGTAGAGTTCCCATGCATCGTGAGTTCCCGGTGTCAAATTGCTGCCAAAGGCTAAGAAGGTACTCCTGGCGCAGGGTTTATCATGGCTCGTGTGCCCCCGGCTGACAACTAGCATGTAGATCTTGCACCTGCATGTACTCGCACCTTCGCCACTGTGAGTGAGCGCGACCGCTCCCTGGGTGATCTCGTGTGAACTTTGAATATTGATAAGCACTTCTTTACGTTTTCTGAAACATTAAACTAACTGCAAGATATTTTCATCTTGTGTTCATGATTAATGTTGCTTTTTATAGTAAAAATGTGATTTGTTGTCAATATCTTTAGATGAAAGGGGTTTCTCTTCTGAAAAAAAGTCCATTAACAAATATTGAATGGCGATTTTAGCGTTGGGGTATTGTGAGGAAGGCACGGTATCAAAGTAAGACGAACACAAGTGATCATAGTTCAAGGGTGTTTATTGAACTTTTATCACGGGTGTGAAAAACACCTATCTAACACAAAATCTACGATGGGCACAAGCTACTACCATCAAATAATAATAATACAGCCCTAGTGGAGTCTAGTCAAATATAAAAGGCCTATACTAATAAAAACTATTGTCAATCCTTACCACTATACTACAAAAGAGTGTGGAAAATGTTCACAAAAAGAAAAGTGTTCGTAAAATGATAAGTCAAGATGTTTAGGCCGGGGCCTCCCTTCCCCATGTTTTTAGCATGGGACAGGGCGTGTCACTTGAGCACAGAACACTCCTCGGCTTCACCGGCACAAGGTCACAGTTCCTTTCACCAACATCAGGGCCTTCTGTAGCCAATTCTCTTTAGTGCAAAGTCTCCTGACCTAGAAGACCTGATGTCCCATTAACAATAAAGAAAAGTTCCTTTCTCAATATTCACGTAGGGTGATTTACTTTTCACCCTGGATCTACCCCAGCCAGGCTCCGATCCTTCTTTCACCCTTAGCACCCCTCAGTCGGATTCACACTTGCCACAACAATCTTCTCTGGTGTGTTTACCCAGGATCCCCCTCTTCTGGGCTCAGACCCTTTCTTTACAATTAGTTCCCCTCGTCTGGGCTCAGACCAACCTCAGTTTACAGACAATTGAAGACTTTCGAATGTGCACAAGATTCAATGTAACCGCTGCAGGACCACTTCAATTTTACAGTTCAATAATTCCTCCCTGTTCAGGGGGAGGTGGGCACCAAACAGACACCCTTCGAATGAGCACCCACATGGTGCCGGACCACTCTGTATCTGGTACCTGTTTTGGTTTCACAAAGGACAATTGTATACCAGTTCGCTTTCTTCATACAAGGTTGCCACTTGCAACCTTGAGCACAGCACAGTCCGGTCTGCTATCAGTTTCTCCAACTCACCGGCTGTGCTGAACTCATTGGCGTTGCTTTGCTGACGGAGTCAAGGACAGTACCACAGTGGCAATGCCTTCTCCCCGCCTTAGCTATCAGTGTGGGAGGGCCCGTGTACCTTTGAAACATGCTACACCGTTCATCAGCTGCAATTCCCAGTCTTATGTTTCTTTTCCTTGATGCTTCTTGAAAGTCACGGTTCTGGGTTGAAAAGGGCAAGAGTAAGTCCCTCCTTGTCGTCCTCTCTGATCTCTCTGCCTTTCTCCTCGGTTTAAACTGCCGTCTCGGAATAGCTACTTCCACACGCGTTTGGCCATGCACAGAGTGTGCTTTCGTGCTCTGACTTTTATCCATGTGGGGAAGTGTGTTGGACGTCAGGTGTGTGTACTTATGAGTAATTGCCTGACTCTGCCTGACCCTTGTGTTGGGACATGTCAGGTATATGGCTCTGGTGTTAGTCCGTTGTTACTCACGATGAACTGCCTGTGAGAAAGTGCTTGTGTTGCAAAAGGGGGGAGGGGTTGAGTTTCCAGGTATCCTACCTGGCAGGATGGGGAAAGGGTGTTATAAGGAAGGGGATACCGCGTCTCGCCCTTCTGCGTCCAACCTCCACTCCCTGAAGACCCCCCATCCAGGTGATCCTCCTGCACTGGTCCACCCCCAGAAACTGGTTCCAATAGTGATGGCCATGTCCTAGCCACCTGGATGACAGATCCCCGGGACTAGCGGGAAAGACACCTTCAGGTTTCTCACAATATTTGAAATAAACATGCAATAACTGCTCAGATTGCAGATTCTTGGACAAGGTAGGAATTAGGATATAAAACCCAGTCCCAAAGTTTTATATGCCAATTCCCAGTCTATTGAAATAAAACAACTTCATTCAAGCCCCTTCAGGATAGCACAGTGCAATCTTACACTGGCTTGTCATCAACAGAGCTTCGGTGTTATTCTCCAGTAGGGGGAGAAGTTTGAAAAAGTACTTGCCATAATGAACTGCCTGGTAAATGGGGAACTGTTAGGGAGAATTCTCCAGAATGGCTAATTTCCCTTACCTACTGAGTCCCTCAGCAGCTTTGCTGGATTTCTAGGATTTATTTTTTTCACCTGGTAAGAGTGTGAGCCTTTTTTCCCACTCTTACATGTGTTTTGCTGTGTGTGTGTAACATTTTTGTGTTGTGTTCATAGACTGTGGAGCCTCACCTACTCCACAGGCATCATCTATTTACTGTGTGTTACACAGCACCTTTAGTGCAGTGACACAGAGTTGTCTTTTAGACTTCCCAACTCCGACTTCATTTTCTGGGACTGACTACTGTCTCCCAGAACATGTAAAGTTGCCATGGACTTTATTAGTCTCTTTAATCCACAGACCCAGTACAAACTATCTTACATGGAGTACTGGAAAGGCTTAATACTTATCCCTTTTTGTCTGTTTCTCTTGGAGCACTGTTTCACTCCCTATTCATCAAGACTTGGCTGGTGGCAGTGGTAACTACCCTATTTTTCCTACTGCTGTTATCTTAAATAACCCTGGTATTGTTTTAGGCTATCTTGGTAGCCTCAAACTTAAACCCGCTAGACATTATACGTTTTTATACGGTTCCAGCTGGGTTTAGTCGCCATTTCTTTTTTTTAAAAAATCTTTCTTGTGTTTTACTCTGTGCGCCAAACCAGGTTTGGTTCCTTTGTTCACTGTCCTTTCACGGGCTTCTACACAGAAGCCCTCCTTAGGCGCCTGAAAGTCTGGGTAGGCATGCACGGTTGGATTGGCGCCTCAGCCTTTTGGCCCGTGGCCAGGCCAAAATCATCCCTGGGTAGTGAGGGCTGGTTTCTGGCCATGCCTGGGCCGATTTGAAAAAAATAAATAAAATCGAAAACAATTTATTTTTGTTGTTCACATTTTTTTTTTCAAAAAGCCTTTCATCCTTCTTAGGCCGATAAATGAGTACCAATACAGGTTGGATGATATTGTATGCATATTTGTTCCATAAACAAAGAGCTTAAGCATAAGTGCTATACAACAACATTATAATTTGGTCTTGGACGTCTGCTTAGATTCTCAGTAATTTAGTGTACTTAGGCACAATGCTATTTGATGCCACTAACTGTTTTGTCAAGGTGGTGAACGGTGGTGTTTCATCGCTTCCCAGGATGTCACTTTGGGGTGGGGTCAAATGACATCACTTCTGGTGATGTCATCAGAGGTCAAGGGTCATGAGGCGAGGGGTGGGCCACTTTTTTCTTGGGTGACAGGGCCTATTTCTTGTCCCAGTCCGACCCTGTAGGCAGGATGTGGGGGAGGGGTTTTAAGACCCCTGCCATGGCATCGTCACCACTGGAACGAAAGAACCGACGAGGAGCTGACGGGAGAGGACCCCTATGACGACTGAACTGCTCGGTGAAGCCCTGCTGCAGGTCTGAATCTTCAGACTCCAACGACAGAGAAGATCTACCAGGAATCTTCTTCCCCTGAGCTAGTGGGACCAACCAGTTTGCCCAAAGTGCAAGCCAGGACTCCCTCCTCTGGTCGAATTTTCTGTACAGAGCTACAGTGAACCGGATAGCCAGGAAGGTCAGACCCTGCTTGGGTTTTAAGGAGCGCACCTTTTATTTCTTGCTTTGCTCTGCTTCCAGTCTTCCTACTTCATGTCAGTCCGACAGTCGCTTCAGGAACCGTGAGCCTACAGGACCTGCCAGGAACGTCCGCCTCAGCTACAGCTTCTTCTCCATTTAAAGGTACTGTGCAAATCCGGTTGTTCATTTCATCCAGCCGCGGTGAAGGTGTGTGAAACCTTTCGCCAATCCGAGGACTCGTCCTTCTCTACTCTTCAAACTAACTTCTCTATCAACCAACTTCATTCAGAACTCTTGGCAAAGACTTAACCTCAAACTACCCTGAACCGTGTGATCTTGAGCAAAATACTTTTGTCCTATTGACTTTGGCCCTAAGCCTTTTTGATTTGATTCCATCACTGTAGTTCCTCTTTCTAGATTGCCCTGCTTACTTACCTGTTGGTGCTGCTCAATTTTAGTCTAACTTTGTTTTTCCCTCCCTTTTTAAATTGCTGGAAAGCCATTTTGCTTACACTTCGTTTTGAGTCTAATTTGTCCAGAATCTATTGGGAGTGGTGTATTGTATTAAGAGTGTGATTTCTCAACTGCTTTACTTTAGTGAAATGTTTTACAACTGATGTGCAAATAAATGTATATTCTTTTACTCAGAAACCTTGAGTCAGTGTTTGTTTGAATCATAGTAATTGCTGTCCTTTGTGTAACTATTGATACTGCTCACTTGCTCTTCAGATAAGTCTGTCTGCTCAGCCATCGCTACCACTTTACTGTGTAGTACAGGCTTGTACCAAAGGTGAATTTGTACTGTCACTTGTAGTCTTCATTGTGGGTGGTGTTCCCAAAGGGATCTGCATATAATTCTGCCTAACAGGAACGTTGGTCACGCTTCCGGGTAGATCAGGCCAAACGTCCTCATGATGTCATGAGGATGTTAGGCCTGCGCTGTCTGGAACAGCATTGTAAAATGCTATTTTTGGGCAGCTGCTGGCAGGGTAGAATATGCAGATGCATTTGGAATTGTAGGGGGGCACAAGAGAGGGCACATAATTTTGTATGGGGGCCGGTGCCACCCCTGGCCCTACCCTAGCAACGCCATTGTGAAGGAGGTCTCCAGGAACTTAAGATTTAATTGAATACAGTATAAATGTGTAATGAGGCTACGCCATGGTGGTGGCGAAGGTGACGGGGGTTGCTGACCCTTCATGTTGGAGATGCGGGTTAGATGATTGATCCTATATACATATGTGGTGGGTTTGCATCAAAGTATTTTGTTTCTTGAAAAAGGTGGTGGAAAAAATGTGTGGCCTGTCAGACATAAATGTTCAGTTATCCGTTAGACACATGGCCTCATTATGAGTTGGGTGGTATCCCAGCAATAAATATGCAGGAATACCACCCAACTGAATTACTGTTACTGCCACTTTGACAGGCAGAATTACTGCTAGATTACAAGTGACAGTGGTGGTGTAAATCCCCATTTTCTATGAGTCCATAGGACTCTATGGGGTTTTTTTGGTGGAAGTACTGCTGCAGTAATTCTGCTGCAGTAATTCCACCAATTTTGCCAATTATTCTAAATTGGAGCTTTACTCAACTCCCGGGCCATACTCATGGTATGGCGGAGCTAGAACATTAGCGCTAATTCCTTTACCACTAATTTTTTCCCAGTCCACCATACTTGTAATGAGTCCCACTGTCTTTTGGGTCTAGGCCCTGTTAGGAAAAAAAGAGGTGTTCCTGCAGCCAAACTTGTGGGGCTGGGGTTACTCTTAGCTAAAAGGCGTATTGCCATGGCTTGGAAATCTACAACTGTACTGAGATTTGTGGTATAGTTGGCTGATGTAAAAAAATTGGTCAGGGCTGGAATGGATGTCTGGAATAAGGGACCGCGAATGGGAGATGGAGCTGCGAATTATACTGTGTGGCATGCAGTGCATGATTTATTGAATGAACCATCTGACTTTGAAGCTGTCAAACTCTTGCAGAGAGTTGTTCAGGGGGCTGCCGAATTATGTCACTCCTGTTTAAAGGTGCGGGACTGTGTAGCTCAAATAGGGAAATCATGCTATTTCATGGGCTGAGAACTGCAAGGTCGGATAGGGGGTTACTTACACTGGTCATTATATGGACTGCTCATGAATCTTTGACAGCATTAAACCCTATTTGAATGGTAGAATTTCTGGGGCCCTGCCTCACACAGTTTTAGTCCTGATTTGTGGTGACTGTAGGCATTTGAAAGAGTATGTTCTGCTTGCCATGAGAAGGCGCTCGTCTTGTGAATGACTGAGGTGGCAGGGCCTATTGAGTAGATGCAGGTAGGGACATACTATGTTGGAAAGTGAAGGCCTTAAAGGAATGGTTTGGTCAACATTTTTTATTGCCCCTACGGGTCGGCCATGTGTTTTTAAGCCTAAGTCGCTCGATTTTAGAAAAATTTCCTATGGACCTTACCCGAGTTTTCGTCCATTAAACGCATGCGAAAACAGGCATCAAGGAGCTGCCATTTTGTGATAATCCTATCATTTCCCCCATCGCTCTGGCTGACCTGCTTTTGCGGCACTAAATCATATCCCCCGCCCCTAAGCCTGTCATCAGCAGACGCGTACCGCCCATTTCACAACGCCAAAGCACGTCTCGTGTCAACATTCGCTGCGCTTCAGCTAATGACGTGTCGCTGTGGAAATGGCAGGACTCCTCTTTCCGCAATATGTTTCACAACACACATCGATTCCATTCCTCTCTCTGTGTTACTTTGAGTATTCTGTGACTCCTTTCTGTGCTCTGGTCAGCTACCTTCATTGCTTGTAGCCCGTGTGAACAGATACCAGTACCACCAGTACCACCGCTATAAATTATTTTAGTTTGTTTAACACAAAATGGCTACAATAATGCCCTACATGTACAAGCCTGAGTATACCGAGGAGGAACTACTGGAAAGGGAAACACGCGAAAACGATGGGTCTTCGGACAGCAGTTGGAAGGACGATTCAACAGCTGAAGAGCGTGGACCTAGTCGCATGGAAGGTGTTTCCACCTGGTGCACATGCAATCGGTGCAAGCTAATGCCAACCGAGGACGAGAACTGCTGCTGCTGTGAAAACTCGGGATGCGTGGCCTACATTTCGGAAGGCGAGCCACGACCGCAATGCATCACTGAGCTGCCAGACTTCAGGGCAGCCTGCCTCTCACAGTCCGTGTTGAGGATAATGATGGTGCTTATGCACGAACTTCGCGCAACCGAGTAACAAGTAAGTATACTCTGCTTGTCATGCCACTCCTATTTCATGGTCTTCTACTATATCCAAAATTACATATAGATATCATTGTAACGCATGAAAGTCGTTCAATAGTGTGCAGTGTCTAGATAGCTTTTGTCCGAGCAGAATGCCATTAGTCATAAGAATTGTTATTGACAACAAACGTTTATTAAACTTACCTTGGTCATTTAAAAACAGTTTGTTTCATTCCTTTTCCCAGGTGGTACAGGCTGGTGGCCTATCGTTCCTTTACATGGTGGCTTCACGGGAGGCTTGGACACCGCGTTCGAAGAGTAATACCCGCCTGTGCCGTTCGTGCCATAAGAGAAACGTTCCCGAGTGACAGCGGTCAGTACAGGGGATTTTCTCTCGCTGTGCTGCAACCTGAACTGTATAATGTTTAAAGTCTTGTATTTTTGTGTCATCAAAATAAGATACAAAATAAAACACCACATATATTTTAACAACGATTGTTTCGATTTTTTAAATGAATCAAGTGTGTCTCCATTCAAGGATGTACGTCAGACATCTGTGCTCCGAATGGGTGAAGGTCAGGTCGCTGTGAAGCAGTGTGGTCACTATCTAAGCTAACATAATATATTCTCAATAATGCATGCACTAAATAACACTTGTTCAAAGTCTTTCAGTCAGTTATGTCTCTATAAAAGTCACACATACATCTATACTATCAATTAACATTGGATAATACAGGCCTTAGGTTAAGGGTCTTGACCACTATAATACACTGTTTGATGTGTGGGTCTGTGCTCACAAGAATCTCCGGTATGTGGCATTTGTTATTGATAGGCAACGATATACTGCAGTAGGGGTCTAATGTTAGTTGGGGATCTGCTAGGTGGGCATCATGGCGTGGTCAGTGGTTTGGCACATGAAGAGAATACCTTGCAGGGACACAGGGTCAGAATGGCAGTAAGTTTCCACTGGCGAGGGTGCGTGGGCAAGGACACGTTTGTGGAGATGAACGAGCTATGTGCTTAGTTCAGGCTGGTTCACATGCAGGACAGTGATCTCAGAGGAAGAGTGATGTGTTACATTTATTAGCTGTTGCAAATACCTCTGGAGTTTTCCAGTCAGAGTGGGAACGAGGGTGGGGGCCATGTGCTCTGCGCAGTGAGGCCTGGTCACCAAGATGGAGTGGAAAGGGGGTACAAAAAAGGATGCCCCGTGTCCTGCTCAGTGGTCCCATCTATGCGAATGTCAACCAAAGTTAACATCACATAAGGGCAAGGGGCGAACCCACCACTGGAGGCACTTGGTCCGAGTTTCTACTGAGAAGTAAAGGATTTAAGGGGCCTGATGGCCCCTCGCTCACACACACTTGCCTGCATGCCCACCGGCCCATCCATCCCACCCCCTCTATCAAAGGCAATCGGTTCACACCCGGGGATGAGCGCTGGCATGGAGGGCTGTCACGGGCGCAAACGGCCAAAGTGCCAAACAGCATGTACACTTCAAAAGGTATCCCAAGCCCAGGGGCCATCGCTCACATGGCCTCCTCAGACCCGTGTCTCCAGGCAGGCCTCCCCTGAGGCAGGCCGCCCCCCTGCAATCCACATAAGTGTGTCTCCATTCAGCAGTCTTCCTGTGCCTTATCTGCACGCCCCAGGCCCATCCATCCCACCCCCTCTATCAAAGGCGGTCAGTTCGCACCTGGGGATGAGCGCTGGCATGGGGGGCTGTCACGGGCGCAAACGGCCAAGGTGCCAAACAGCACGTACACTTCAAAAGGTATCCCACGCCCAGGGGCCATCGCTCACATGGCCTCCTCAGACCCCGTGTCTCCAGGCAGGCCTCCCCTGAGGCAGGCCGCCCCCCTGCAATCCACATAAGTGTGTCTCCATTCAGCAGTCTTCCTGTGCCTTATCTGCACGCCCCAGGCCCATCATAATACCACGACATACACACGTCATTCATTCACAAACACACCCCTGTTTCTAATACTTTATAAACCACTTGATGGGCCTCATTACGACCCAGGCGCTGGACCATGGTGCTATTAGCACCATGATCCATGCCGGTCTCCGGCATGGTGGATGGCGGAATTACCGCCCCCATCACAAGGTTGGCGGGGGCGGTAATTCCCCATTCACCATTTGCCCTTCCCCATTCCCATTTTGCCCCATAGGGCATAATGGGGATGGGGAAGGTGCTAATTATGGAACCGTAAATTACGGTTGCCGTAATTAGCTCCAAGGTCCCTTAGCGGGTTGGATTTCAACGCCTGCAAAAAGCAGGCGTTAAAGCCTCCAACCCGCTAAGGGACCTTGTAATCAGGCGCTAATGGTTTAACGGCGCTGACGCTCTTTACGGCGCTGTTAAACAATTAGCGCCAGGGTTGTAATGAGGCCCGATATGTCTCATGAGAATATCTTTGTGCTTTGCAAGTCAACTCCTGAACCTTCTACCTGAGAAGCACTGAGATCTATGCTAATCTGCTCATCATCGTGCTATCTGTGACCGCTTCGAGCAAACTCGTCAGTGTGCTACCTGTGGCCATCTACCTGTTCTCCTGCAACATACTGCTCGGCCTGCTGAATCCAACTGTTTGTTGGTCAAGGTAAGGCCATGTATCCTAGTCATATTTCGGTCATTTTTACATTTCTATCTATTTGCGATTACAGTACCCAATAGAGCTATGGTCATTGGTCTCATTGCTATTGACTTGAGTTTCAATTGTTATGCTATCAATAGATCTATTTATTTTCATCTGTGTCAATTGTCATCAAATTGCATCCTTCGGGGGTCCAGTCTATAATGTAAGCATGTTTCCTTTTCGTGCAAGACAGAACATCCAAGGGACGAGTCACATGTTCAGAGTTTAGTCACATAATTTAAAACATTTCTGTAACTTATACAAATACTAAGCCGCACATGATGAACTGGTATAGTTCCGGCGACAAAAACAAACCTTGCATTGAGCATGGTATGGTTCATTTACTTTTTTATGACATTTTTATTCATCAAGGTTTTATAATAATCTTGATATTTACTTTTCAGATTTTTCAACAATGCCTGCCTGTTCGATTAGTGGTTGCCCTTCGAAGACCCATGCTAAATCTGAAGGCACTACAATGCATGTATTCCGAAAACTGTTGATCGAATAAGAGAATGGGTCAGACATTGCGGGTATCCACTGGATGAGCTGGAAAGTAGAGTCCAACAAGTCTTAGAGGACAAGAAGGGTGATCGATACCGCATCTGCAGCCGGCACTTTTCCTCGAACATGTACGCCACATCTTGGGTAACAAAGAAGAATAAACGACGAACGACACGAAAATTGGTCGCAAACTCTATTCGTCCACATTCCGCCACTGGTGAGTCAAGTGTCCGGATTTATCTTTAGGCCTTGCGGTAGTGTGTAGGTAGCCGAATGGATTAATTGATATTTTAGGTGTTGTGTCCCTTGTAATACTCCCTTGTAATACTTTCAATATTGATATGAGTGTATAGCTTTTTGAATAATGACATTTATCAATAAATTATTTTTCGATTTTATAACCCCCAAAGGAAATCTATTTATGGGCACAGGGAACTGTACTATATTGTGCATTTTCAATAGCATTATTCTGTCGGTTTACATGGCAATTTTTTAATATTTGCATTTCATCATCAAACAATAATTTACCTTTACAACTGCTTGACTATCCACTGAATCTGAAGCAAGAACATTCTACATCAGTGACGTGCCCGCAGTTATCAACCACTTCTAGCGCGTATCAAGTAATCATACTTGGCTATTCCGCTACAGACTTGTTTTATGCTTGTCAAGTAATAGTTTTTATGTATCGTGTGATTATTTTACCAATTGTTTGGTTAGTGCTTTCCAATTGATATACACCTTAGTTGTCGTCCCCTGGTGTTTGTTTTAAGTTATGATTAGTGTTATCCATACTAATGCAAGTACTGTCTTTCAGGGAGATGCTGAAGCGTCCACCACATTGACAACAGCCCTAGATGTTCTTCAGCAGCAAGAGTACTGACAGCTCCATCGACCGAGATCATCAGGACTGGAACACTTATCGTTTGATTGTTGTACACCATGTTTCATTCGTGGTTAGCCATTGATATGACCTGTGCGGTCGACCCCAAGTGTGTGTTGTGTTTTCAATATTGTAATCCTTACTAATGCAAATACTATGTTTCAGGCAGTTGTTGAAGCGTCAACCCACGCACTTGATGCGGAGCCTGACATTCAAGTAATTCCAGGGGAAGTGGAAGCGGGACCATGTGGATACGAATCAGCGCAACAGCTTTCGGAAGTGCGCACTATATTTACAACATCCCTAGATATTCTTCAGCAGCACGAGGTATGGATACTGACAGCTCCATCAAGGGTGATCATATAACGTGATTCCATTTGCTATACTTTCTTCCCTATTAACGCAAGTACTGTGTTTCAGGGAGACGATGGAGCTTCCACTACAATCACAAGATCCCATTTAGATGATGCAGATGTAAAGAAATCGGAGAAATAAGTCGATTAAATCTGATCATATTTAAATATTCCTTGATTCTTTTAGACAATGCAACATTTGTGGTTATCTCTTTATATGTACCTGTGCCGTCGACCCCAAGTGTGTGTTATGTTTACAATATTGAAAACCATACTAACACAAGTACTGTGCTTCAGGGAGTTGCTGATGCCTCCTCTTCAATACAATCATTTGTGGCAGTCCATGCAGAGCCAGAGGTATGGATACTGACAGCTCCATCGAACTAGGTCATCAGAGCTCGAATACTTGTCGTTTGATTGTTCGACACAATGTTTAAATCGTGTTTGGCTATTGAGATGTACCTGTGTGTTCGTCCTCACGTGTGTTTTATGCTAACAATATTTTGATACACAGTAATGAAAATACTATGTTTCAGGGAGTCGATGGAGCCTCATTCCGTGCTGTCTATGCGGATACAGAAAATATAGTCGTTGCAGCGCAAGAGGAAGGGGAGACATGCGGATACGAATCGGAGCAACAGCGTGCAGATGTTGAAGGTCGAGTCAAAAAAGTTGCAAAGAAAAGAAACAAAAATAAGGTTAGTTACAAACAGTTCATAACTTTAGACATTTTTTGTGCTGGGGACTATTTTATGTTTTTTCCAGTCAATTGTACTATACTTTATCTTGTGTTTAAACTGAACATCCCTTTTCCAATCTGTCCTCTAGTTACCCGTGGGTGTCCGAACTATACATACACAGACAGTGAAGTGAATGAGAGATGTTGCTTGCCAGACCATTTACACTATGGAGGAACTATTAATTCAGACGCCGCGTGTTGAGACTAGAGATGCTCATGTCCAATGGCCAGAACATGAAATTAATGTGTCCGGAGAATCCAGTAAAGTTGTAAAGGACCATTGCTACAGTGCGACCGCACCACCACAACAACATGATAGTGGATGCATTGAAGATAGCTCTGAAGTAGTCGCAGATCAATTCACACGATCTACACCCGCCAAAAAATTGCCACCAAAAAAGCTGTCGACATTGTTGTGTTCTCCCATCAATGTTGAGGTAGCAGATGTTGAAATGACAGAGAATGAACCAGCAGCAGCATTCACCGATGCATCAGTACTTGATAGCAGCGATATTTCTTTCAAATGTGGTGATATGTCCTCAACGTCACAGGCCGAAACAACTTTGACGCAGGATGACCGTCTAATGAAAGAGGGCAAATACATAGTATTCGACAGTTGTTTGATGGATATTATAAGTATGCTGAAATGTGGGCATTCCGTCAGAGGGAAAGTATGTGGGAAGCCATTGATTCATGTGACTCATCAAAAACAAGGCAGTAACGTCACAATACATGCCGCCTGTAGATTAAATCATACTTTCTCATGGTCTGCACAACCGATGCTGGGGAAACTGCTAGCAGGCAATCTACTGTGTGTAGCTGCATCACTTTTTAGTGGCTCCAGTTTTAGAAAGTTAGAGTCTTTCTTTCAGTTTGTGGGACTCCATTTCATTTAAAAAGGGCAGTACTACAAATACCAACATGATTATCTGTTTCCGGCCATTAGTGATGCTTGGAAAATTGAACAATTGTCTCTAGCAAGTACATTCGAAGGCAAACGATTCAGGCTAGCCAGCGATGGACAGTGCGACAGCCCTGGATTTTCTGCCAAGTACTGCACCTACCACTTTCAGGACATGGATAGTAAGAAAATTGTGAGTTCGGTGGTTGTACAGGTAACACAATGTACATCCTCAGTGGCCATGGAGAAACTAGGATTTGTAAAATCAGTGGAATATCTACAATCAAGGGGAATGCACATCGACCTCATAGCCACGGACAGACATGTTTCAATTGCCAAGACAATGAGAGAGCAGTTCCCACATATTAAACATCAATTTGTCGTATGGCATCTTGCTAAATCAATCAATAAGAAAATTTCGGCTGCAGGGAAAAAAAAAGGTTTGGAAAGTATTTCAGAGTGGTCCCAGTCTATCAGCAAGCATCTTTGGTGGAGCTCCAAAACTTGTGAAGTGTCAGTGGAAATACTACTTGAAAAAGGGCGGTCACTGATGCAACACTGTACCAACGTGCACCGCTGGTCAGAACACCTACATTTCCACCAATGTGAACATGGCACTTTGTCCCCAGTGGAGGCACGGAAGAAGAAGTGGTTGAATCCATCTTCACTGACACACAAAGCCATTGAGAAGATTGTTTCAAGAGATTTGAGGGGACTGACAGAATTCTGTCACACAGGAGGTTTGGAGGTGTTCCACAATATGTGCCTAAAGTACAGGCAAAAGCGCTTGCATTTCAGCATACAGGGAATGAGACATAGGACTCTACTTGCCGTCTTGGCCCATAACAAGAATCTTGGCCGTGAACAATTTAGGACTACGGGTAATGTAAGGATGCCTCGCTACACTAAGGCCTTTTCAAAAAGAAGTAAGCAATGGGTGATCAAACCAGTCTATGAGGAAATGGAGATTCGACTTTGTTAAAAGCCTTATTGTTGCTGTATGAGAGAAGCACAGATATGGAATTGTGAACGTTTCTGTGCAGAGCACTGATCCATTGCCACCCAACATTGCCACTGTGCCATGTCCACCCAAAGGAGAGCTGGTTGTGAAGTACAAATCCCGGTTTAAATAATTGTAATACGATTGTCTTTTTGTAAATAAATGTTATTGTACAGTGTACATACAAAGTACGCTAACCCTACCCCCTACCTTCACCATCCTGGGTGGCGAAGAACCTGGGTGTCATCTTTGAATTCTCTCTCTATTCCCCTCATATTGCTGACCTTTTCTATATGTGTATGTATATATTTTTGTTGATGTAACTAATTTTCGCAATCTCATGTAAATGCTGCGCACTGTTAACCGAGGGGAGGCTTGCGTATTGCAAATAATATTAAAAAAAAACCAATAAATCTCACTTTCAACTCAACTCCTCGGGCTTTATACTTTCCCTGACCTTCCCCAAAAAATTAAAAGTCTCAATAGTTATGGTTCTTTGGGGCTTCAAAGCTCGCAGACAACGAGGACAAAATTGGGGACCTTAGAATGCGCCAAGCGAGCCGTTGCAGATGGGAGCGAAGCCAGTTCGCATTTGCAGATTGAGGCGCAGTACATAGATGGATTCGAAACTTCAAGTTCTCACAGATGGCTTTACTACGGGATGTTGCAAAGAAAGAATGTATGCTCATTTCTAGTGAAGGTCAGTGGCTTTGATTTTCAGCTTGCGCCCTGAAGAGGCCCACAACTCGCACTGGCAGTATAAGGTTCTATTGTTTTTTGACCTTGAGAGACAGGGACCATGCCGAAAGAACTTCATTTAAAGGGGGGGGTGCAATAACGTAAGAGACGATAAGGCAGAAAATTCTGCAAGTAGACCGAGTTTCATGTTAGTTCAGTATATGAAAAATCGTTGTCAAGAGCACAGTGGGATTTACGGACTGCATTACGCAGAGACACAATGGAAATTGCAAATATAATGTAAGTAACTCTTTAGACGCTTTTATACCGGAATGAAGAATTAATGAATGGATGCATGAATAAATGAATGAATGAAAAGCTAGGAAAACGTTTGTGGGATCGTCCTTGTAGCAGCCACATGGGCATGCAGGTCCACATTTCACACGCATGTAGACAAACAGTCGTTTCTCATTGTGTGCTAACCTCGATTTATTTTGTTACTTTTCGCATTGATTTTAGAGTCGAACATACTCCATTGCACTATCCTTGAAAGCAAATAGTTTCAGCTCGGCCATAGTAAATAAAATGAATAATATTAATAAAGATCGGCTGGCGACACTAATTATACATTTTATGTTTTCAAAACAGGTATATCCTTCCCTACTGCTACTGCCACCAGTTTCAGACCCCGGCAGATGGTTTTTTCGACCGCCAGCTGCAGCTTCTTGTAAACAACTGCACCACTTTGATGATTTTATGGGACGATCGCCAAGGGTCCATATGCCTTTACGCGGTACTAGCGGCTAGAAGCAACATATCAACCTTTACGCTGGCCTAGTGCCTACTTGATGGAACAGCGTTGCGGTTCAACGTGCGACCAAAGTGCTAACGAAAACCAACACCCTGTGTACCATAAAGGAACAGCGCGTGACTCACGATAAACTTTTACGGATTTGCGGATAGAGATAAAAGAAAATAAATGGCATTCCAAGTTCATATGGCAATTGCTGAATATTCTATAAACATTTAATGTCAAATAAATGTACTTTACCAAATGTACCGTGTTGCTGTTTGATTTTAAAGTACAGTTTCATATTCCGAATTGTGGCGCGCTGTGTTGTGAGTTGATCTGTGTTGGTTTCCGGGTTCTGTGTGAAGTCGCGTAGAAGACGACTGGGCGCGTTTGCCTACACAGCACAGAAAGGTCACGGAGAGAGGCGGGGAATATGAATGTTTTGATAATGTCAGGCTAAGGGGCGGGGGATATGATTTAGTGCCGCAAAAGCAGGTCAGCCAGGATGATGGGGGAAATGATAGGATTATCACAAAATGGCAGCTCCCTGATGCCTGTTTTCGCATGACTTTAATGGACGAAAACTCGGGTAAGGTCCATAGGAAATTTTTCTAAAATCAAGCGACTTAGGCTTATAAACACATGGCCGACCCGTAGGGGCAATAAAAAATGTTGACCAAACCATTCCTTTAAGTGGGTGCTTGATTCTTGTTGTTGCACCAAGTATTTTCCTGTTGTTCCTTATTTTCAGCTGACAAGTTACTTATCAGACATTAGTAAAGTAGAAATGGGGTGTAACCAATAGAGAGTGTGCTAATTCTCCTGAAATATATATATTCTGTGAAAAAACGTTGTTAAAGAGACATTATGGTTAAGTTGCGCTAATAAAACTCAAATTCAGTGAAAAAACTTTGTTAAAGGGACGTTATGGTTCAGTTGTTTTAAGAAAAATCCATCAAATTCAGTGCATAAACTTTTTTAAAGGGACTATACAGTTAATTTGCACTAATAACAAGCTAAAACCGAAAACCCCCAGAAATTCGACAGTTATGGTCAGCTAAGCAACCATAACTCCCGCCACCACTGTGCACTACTAAGACTAACACCCATGACATCAAAGATGACATCACAAATGTCATTGATGACATCACGTCTGGCTCCCTCATTTTTTCTTTACTGACATATCTAGGCCACGTGGTTTTCTTCAGTAACACTCACTAAAAACAAAAAGAATTCAAAAGGTAGTATATTTATAGACTCACCCTTCAAATGTGTTCTTACACTACTTTTCTTAGGTTTCAATCACATCATACAATGCATACACATAGGCGAAGAAGCAAGCCTGCTCTTCTCCATGTACTGGAAAGAACTCTGTAATGCAATGGTGTTTATAGCAATGCATTGCTTAATGAACTATGTATCTCATGATAGTTCTCCCAATGACCTCTGATAGTTTTCTGCCAATGTTATAATGACAATCCCTTGTGTAGGCTTTTCATGAAAACTAAATGCACATGTGATGTAATCAAAACTGAACATGTTGAAAGATCAGCACGTAGCTGAATTACAAACAAAAATAAACTAGATCTATAATCTCTATACGTAAGAAACCAACAGTGCAATTCCATAAAATATGCAACATAATGAAACACACCAAAAACAAAAATAATCTAAGCCTCCAGCAGAATTACCTCACTGCTGCTTTATACAGAAACTGCAAACAAACTATCAACATCACACCTGCAAAGCACTAACAGCACAACTGAACAACAAACTGGTAAGTGCACTACATTGATTCTTACAGCAACGCAATTTGTTCAGTATGCTACACTAAAAAATAATTTCTCTTCTTTTACACAGAAATGGCTAGCACCCTGGAATGGCTTGAAGAAAATGTTCCTCGGGATGAAATGAGTGAAGAAAGTGATACTGGTGGTACATACTGCAGTTTCCAAAGTAAGCCAATTCATACACATTCTTTCACATGTACCGGACATATTTTCTTTTCTTTAACGGTACATACAGAAAATAACAGAAATGCCCCAGAAACAATACATCATGTACAACTCCAAGAGCATATGGAACAATAAAGTGACACTGTGCAAAATCATCTAGTGCACTTGGAAGAAAAAATGGATCAATTATTGAACACTTTTGCTGATTTAAAAGACTTTGTACAAAGACAGATCATGGAGAAAGTTAAATATCACTGCCCCACCTGCACCTCTACCCCTTCTCCTTGTCCCAGCCAACCATCCCCACAAATTCCCCATCACCAAAAATGTTACGATGAAACCTCAATCCCTTCCACACCTAACACCCAACCTTTAGAAAACCCCAATTCCCCTATATATGTGTCCATTTCTGCTTCCCCCTCTCTTTCATAATTTGTATATATATTTCTGTAAATAAAGTTAAAAGTATACTGTTGCTGTGTGTGTCTGCGTTTTATTATTTATTTTAAAAGCCTGGTTCAGAGTCCATGGACAGAAAAGCTGTCCAGAATGTCTGTAATTAACCAAAATGGAGGTGTCCTATGGACACTTAACCTGTCCTGGCTGTCTGCAATTAAAATTGAGGTGTCCCTAGAACCCTGAGCCTGTCCGCAAAGTTGTGATGCACCTTTGATTAGTTCAGGGACCCTAGCCCTGTCCGGAGGACACCAGGGTGCATGCGCATCCCACTTTTGGGGTCCTACGAACATCGTGCCTGTCTAGAACTGTCTGCCCACATGTGTCGCACTTTTAATTAGTCCGGAGAGCCCAACTCTGTCTGTAGAACACCGATGTGCATGCGTACAATCAATCCCGTGCAATAGGTGTCCTATGGACACCCATCCCATTCACGGATTTCCGTGACATCAGCATGTGACCGCACCCACGCTCAGCACAGTTCCTTGTCTGCGGGCAGTGTTGGGCCTCCGGACACCCAAAAATTACTTTGTTGAGCAATCCAAGATGTTTTACTGTACAACTTCACCCTTGCACATGTGCCAGACCCTGCCCCTGGCTATCTGGACACTTTTTGGATCTTTTTGAACTCTCTTTGGTGTTTGAAGTGTCCACGGAGCGTGCAGCTGTGTGTGGAACACTCCCCAGAACCCCTATAAAAGGCCACAACCCAGTGCCGATCCTCATTCTGTTTTTGGATACCAGGACAGAGCATTGTTGCATATAGCTGCTTTCCTCACACTGCTTTTCCTGCTGTGCTGAGCTACTTTTGCAGGTCTACTGTGCATCAGATGGCAACCATGTCTACTCCTGCTGCCTCTGCTTCAGTACCATGCCCACCTCCACCTTTCCAAGCGCCTGGCGAGGGGAACAGGCGTGGAGATGTAGAGAGGGATGAAGAGGAAGACTAGGATGAGGTAGTGGAAGTCCTTACTACTGCCAGCCAGCATGAGTCTTGGGTGCAGAGGCTCTTTACCACCGTTGGAGGGGTACCCAAGGCACGTGCAGACAAGGTGCACTGCACTGAGTGCAAAACAGTGCTCAGTCGTGGCAAACCAGGTTTGTACAGCTACGGGACCACCTCCATGTGGCGACACCTGAGGTCAAACCACAAGGCGGCAGTTCGGAGGGTTGTCCCCTTTGAACAAAGTAGTAGGTTGAGTTCCTCTACAACATCCTCAGTATCTGCTCCTGCCACCACAAGAGACACTCCTGTGGGCCAGTGCATCCTTGACCCAGCAACGCAGCAGACCCTTACCTTTTGAGGGTTACTGTATTGTGCATGTACTGCGATGCAGTACTCTGCAGGGGGGAACAATTTCAGAGTGCTTTCGAGGCTTCGGTCCGGGAGCATGAGAAAGAGTGCCTCCTACCCGAGTGAGGCCCACCCAACATCTTCCTCTCTCCACTTGCCCTTTCATCTCCCTGTGGTTGGTGCCCCTTCCCTGCCCTTCCTTCCCTTCCTGTCATGTCTAAAAAAAACAAGAAAATACAAAACAACAAAAACCAAAAAAAGGCTCTTTTCAGAGCCACCTTTCACAGTTTAAAAATAGAAGTGCCAATGAAATGGTACAGGGCCCTGGGCATTCAGAGAGGTCAGAGAGGTCCACGGACAGTCCACGGACTCCCAAAAAAAATGAAGGAATGCCACTTTCAAATACATTACACTCTTTTCCAGGGGAAAGTGGTGGCTCTGAAAAGTGAGGTGTGTGTTTGTTTTTGTAAGGGTGGAACAGGCCAACACCTACTGGAAAAATGCTTCCTATACTTGAAAAAAGGGCTGCAGTGTATTTTGAGTATTTTGCAGAAAAAGCTGATTACCAGCATCAGTAAGATGGATTCCATCTCTGTGAAAAATGATCGGTCTACGAAATGTAATATTTTCATTGTGGAAGGATGACATACCAACATCTCTCAAAAAGGCGCAAACAGCCTTGTTAACATTGTGCCTCGCTTTCTCCATTTGCGGACCAAATAAAGTAGAGTGCACCCACGTCTGTCTCTGCGCAATGCGAGATAAAATTACTCGGGAGTTTGGAAACGTGTCCATAACTTTCCCAAGTACCTCCTTTATCGCAAACTGCAGTGAGATGCCGGTAACATATTCTAAACTGTTCCCTCCACAATGAATAATAATAATATCTGGATGATGATGTGTCACCAAAGTAGCACAAAGAGGAACCAAATCCAGCCACTTCTTTACAAGCACTCCAAACCACTGCACATCCACATGATGGAATCCAAAATGTGCAGCCACTCCACAATGCTTTGCTTACACTGCAAGCGACGTTTCCAAGCGTCTCCCAAAATCCAGACACTCTGCCTCCTGAAAGACACAACCATAGCCATAGCCAACTGCACTCCTCTCAGCAAACAGAATTTCTGCCAGTCTTTCCTTGCAGACCACACCCAGGAAAACACATTGACCAATCCCCTGGTCTCCACAGTCCCATTTCCATGCCTGTCAGCCTCAAAAGCCCTGGATGTGGCATGTGTGCTCTGCGGACTACCACGGTGTCCGCGGACATATCGTGCAATTTGTGAGGGTGGGGACAGAAATTGCAACCAGGGTAGTCCATTTCGTCTTTGATGGTGGCTCTGAAAAGAGCCTTTATTTGGGGTGGGGTGAGACTTTTCAGATCTTTTCTGCTACACCTACTAAATGCACTCTACATGACTTTACAACAACCTTCTCATTGCATTTTGAATATTACTAAGAAAGTTTTTATTCGCACAATCCGTCAAAGTAATGGCATCACAAAAAAAATAACTTGCACCATCCCCTTGATTAACAAGTCACCTTTCTATGTCTTGTTGAGGATTAAAGACACTACGACACATCCATGCAGCGCTAGGTGGTATTTGGGAAAAGATTGCCTTTGTAGATAGAAAGAGCTGCATTAGTGCCTTCAGGAAATGCTTCAGGTCACCCTGCAAAGTTATTGCACTCACATACCCCAAATACATTCCTCCACAATTAATCACCAAGACATCTGGACTGTTAAAAACAGCCATATTTTTTGAAAGTGTAAGTACACCTTGCACATTTCTCCCTGGCACACCACACCACAAAGCCTCCACTCCCTCCAATCCAAGGTTGGCAGAAATGCCACATATCTCTGCATACCTCTCCAGGTCACTCATAAAACAATCTCCCACCATCCACACACTCAATCTCTCCATCTCTCCCACCACGGCCATCTTCACTACACACAGCAATGAAACATATGATTACCCTCTCTCCCTATGAATCACACCCTCAACACCTTATTGGCTAATCCCCCCAGTCCCATTTCCATGCCAGGCATGCTGTGAAGCCCCGGATGTGGCACGCCCTGTCCGTGGACTACCGCGGTGTCCCCAGACCCTGTAACACAGGGGCAGACCTGCTTCCCTTTACACATCACTCTCTCCACCACTCCCTCATTGGCTACACATAAGCAGTCACACAACCATCCACCAGTCACATCCAAGACCTCTACATCTACCTCTATGATCACACTTCAGCACTTTAGATCTACTGTTGAACACTCTGGCTACAAGTCTCCTGTGATTGCAAAGCATCTCCAGGACAAAGTACTGTACAACTCCCCAACATATCTGCTTCCAGATGTATCCACATCTGCATCCATCAACACAAACTACAGGTATGCATATATTTTGTAGAGTACATTTGCAACTCTTTTATAAATGCCAGTGAACAGGACACCTGCCACTTACCCTGCATAACCTACTGTCATTTGTCCCATCTCCTACCATCAAGTGGCACTTACAATGCTGTGTGCTTTAAATGTTTTCTTTTACCCATATCACCCATTGTAATGTGCAAACTGTTATTCTCTTAATTCCTACTGCCATTTTTACAAACACTTCCCCATTAACACACCCACTATAAAATGCCTACAATGCACACATAAAAAGAAAACTGCATGTTAATGGAATTCCACACACAGAAACATAATACTTTTCAATCTGTACATCTTTCTGAGCCTTTTTCTCACCCTACTACAACTTGCACTAATCCATTTTCAAAGTAAATAGAGCATTCATATACAAAGCTGTGCAATTTCACACACACACTAACTCTTCCTACCAAGAAATCCTTCACTAACTTTAAATAATGTGTTCTCCAAGTGCAATTACTGTGCCATTAACACACATATATACTAACTTCCTTCTTTCACAATTACAGTGAAGAGCACTCTCCTGAAAGCCAGTGGCGTCTAAAGTGGAAAATATAACCCAGAAGAAACCTACTGTTGTTCACATGCAACAAGTAAGTGCAATACTGTCATAGTGTTCTACCTATTACTCAGACAGCACAGTGCTCCTGTATTCTAGGCTACACAATTGTATCAACCCAACAGAATTTTCTCCACTCTTACTCATTTCCCCTCAGCGGGTGCACACTTTGTATTGTCATCTTAATACCAGTATATTAACATACAAATACCACTACAGCCTTCCCGACCTGAAGTAACAGCCCATTTGCTCCTCTAAGTCTAACTCCCTCAGGGTCAAACATTTCTCAAAGAAACAAGCTTGAGGCAGATCTCTGTCTTCGGCTAGGGCCTCCCTTTAGAACAGCCTTTCTGCCACCTTGAAACTTTAGGAGATCCATCTTCGGTTTCGGAAGCAACTCAAGACCTTCCTCTTCGTTTCTGCCTTTGCCCCTCTTCTTCCCTGCTAATCTGTATTCTCTTCTCAGGTACCGTGCACCTAGCCACCCTCTGTACTTCGGACCCAGGTACCTGATTACCTTCCCACCCTCCTACACAGCCTCTGGGCCACACTTTGCCCTGGCATCTGTATCTGTACCCATACAGTCCCCTCACCCACTTTTCTTCTGAACTTATCAAATTTTACCATATCCACTTAACCAAGCACTTGCCACTTACTAGCTAAACTACCACTTTTTATCACCTTTACTTATTTATTTCACTTATTTATTCTGTCACATCTCTGTTCTACACTTTACACTCCCCCCTTCCATGCACTTTCCCCTTTTTTCCCTTTCCCATGCACTTGCACAATCTTAATGTCACTAGGCCTAGTAAGATTGTTGTTTTGTTCTCATTGACAGTGCAATCCTTCTCAATAGGAAATTATTTATATTAGTTTTAAACAGAATGAAACCACTAACAAAACGACTTACTAAACTACAACAAGGTCTATGCAAAAGATGGAATATTGACAAAGATAGCTTTGCAAACATTTGTGCAGGCGAGTGTAGTCACACCACCAGCACAGAGCCATATTTCAATGAAGACGTATACAAACAAAAGCAAACAAACCCAATTGTCATACATAGCAGTGGACGAGGGTATTAAAAAGTTAACAATACCTTTATGGAAAAAGAAACGCTGCTCACAAAAATATCGCCAGGAAAATAACAATCAATTCTCCATTCCAACGAACCAATATGTCCAGTCTACAAATGGCCTTGCACATCAATGTGTAACGTGCGCAAAACAACTTTCACATCTTTACGCCAATTCCTCAATCAGTATGTGAAAGGCAAAGACAAATACAAAATTAAAATATTACAAACTATAGATTCCTGTCCAGTGCGCGAATACACAGGACTACGAGGACATTCATTAGCCTGCACTGCTGGACAAACTTGCAAAAGCACCTTCCACCATATCAAAATGTTGGCAACACACCATTCAACTGTACGAAATCTCGTTCATAAACTGTAGTGTGCAAAAAGTCCTGCTTTAGCACAGGGCCATGTAAATAACATGTTTCTACATGGTACAGCCAAAGAACTACTCAAAGAAATAGAGCTCATCCAATGCATATATTTTGGAAGTGAAACCCACTTAGAAAATCCAGTTCCTTTAGAAAAGAGTAGCTACAACCTTGCAGATGTCAACCCACTATTACACACATACAAAAAACAAATAGTAAAGTTTAAAAGCACATCTGCTGAAGTACTAAACCAAGTATGTGTGTGTTGCCGCACACATTTTTATAAAAAGAGCACCAAAACTGTAGACATAATGTACAAAATAGATGACAATGAGGAATCCCAGTGGTTCCAATTAGCTCTCTATCTTATAGCAGAAAACAAATACGAAGTTACTAACCCCTCAATACTTTGCAGATACTGCACTGCAAAACTTGACAACAACCAAATACCTTCACGGGCTATAACTAATAACTTGGAAATATTCCCACTTCCAAAACCACTCCAACAACTTAACTTGTATGAGGGCATTAAAATCCAAACAGTGTACCCATTTCAAGCAATAATAGGCCTTCATCAAAAAACAGCAAAACTGCCTCCCTCTGAAAGGCATTTGTGGCAAAGTAGTTTATTTGCCATTAGATCTCAAAGAAAGTGTAGAGACTTTGGGAGTGCAACGGCCAATATATCAATCTTTGATTATGCTAGTGAATGACACACCTAAAAAAAACAAAAATAATTGGCAGCAACTAGTGGACTTACATAAAGTTAGGGAAGCCCTGCAATATCTAAAGGACAACAATCAATACTTCAAAGAAATAAACATTGAAGAAAACCTGAGGGAAGCCACCAAAATAATTCAAGATTCCTCAGGAACTGGCCAATTTGAACTTCTAGAT
Organism: Ambystoma mexicanum; assembly: GCF_040938575.1. NCBI lineage: Eukaryota > Metazoa > Chordata > Amphibia > Caudata > Ambystomatidae > Ambystoma > Ambystoma mexicanum. The sequence goes on from NC_090934.1 coordinate 672,644,278, forward strand.
CCTACTACAGCCTTCAATATTTTAGACCACTATATAATTCACTCACTGCACTCCAATGACGCCATAGACGATGCAATGGAAACATATCAAATGCAGCAAGCCAAAGGATCTCCAATCAGCATATGGGAAAAAAGTGGAGAAGCACAAGCCTTTCCTCTACTTTTTCCTACTGGAAAAGGTGGAAGGTACGATGAAAGATCCACACAAATAACAGTAATCAGAATCCCACTCTTTACGAATGTATTCTGAAGACCCCATATTCACACAAAACGTTGAATACATAATCAACCTCCTCTTTGAAAGTGAACTAGCAACTCTATGTTATGGAGTTGCACACACATTGAAAACAGGTTACATTTTTCAAAATATGTCTGCTACACAGCTACTTCAAAAGGTGAAAGAAATCAAGTCAAGTATTACAAAATTTTTAGCAAACATGCGTGGTACAAAACAATACTGGTTCCGACGTCACACAGATGTACGCTATATGATACGCAACCTTAGCCCGTCCACATGGTTTGTGACTTTAAGTTGTGCAGATTATGCATGGCAAGACTTGCACGATTTCCTACGCATAGAAAATGAAAACAAAGCAAACATAGACATAAAAACACCAGGAGAACTCTGTTCTCTTGATCCTGTAAATGTATCAATATACTTCCATCTTCGCTTTATTGCCACGCTGCACTTCATTTGTAATAAAACAGTTCCTCCCATCAGAGAAGTGGAACACTTCTTTTGGAGAAAAGAATATCAAGCCAGAGGAGCACCACACATCCACATGCTTTTGTGAATTAAAGATGCTCCTAAATTTGGTCAAGACAGTGATGCAACTTTTTTACAGTTCATTCACAAACATATCACTTGTGAAATCCCTTCAGAAACTACACATAGACACCTACATGCACACATTTTGCAGTTTCAAAGACTCAAGTGTGGCAAGTATTATCGGAGCAAATAAAAAAAAAAGGAAAATACTACACCATATGCGGCTTTGGGTTCCCTAGACCAGTTTCAGCAACAGGGCAAGTTAAGAGCTTCATGTCTTTGGTTAGGCACAGTGTGAAAGGCAATTCACCTTAGAACACATACTGCATAAAAAGAACAGAAGGATCAAAGTACATCAATGATTACAATGCAATCATTGCCCTCCTATGGACTGCAAATACAGATTTGCAGTACATTGCACACATTTCCACTGCAGTTGCACGATATGTCACAGCCTACTTAACCAAAGCAGAGAAAACCGAGCTAAACGACCACTGGGATGATATATCATCGAACAAAACACTGTCACAGAAATTGTACAGCTTTGGCATAAAAATACTCTCCCATAGAGAATGTGTCGCAGACCGCTTAACCGGCACCGCCTTGTATGGGAAATCTGAAAACATAGTGTGGATAAGCCTTGGTCCTGCTGCAACCAGGAAAAGAGTTCACAAATTATACCAAGACATTGAAAAAATAGTCAAAAATGATCCCAACAGCCATGGCCTTTTGAAAAACAACTTGCTGGACACATACTACCCAAACAGGAGTACTGCTTTGGAAACCATGTGTCTATATCACATAGTCCAAAACTTCACATACAAAAATAATATTAAACCAGATGAGAAAAAAAATACTTAGTCAAAGGTTGTCAGGGCAGCCTGGTTAAACTTACAAAACGCAGCCTGATTAAACATATGAAACAATCATTAAAAACTCCTCAAAATAAAGAACTGTATTACATGACCCTACTGCAACTTTTTAAACCATGGCGAAAAGAAGAAGATTTATTAGACAGCCATGCCTCCTATGAAGATGATTTCAATGTAACTGAAAGCACTAAACAGATATACATTTTAGGCAGTACAAAACCATGTTGGACAATGAACGCCAACAAGAAGAAGAACTCCAGGCACAACTAAATATAGACACTCCTGACAGCAGTCAACCTTCTCTAACAGGAAGCCAAGAACCACTTGGACAGCAACTCATAGCAAAGGAGGCGGAATTAGCCACAACTGAAGTAGAAAACACCATGGGGGTAATTCATAGATTTCAGCACAGAGCCAGCGCACGCGAGCAGCGCAGAGAGGGAGTGTGCGCCAGCGTGCGCCAGCCGTGTGCGCTAAACAGCATTCTGGCGCACCGCATATTCATGGAGTTTCCAAGCCATTTTGATCGCTGGTGCAGAGAACATCCTGCAGCGCCAGTTACGCCCCCAAGAACGCCCCTTGCGCAAGGAAAAGGCATTGAAATCTCCAATGCAGCGCAAAGGACCGCCCTAAACCTGCACTAGCTTACAGGGCTGGTACACTGTAATGGCGTGAAAATACTACGCGTACCCACTCATGGCAGTCAAAAGCGTGAAAATGTACTGACGCACCTCTCAGAATACGCATACCCTGCTCGCGCCAGGTAAATTGCGTACAAAAAGCACCCCCCTGTGGCGTGGGCTGCCTGTGGGACATGCCCAGGGTGGAAAGCCTGCCTGTGGGCCATGGGGAGGGTGGATGGGGTGCCTGCGTGTATTTCGGGGGTACACGGGGAGTGTCACATGTGATAGGCCTTGTGGGAGTGCGGTACGTGTATTTGGGGGGTGCGTGGGAAGTTTCAGATACGAGAGGCCCTGTGCGAGCGGGATACGTGTATTCGGGGGGTGCGCACGAAGTTTCACTCGCGATAGGCCTTGTGCGAGCGGGGTACATGTATTTGGGGGGTGCGCGGAAAGTTTCACATGCGATTTGGCATCGTGGGGCCTCCCGGGTGTGCGGTTTCCCCCCTCCCCATGTCCTGCAGGCAGCCCACACCACAGGGGACTACCCTACAACCCTCACCATGCCCTGCAGGCAGCCCACATGGCACCATGCACTTGTGAGCACACTTGTGAGCCCCGACTCATGTCCCCCACCCACTCAGCCACCCACCCACCCACCATCAACGGGCACCTGCCAGCAGGGCCCGACTCATGTCCCCCTGCAACCCCACCCATCCAGCATTGACGGGCACCTGCCAGCAGGCCCCGACTCATGTCCCCCCACCCACTCACCCACCCACCATTGACGGGCACCTGCCAGCAGGCCCCGACTCATGCCCCCCTGCACCTCACCCACACAGCAGTGACGGGCACCTGCCAGCAGGCCCCGACTCATGTCCCCCCACCCACTCACCCACCCACCCAGCAGTGACAGGCACCTGCCAGCAGGCCCCGACTCATGTCCCCCTGTACCCCCACCCACCCAGCAGTGACAGGCACCTGCCAGCAGGCCCCGACTCATGTCCCCCTGCACCTCCACCCACACAGCAGTGACGGGCACCTGCCAGCAGGCCCCGACTCATGTCCCCCCACCCACTCACCCACCCACCCAGCAGTGACAGGCACCTGCAAGCAGGCCCCGACTCATGTCCCCCTGCACCCCCACCCACCCAGCAGTGACAGGCACCTGCCAGCAGGCCCTGACTCATGTCCCCCTGCACCCCCACCCACCCAGCAGTGACAGGCACCTGCCAGCAGGCCCTGACTCAAGTCCTCCCCACCCACTCACCCACCCACCATTGACGGGCACCTGCCAGCAGGCCCCGACTCATGTCCCCCTGCACCCCCACCCACCCAGAAGTGACAGGCACCTGCCAGCAGGCCCTGACTTATGTTCCCCTGCACCCCCACCCACCCAGCAGTAACAGGCACCTGCCAGCAGGCCCCGACTCATGTCCCCCTGCACCCCCACACACCCAGCAGTGACGGGCACCTGGCAGCAGGCCCGGACTCATGTCCCACCACCCACTCGCCCACCCACCATTGACGGGCACCTGCCAGCAGTCCCTGACTCATGTCCCCCTGCGCCCCCACCCACCCAGCAGTGACAGGCACCTGCCAGCAGGCCCCGAATCATGTCCCCCTGCATCCCCACCCACCCAGCAGTGACAGGCACCTGCCAGCAGTCCCTGACTCATGTCCCCCTGCACCCCCACCCACCCAGCAGTGACAGGCACCTGCCAGCAGTCCCTGACTCATGTCCCCCTGCACCCCCACCCACCCAGCAGTGACGGGCACCTGCCAGCATGCCCCGACTCATGTCCCCCCACCCACTCACCCAGCCACCATTGACGGGCACCTGCCAGCAGGCCCCGACTCATGTCCCCCTGCACCCCCACCCACCCAGCAGTGACAGGCACCTGCCAGCAGGCCCCGACTCATGTCCCCCTGCACCCCACCCACCCAGCAGTGACAGGCGCCTGCCAGCAGGCCCCGACTCATGTCCCCCTGCACCCGCACCCACCCAGCAGTGACAGGTGCCTGCCAGCAGGCCCCGACTCATGTCCCCCTGCACCCCCACCCACCCAGCAGTGACAGGCACCTGCCGGCAGGCCCCGACTCATGTCCCCCTGCACCCCCACCCACCCAGCAATGACGGGCACCTGGCAGCAGGCCCCGACTCATGTCCCCCACCCACTCACCCACCCACCATTGACGGGCACCTGCCAGCGGTCCCTGACTCATGTCCCCCTGTACCCCCACCCACCCAGCAGTGACAGGCACCTGCCAGCAGTCCCTGACTCATGTCCCCCTGCACCCTCACCCACCCAGCAGTGACAAGCACCTGCCAGCAGGCCCCATCTCATGTCCCCCTGCACCCTCACCCACCCAGCAGTGACAGGCACCTGCCAGCAGGCACTGACTAATGTCCCCCCAACACATCATCACAATCCACACTCATGGCCCTTTTGGCCACCCAAATCCCACCCCACGCCACCCCAGTCCAAAAACCCAACCAAGTATTCCATCCACTCCACATTGAAATCCCCATGTCATGATAGATCCCAAATGACAAGTATGCACATCAATACATGTCCATGAGACACACACAATGGGGGCAAGTGAATGAGAAAACCCACATTGTGACATACACAAAACCAATGAGAGAATACCACACAAATTAAATATGAAATCAAAATGTATTAAATACAAAATCAACGTAATGAAAGAAAATCACACAAGAAAAAAAATAATAAACAAAAGGCTGGATGTCCAAAATGAATGAAAAATATATGAATGTTGAATCCAAATAAATCCAAATGAAAATGGCTCCAAAGGGTTTGTCCATCAAACCAAATCCAAAGGTAAAAAAAATAGAAAACCATTGCTCCATGGGGAAAAAAAATCAATTAAGTCAAATCCAGTCCTGAACTATATACAATGTAAATATCCAGGGTCCATGAGCCCAACAATCCAAACTAAACCTACAAAAAACCCTACCTAATAAATAACTACATACAAAAAGGTGGGGCATAGTCCATGCGCCCCAAATGAAAGTAAAATAGAAAGGAAACCTAACACTAATGAACTATATACAATGGCGGTGGGCAAGTCCTACGGCTCACTTGTTGATTTCCCGGGCCAAGGCATCATCGAACTCCAGTTCAACGTCCTGGAGGCAGGCCTGTTCCATGGCCCGAGGTCTCGCAGGGATAATGCCATGTCCACCTCCAACTCCCTGCGAATTTCCTCGAGGCACTCAGCCCGCCTCAGCGCCCTGCGCATGGAGTTCTCCGCCCTGACCATAGTGAGCCATGCCTCTTCCCCCCGCCGCCACTCCGCATCTATTTGCTGGCCCAACTGCTGCCACACAGAAGACACTCCCAATCCAGAGTCCTCCTGCGCTCCGGCCGATGCCTGCCCCTCTGATGTTGATGGCCCCGAGCCATCATCGCTCCCACCTTGAGCATGCTGCTGCCGTGCATGTGCCCTGCCTGTTGATGCCTGCACGTCCTCTTCCTTCTGGGGTCCAGTTCTTGGGGTGGCCACCCCTGCTGGACCTCCGACTCCCGACTGTGGCAGGGATGTGTCCCCCACCAGCCTGGCCGCTGGGTCAGAGGCAGCTCCACAGGGTGCCCAGGTGATACTTGGGCCGGAAGATGGCACGGAGGATGACTGGCGCATAGGGGGTTCAGTTGAGGCATAAGGCCCAGCACACGGAGGAACCCAGCACCAGGGATCCCTCCTAGCCAGTCGAAACGGTCAACGAGGCATCTGAAGTAACGTGCAACATCCTCACGAGAACCCTGCACGTTATGCCGGATGCCAAGTTGATGCAACGCCACCCCAGCCAGGACAGGCTCAACACAGTCCCAGATTGCCACGTCCGCAGGGAGAGGAAGGCCAGTTGTTGTTAGCGGATCCCCTCCCTGAAAACGGGTCTGGACGAAGGCATCCCTGCTGGTGCGGAATGAAGCAGTCACAGGATCGGGGACTTGATTACACACAGGCACCTCCGCGTCCTCTTGTGCTGCCTCCTGTCCCTGCCCCTGAACTGCACCACTAGCACCTGTGGAATCCCCCCTCCAGACCCCGTGTGTGGCCCTTCCACGACCTCCTCCTCAACCAAACCCTCCACCAAGCTGGATGACTCAGTGCCATCTTCCTCCATATGCCCCTGTGTGGCCAGCTTGATACGGAGTGATTTGGCCTGTGAAAAGACTTCACGTCAGCATGTAATTTGAGGAAAGGCCCTTAGCGTGTAAGCGCATCTGTGACGTAACGCGCACGGGCGTTTCCCTCCACACGGGTGCATGTTGATTGTACACGTGCAAAAACTGCACGTCCGGGTGTCACTGCGTGTAATTGGAGGAAAGGCCCTTAGCACGTACGTGCGTAAGTGACGTCGCACGTGTGGGCTGGGTTAAAAGGTACGCATAGGACGCCATTTCCTTGTACGTGCTTTTTGTGGAGAGCGAGCGGGTGATTCTTGTACTTCTTGTCGGTTCACACGCAATTACTTCACAACGGTTCCAGTTCGTACTCTTTGTATACTCAGACAGCGTCCAATTCTTCTTTTGGCGGGGGTGTTGCCAACGCACACACTTGCGTCTTTTTCATGTTCTTTTTCCAAGCAGACGGTGAGTCGCGCACATATTTTTCAACTGTGGTTGCCCCCGTGTGTCGCGTACCTATTCAGAGGTCATTGTAGCCAGTGTGTACCACGTGTATGCTTGTTTTTGTGTTTCTGGGTGCCACAGGGTAGTGCAGGTTCTTTATTCCATGCACGTGGGCTACCAGGGGTCGCGTGCATGTTAAATTTTGTTTTCGGGTGCCTGAGCATTGCGTGACCTGTCATCTTCCCCCAGGGGTCACAGACAGCCTTGCTAGAGCACTAGGGTACGTATTCCATCTAGTACCCTGCCCCTTTCACCCCAATTGCCCAGGACAATTGTTTACTGCACCTCCCATTTGCACAAGAACATCAGTGCCATGGTTGGGAGGCGACCAAGTGGTAAGGGAGGCAAAGGTGGCCGACCTCCAAGAGGTGGGTGCGGTAGGGGATGTGGCCAGGATGTGCAGGGTGGCCTAAGAGGCAGTGTGTGGAGGAACAATCAGGGACACCTATGCCCCCCTCCAGTGGGTCAGGGAGATGCAGCTGACACCATCCCAGCTCAGGCCTTGTTAACCCAGCCCATATTGTCAACCTAACCGGCACAGGATGACTCCCAGGCTGACTTCCGTGTCACCAAGTCAAAGCCACGTGTGGCGGTGAAAGTTGCTGTCACCAGGCCCTGTGGATCTGGGGCAGCAATGTCATCTGCTGCACCAAGTAGCCAGGGTGAGGAGGCTGCAGGGGCAGCTGCAGCTCAGTCCACCCCAGCTCCAAGTCTCCCAGCCGGGACAGTGTTGGTCCAAGTCCATCACACCAAGGTTGGTCCTGCCAACAACACCCAGCAGCCAATGCCTGCAGTGAGACCTTTGGTCATCGTGCCTTTGGCTACTTCCAGTGCCTAGTCCACCTGCGATACAGCCCCTACCAACCAGAGCGGCGTAAGCCACTCAGGGTCCGCACCACCTCCCAAGAGGAAGAAGGGTGCTCTTGCGGTACAGGCTGGGACTCCAGACACGGCTCCCCCCTCTGGCACGTCAAGGAAGCATAGTTTCAATGATGTGGAACTAGACACACTTGTGGGCTACGTGTCGGCCCATGGCCGCGAAATGCTGGTGACTGCAGGGTGCAAGACTAGGACTGCTCAACGTAGGGCCCACTGGCAGTGCATCGCAGACCAGATTAGTGCCCTTGGATTTGTCAGGCACACAGGTGATGATTGCTCTAAGCGGTGGAATGACCTCAAACGCAGAGCAAAGAAAAAGCTGGCTTCCAATCATGCCTCTACTCTGGTGACTGGCAGTTGGTCTCCACCAGAGGAGGAAGTACTCACAGAACATGAGTCTATCGCTGGAGGCTTCATCACAGAGGATCAGATCCAAGGCATGGGAGACCTACCAGATCTTGAGGCAATGTCCGGTGAGTGGCCATGTATGTGTGCGCAAACCATGTGTATGTTGCTTGGGTGATGTGTTCTGATTGAGTGCCAGGTGAGGCTGTGTAGTCATGACTGCTATGGGTCACCCATGTGGTGCCTCCAAACCATACCCCAGCCTTGGGTTTGGGTTTTCAAGTATCCCTTCTGACCGCAGTTGACAATTTGCACCTGATTACTGCACTTGCCCTTCAACTACCATCTTGCCACAGCATTGTTCATACTGTTTTCCTGTTCATTCTGCCTGATTGATGAAATCCTTTGCATGTTTACCACACATTTTTGTGCCCTTCTGCCCCAAATGTAACATACTTCAGACATAGATCACACCCCACAATGGCCCACATATGTTTCCTTATTATGGGAATTATTTCATCAATCAGGCTGATTGAGTAATGTGCACCTACACATGGCCTGCACACAATCACTTCGGGGCCCTCTTTGAATGTTCAACATGACAATTGTCTTTTGTCATGTCGAAGTGACCAACCATTGATGTATCCATGTGCCTGCCATCACTGCATTAGTGAACACTGGCTTTGTTGCAGCGTGTGGCACATGTGTGTTTTGTCACACTATTTTGCATTTTCTATTTCATGATGTCCATCTCACATGGATGGGTGATAGTACAGATTTGCTACTATCTGGGAGTCCTTGACAAATATGCCATGGCTATGCTACATGCCATCTGTGTGCTGGCATGTGTCATGTATGTGGATTGTCCATGCCACTCACAGGCTAATGTGTGATGCCGGTGCTATCCAGCATGCAGCACATGTGTTGCTTTTCCATCTTGGAGTCCTCAGTGTCTGCTTTTTGCCTCCCCTTCCAACGCATTTCCAGTGCATGCATGCCAGAGTTATTGTCATGTGTGACATGTGTCATTTATGTACTCGATGTCTACCTCGTCATGCCTATGTGTGTGGGCTATGGTGCTCATGCCTGTTTTCATTAGTTTTCTTTTATGATTTTGCAGGTGATGAGGCAATAGATGCTGTTGAGGAGGAGGAGATGGTGCAGAGGCAAAAGTACTCACTGACACAACCAGGCACTAGTGGAGGATGTGGAGTGGTGGTGGGTGAAAACCCATTACTCCTACAGACCATACTGTCCACGGTGTCTCTGGGTACACCTCTGGAGACCTCTATGAATCAGGTGCTGAATCTGACATTGAGACATATGTCCTGTCGCAGGTGAGTTTTCTGGCAGGGATGCTGTTCTGTTCAACCCACCTGCACTGGGGGTAGACCCCTCTATGGGACATTCAGTGTTGAAAAGTCCACCTGTGGCGGTTACGGATGCAGGGTCACACTCCACAATATTTGCTCCTGTTCCTGGGCCAGCAGATCAAAGGAGGAATGCAGTCCTGCAGCCTCAGGCAGTGCCAGCACAGCAAGGTGCACATCACCTTGCCCCAAACAGGTGTGGAGCCCGCCAACGCAGTGACCATGCGCCACCAGGCAATACTGTGTGGGAGAACTCCATGTACACTATAGCAGCACAACAGGGGGCATTGTGTGAGATGATGGCTCAGGCCGTGGATAGGGTGGCCACTTCCATTCTCCCCCCTGAAAGGGAGGTGGAGCTCCAGCAGCAGGCAACAGAGTCCATTTGCCACTCACACAGGGAGGACATTTTGGCGTCCAACAGGGACCGACGGGCTGGACTGGAGACTCTGCGCACAGCCATATCTGCAGAGTCACAGGCCCACAGGGTTGCCCTGAGGTTAGAACACATGTCCCTCAGAGATACTCAGGGTGCACTTGAAGTGTCCCGGAGTACAAGGTCAGAACAGCAGCTGGAGCAGCTAACACGCACACTCTCAGCTGAGCTCCAGGCAACCTGTGAGGAGATCCGGGCATCATGCGAGGACTTGCAGGCAGAAATGCGTGCTACCCGTGAGGTGCTGCATGGGGATCTCCGTACCATCATCCTGCAGAACCAAACCTTTCAGACCTGCATGCTTGCTGCCAAGGAGGAGCATGCCAGGGCTTTGCGTGGTCTGCCTCCCATATCACACCCACCTTCTGATGTACCACCAGAGGGTGATGACAGCGACGGCAGTTCTCCCACTGTAGGGTAGCCGTGCAGGCCATGAGCCCATGGAGTTTTTTTTTTCAACATCCATGCATGTGGGTGTTGGGGTGCACCCTGTACCTCGTCCCTCCTGGTGGGCCTGCACCTTCAAACCAAACACCGCCATGACCCCCCCCCCCCCCCCCGGCGACACATGGCCATTTTTTATTTTTTTTGTTTTTGTTTTTTCACATTGCTTTCCAATTTGCTAAATGAAATTAGTATTCAATTAATTTGTTATCTTAATTTCTTCTTCTTTTTTCTATTTTTGATTTGTTATTTTGATTTTCATACATTTATCTTTATTTGGTTATGCATCTGATTTTTACTTTATTATTTAATTTGTTTCTTTTACTTTACATTTACTTTTTCTTTTTCTATATTTAATTTGCATTTACTTTTTTGTTCATAACCATTTTCTTTCAGATTGTGAATTAATGTTACAGTGTGTTGCTTTGTGTGGCTCCCGTAGGCATCCACTGTTATTCCAGCTGGGCACATGCAGGCTTGTCCTGTCTTTGGGTTAGAAACTTGGGTTCCTGACACACACCCCCCTCCTGCTTCCCCTTTCTGCAAAGGGTGTGACCAAGTGACAGTAACTTACACAGAGGCATTGGGCTCCCATAGGTTGTGTGGGCAGTCTGTAGTCCAAACTGTGTACACATCCCTAGTGGAGATTGTTGTTCATTTCTCCACTGCATGGTGGATTTGTATATGGTTTTACATACAGGACTTTTTGCATATATACATATAGCTTCTTCATGTCTTAACGAGCCTGTCTCCCTGACTACCAGCAACACTCTGCAGTTGGAAGGGGTCGATGTGCTGCCTTGGTCAGGTTGTGACACTTGCACTACCTGAATATTTTACTGTCATATGTTGCCACTGTTGGATCCTGTACTGATGTTTTGTCTTGCTGGTTTTTGTTAATGTGTGCTGTTTTTTTTCATTGGTGAGAGGCAATTGTCTGTGGCCTGTTTCCATTTGGGACGGTGCACTTGTGTCATGTGATGTGCATTCATTTGGTTGCTTTCACATTGCATGCAAACTGAGATGGGGTTAGGGAGGGGTTGGGTGACATGCCACTATTTGTTTGTAGTGTTTTGCAAGGCAGTAGTCCTTCATGCTGCATGAATGTGTGCCTTTTACTGACACAGCATTGTGTGTGTTTAAGTAGCTAGGGATGCACACAATGTAGCACTTCCAGGTAAACAATCTCAGGGTGGTATGGTTGTGACAGTTGACTGTCCCTTTTGTCATCATCATAAATTGTCAGCTGGTATGTGCCAGGCCTGTGTGCACTCCGCAGGGGTGGGATTTTAGGTGAAGAAATTTGCCACAAGCTGGGTAAGGGCTGCCTCACCACGTGCCCTTTCACCTGCCATGCGCAGCCGGGTTGCAACGTTGTGCAGGGTACATGCTGCCACAATGATCCTGCACACTCCTGGGGGCGCATGTAGCAGTTGCCCACCAGAGCAGTCAAGGGAGCGAAAGCGTGACTTCAGCACTGCAAATGTGCGCTCCACTATGCCCCGGGTTGCAATATGGGCTGTGTTGTATTTTACCTCGGGTGGTGTGGTGGGGTTCCGTATTGGCGTCATCATGTTGGTGCTCAGAGGGTAGGCACTGTCCCCTGGGGGGTGATAATGGTTGTCATTAGTGGGGTTTTCCCATTTCTCAGTGTCTGACATGCATGCATGTGCAGAGGCATTTATACTCACCAATTAGCCATGTGTCACCATGCCGCCCAGTTTCCAGGCCCCGGTTTAGGGGTGACATTCGGAATATGAAACTATCATGGCTGGACCCCGGATAGTTGGCATATACTGAGGTGATGATTCCCTTGGCATCACATACAACCTGCACGTTGATGGAATGCCAGTGCTTGTGGCTTCGATAGATGTGCTCAGTGGCCCTGGGAGGACGTAGAGCCACATGGGTGCAATCAATGGCATCTAGCACTTTTGGGAAGTGTGCCACCCCATAAAAGTCCTGGACCACAGCCTGCCTTTCTGCAGGTGTTCTGGGCATGAACATGTGCCTATGGACTAAGGGGCGTGCAGTCATGATCGCCAACACCTGGTGTAGGCAGCGTGACTGCGTGGCCTGTGAGACACCCCCAACTATGGCACTTGTCCACTGGAATGACCCAGTAGCCAAGAAGTGCAGTACATTGAGCACCTTTTCCAAGGGACTCAGTGCTTGGGAGCACAGGGTGGGTGATGTGAGGTCATCCTCCCACTCCCTGACCAGTTCTATGATTATTAGTGGTGGAAACCTGTACCTCCCATACACCTGGTCATCAGGCATCCCAAAAAGGCTGGTCCTGGGTAAAAAAAATGCGGGGCCTGTCTATCCTCCTCCTCCTGCGTTGTTCCACGCCCACTGCTGCAAGGAACTGTATATTCATCGTAGCGTATGAGCTTGTTTGTTGTTTGCACGCACTTTTATGCTGCGCAGGCTGCTTACGCCTGCTTCCTGTTCGCGTACGTGTTTCCGGATTAGCGCGTCTTTTTTGGCGCACGGGTTTCCCCTGTTCAATTCCATGAATACGTGTTGTTAGCGCGCGTGTGGGCGCTGTGAGCATTTACCTCCCGTATTTCCCCCGTAACTCCCACATTTTCACATGTTGTTCCCCATTCCTCGTGTTACGCCCTGTGTTACGCCCACTTTTCCTGTGTGCGCTACACGATGTGTGCTTTCCCTGTGCGCGTCGCGCACAGCGATTAGTGATGTGTTCGCCCGCATGCGCCACCCACGTATTTAGCGCACATCCCAGGTTTTACACGTGCAGCGCATTCCATGAATCGATGAACGGCTGCGTGCGTGGCTTTAGCACAGATGTGCTGTGATTTTCACGCATGCGCTCCCCTTTTCGGCGCACATTTATTCCATGAATTACCCCATATGTGTCAGTAAGAGCAATGTACAGAAGACTTTGCTATACTCAAATCACAATTAAACAATGAACAGCGTAGCGTGTTCCTAGAAGTAACTAAAGAAATTGAACATGGTGTGCAGCACGAAAGTAAAACTTGTACCTGTCAAGACTATAAACCTATACTGCTGTATGTAAGTGGTCAAGCTGGTTCAGGCAAAACATTCTTTATAAAAATCATCAGCAAGTTCCTGCAACAATTGACAAACAACAAACCTTCAGCTGTTGTAACTGCCCCCACAGGTTTAGCTGCCTACACATAGGTGGTGTCACTTTACACCGATTGCTACTTCTTCCAGTAGACACCAAAACAAATTAGACTACTACAAACTTTCAGCAGAAGCTGCTATGGAGCTACGCAGAGTGTTGAAACAAATGAAAATGCTGCTAATAGAGTGAGCATGGTTTCCAACCTAATGTTGGCTTTGATTCACCTCATATTGCAAGCCTTCCTTAAAACAGACTATGAGGAACTCTTTGGAGGAAAACACGTTATTGTTTTCAGAGATCTTCTTCAATTAACACCAGTGAAAGGGGGACCTATTTTTAAAACATTAGGGCACAAACTCTGCTGTAAAACTCTTGGCAGCATACGAAATGTAAATGTTTTGCAACATTTCCAGTACAAAGAACTAATTGAAAACATACGTCAGTCTGCAGACCTCACCAACGCCAACATTTTGAAAAGTATTCAGGTTGGTGTACTATCTAAGGAAGCACAGTCTATATTAAATAACAGACGCATCCATGAGCTATACGGCCATAACACATGTGCCAATGATGTCATGGAACAATTAGCACACGAAAATGTAAACTGTATGTCCTTAATGCCAACTCTTGCAAGCTGCGCTCAATTCAATGAAACAGTGCTGAAAAAAGAAATGCAACCACTAGTGCAAATTTACTCCACAGACAAACTGGACGTGCACGGTATAACTCTACCCATGTGTCAACAAGCCACTGTACAACTAAATACCTTAGAAAACTCTATCTCTTAACACAGCTGGTTTAGAGAAAATTTTGTCTTGAAATTGTAGAGTAATGTTAAAGCGTAACCTTGACGTGGAGCAAGGATTAGTTAGTGGAGCACTTGGTACAGTTGTTGGCTTCCAAACATACCCACATGACAACAACATTCAGTTTGTCAATGTTCACTTTGACAAACTGCCAGAAGTTAAAAGGATAGGACGCTCAATAGCCGGATTCCTTCCATTCAAATACATGTATGTACACAGAGAACAGTTTTCTCTGTCTCTAGCATACGCAGTCACCATTCATAAATCACAAGGTCTAATCATAGATCAAGCATTGATTGATATTGGCAGCACAGTCTTTAAAGAAGGCATGAGTTTCATAGCACTGTCATGCCTACGTACACTTGAAGGACTATTTCTAGTCAAATTTGATGCAACTGAAGTCAACGCTGACATTCCTTGCATTGAAGAGTACAATAGACTACGTGCACTCTACACACCCCATCTCAAAATGTACCCTGTTCCTCAAAAAGGGAAACTTTGTAAGACAAAACTAGTGCAGACTCAATTTATACATGATCTCACAACAGTACCTCCAAAGAAATTAAAAGCAGCTGCTACTTCATCAATTACCAAAACCATAGAAGGATCTACTGGAAAAAAATGCATACCCAACTGCACAAGCAAAGCCAACTACCTCTTCAAAGAAAGTACTTGCACTTCCATCAAATGACTCAGACACAGAACTGTCTGGTCCATTCAAATTTTCCAATATAACTGGTGTAGATTTGCTATGCAAATGTAGCAATCAATATTGTATTCCAATTGCCACCAATTGTTGAAAACATTTACTTAAACGGCACAGACCAATTGTGTTTGTAAATGTTAGTCCTTCACAGAAATGCAACAAACAATCCTGACAACATTTACAGTGTTTCTGGAATAAGAGAGGAATTGGACTACTGTGCAGGAATGGTGAGATTCACTATAAACACACAAGAAGATCCACAAGAATTTCTAATGTACTTACTACAAGTACTTGAAAATAAAAACATAACTATAAATGACATCTTCCAGATTTCATACATGTGGAAACATACATGCACGCTCTGTAATGCACGAACAAGTCCCTAACGAGCGCTTTGTGTATCTATCTATACCTAACTGTGAATCCATTCCATTTCAGCAGCTCGTACAAAATGCAAACCATGGCATATTATGTACTACTTGCAATTTCCGATAATCTTTCCACCTTACAGATACAGTCACATAGCCAATATGTAATAGTAATGCTTTTCCGTTACAATGCAGATGGTACCAAAAACAACTGCAAGCTGACTGGCTACACACATGGACAAGTATCACTTGGCAAGAAAACCTTCACAACAGTAGGCATAATCTACCACACAGGAGCCACAACCAATGCAGGTCAGTATACTGCGTACGTTAAAAAAGAAATGTGGATGGTTTGAATACAATGATAATTCCATTACTCTGAAACAGAGATTACCAGCAAATCTTGCAAACGGTTACTTAGTATTCTTGAAACCAAAATGTATTCAGTAATCTGAGTATGAGCATCTACAAACTGTCCTCAATAACCTTCAAAACCACAAACTGGTAGAATAAGGCAACAGCTATCTAACAATGCCCAAACCAATGCAACTAATACACATCTACTGCAACTACACATATACTGCTGCAAAGACACTTCATAACAGTGAAAATGTACATCCACCAACAAAGAAAAACGTGCTTGAAAACATACCCTGCAGAAGTGAGAAAGTGTAAACAGTTAGAATACGCCAACTGGTATCTGACTGCAACCATAATACTGCAATATAGGTTTTTCTGAGGAAACCCTGCAACACTTATTACGTATAAACATACCTTTAACAACTTCGAAACTATCAACAGTTAGAATACGCCAAAAGGTGTCTAACTGCCCCCAAAATTCTGCAACATTACTGTGCAATACCACAGTACTTACCAAAGATCAACAATCAAATGCATAAATACATACTGCTAAAAGACAATAAATAGTAAACAATTAGAATACGCCAACTGGTATCTAACTGCAACAATGGTACCACCACTTCCAAAGCAAAAACCATACACCTTTTCAATTCCTCCTACTACTATAGACCACCGAAAAAGACTGTGCCATGTAACAACAAATAAACATAGAAAGGGTTTCTTTAATCCTGCATCGATTTTTTTTTCCCACAGACCCAATGATTATGTGAACGAACACAGAAACTGAGCACATTGCACAGTACACTGGTTTCAAGCATTGTACTTGTGAACTACTAACTATGAGGGTCCACAATGTACACATGTCTGCTATGCAATGCAATAACACATTACAAAGTACCTATCCTAACATGTGATCCTTTATTTTATCACACAGAATGAAAAGACAATTTCTGCTACATGTCCACATACCATGCAAAGAACTGCATACAGCCTCAACAATGCAAACCGTAAGTATACAATGATTGGTGTCATACTTCTTTTTAATGTACATATTTCATTATGTACACATATTAGTACAACCCCAATACCTATATCACAAAGTTCATTGCATAGCTGTATTATACTGCAATAGTTTTAGCCAGGCATAGAATATCTTACACCCAACATTCTGAACACAGTCCAACAAACCAACTGCCACACACCCTGTCCACTTTTGTACAAATACTATTACACTACTTGCAGCCAGTGGACAAACTCTTCAGTACAAGCCCCCTATACAATCCACATGCCATTGTCAAAATGTTTGCATGCATGGCTGTGTTATGCTACAGCATAACACAGCCATGCATGCAAACACCTGCCCACTTACCACAACCCAAAAACATAACATAGCCACCTCAAGCCCACTTCACTTGAAATACTATTACAGTACTTGCAGCCAATGCACAAACTCTTCCATACATGCCCTCTCCACCCAATACTCCACTAACTACCCAAAAGCAATACATCATAACATAGTAAAGTACCCAACAATCTGCCCAGTGGCCACAACACAAACACATAAGGCATCCACTTGAAGCCCTGTCTATTATAGTACACATAGCATTCAAGTACGTGAAACTAGTCAGCAGACTCTTCACACCAATAGGCCAGCCAACTGAGGCCTGCCACACTTTTTCACACATACCATTACAGTACTGTAATGACTGGCCACACCACTAGACTCTTCAGTGCATCACCTCCACCCATGTACCCAAGACTGTAAAAGCTAGTCACAATGAACACAACATAACACACCCTTGCACCAAACAATCTATACACAAAATCCAGCCGCCTGAAGCCCTCTCCACTTCTATAACCTTCCTCATATCATCTTCATTCCACTCCCCCACCCTAATGAATCCTGCTTGCAGTCACCACATAAGCTGTCCGCCTGAGCCTCTGTCTGCGAACTACCGCAATCACAGAACGACTTTCTTCCACCTAAACAAATACATCATTTGACCCATCTTTCACTCCCCCACCCTCTCCAGCCCCTCTTGCCCCCCAGCACACTCCCCAAAATTGGGGTTCAGCCCTGGTCGCCACTGTGCTCTCCGCGGATATCTGCAGATCCAACATGGTCGGGCGCATCAGGAAAATGTGATGCACCTCACGCTTCTCTCCAGCCAATCAGCAAACACGTCATATGTCCATGAACATCACGGTACCTTCCTAGCCAATCGGAGTCCTGTCTGCGGAGCGAACAGGGAAGTGAGTCCGTGGAGTGGACACAGATAGGACACATTTTTTTGGACCTACAGTTTGCCTGTTTTAAAAAAAACTACTACTACTAGACAGATTTCCACCGAATTTACAAAAGCACGCCTTTGGGGTGAAGCTGCTGCTCCTGCCGCAAATTTTATGAAAATCCGTACAGCGGTTTGGGCTTTAGGCGTGAGCAAAGTTTTTTTCCATTCACTCTAGGGGAAAAAGAAAGATTTGGGACCCCCTATAACTTTGCCCCTCCCTTGGCGAAACCTCACCAAACTTGCCATAAAAATTCAGAGCGGGCCATATACTTTTTTTGCAAAGTTTGGTGAGGATTTACCCAGAGGGAGCGAAGTTATAAGCCGCCCAAAAAGTGTTCTCCCTATGAGATGAGCAACTTAACCATAACTACACGGCTGCTACCGCAGGCCGTGTAATATGTTACCTGCAGTAGTATCAGCACAGGGGAGCACCCCTCACTCTTCCAAAATTAGAAAAACGTCAAATAGAATGCTGACATACAGCGCTATCACAATGATCTTATATTTCCTGAAATCGTGTTCATATTACAGACGCCTAAATCATCACATTTGCCATCCAATTTTAATGTTATTTTCTATCACAGCCGACACGTGTTTCGACCTCTCTGGTCATCCTCAAGGCAACTTCTTTTAGACAGTCCGTTGCCCTACCGATATTGATTGTCATAAGTTATTTACGTTATTGGCTCCTGTATTCTGTCACTTTGTTACGTCAAATTTCACTTGGTTTGAAATTCTATTTCCAAGTGATGTCACTCTTTCCAAAACGGCATAGTGGTATGTTATACCCGTCAGTTTCTTCATTCAAGTATATCAATTGGCTCTATTCCAAATAGGAATGTTATTCAATGTGGTCTACCATGTAGTTCATCATGTTGTACTCTTAATTGGTCACAATACCTGTATCTCCAGATTGATCCAGTCCTTGGGCTAAATACCTAGTGGCTACAAACTCGTGAGCAAATAAACAGGAATTATCAATGCCAGGACTCAAAAAATATGATTTGAGAGTTCTTTTTCAGCATATGTTTCACAAAACAAGAGTATGAATGACGTAATTAAGTGAAAAAAGTGAGCACTGATTTGTACATATATTTTGATATGTATAGGGTCAATATAGTTTAAACCTAATTACTAAGTAACAGATCACTGTACAAAACAATGTGGTCAGTGAATACAGGAAGAGAACATTGAGGAGAGGGATGGAAAAACAACTAATAGTGTTGATCCCTTTTGGCTATGTACACACAACGGACGATATTCAGAGATCTGGGGGGAACCTGCATGCATATGTACAAATTCTGGCACAGGATTTTCAGTCTTTTAATACTGGTTTGAAATTGTGCAATTTATGAGCACTGTTTTTGCTAAATTCTGTAACACATGGAAAGTTCCAATAGATACTTGGCCACCAACAGTATGCTGTGTACCCATAGACCTAGACACTTTAAGACGATGTAGCAATACTTAGAGATGGATGGGGATGCAGAACTTACTCATACATCAATAATCAAACCGACTCAGAAAGTTGGCAAAACAAAGTACTGTTTTATTTGCGATTATCTAAAACAGGGAGTTACAACGGACATCAACGGACATTCGCTCGATTTCTCTCAGTGAATTTCGTAAAAAACACAACTTTTATATTCAAAACGTCAACATTGATGTCACACTACGTGGCAAACTACAAAAACATACTTGGGAAAGTGGTAGGCTTACAGGGAACATCTAAGTATACGTTCCTTACTAACGGGGTAGTGATTGGACCTCTAACATCAGGGGGACAATTAAGCCCTCCTCTAGTGCAACTCATCTTCATTGTCATAAAATACACGACAATCCATTGGTTACACAAACTATAGGGCTCTTTAATACATGGGCCTCAATAATTGGTTGGCACGCTTGTACCCATCTGGAATATTCCACACGCTAGCAGCACGCAGGCTGGTACCCCCGGTGCCTGTGGGCTGGTCTTGACCATAGCTTCCCGCCCAATTAGTCAGACATCCATCATCCGTCTTGCAGTCTGCCATTCAATTAAGGCTTTGAACTTGGCCTTGCAGAAGCTCTCTGTGCCCGAGAATTAAAGGGAGTGTGGCATGGTTTTATCTTCTGGTTTTGGTGTAGCTCGACCCAGAGCTATTCTCATCTGACCATGTGACTGGAGACCACGTTTTCAAGCTCTTTGCTGCATTTAATATTATTAAATGAGGAACTCTTGATGCCTTCAGTGTTTTTTCATTCCACTTCAAACAGAAGTTTGTTTCTTTGTCACGTTCATGGAACTACTTGATGGACAACCAGGCTCACGGTGGCCTCGACTCTTGGTGCTGGGCCAGCCAAGCCTTTCTGAATTTCTCCTTCACCATTAACTGTTTTCCAACTGCGCCACACTGAAACCCTTTCTATTCATGGGTTTCAAGCCTTGATAAAGTGCATCATGGAATATCCAAGTTCTATACATTCCTATGTATATACATTGGTGCATTGCCGCAATCTATTCACTATGTAGCCAGCCTCACAATCTCTTCGTCTACGTGCGTTACTTGCATCTTTACAAATGTAAAATGACTTTGCATTTTCGTCAACGTTTCTTTGCATGAGCATCTTCATCTCGAGCCTGAAATGTTGCTCATCTTTGACACCTCCTCTTCAGATCTTACATATCTTTTCAGAGTGCATCAGTTCTGCTTCGCATGACGTCACCCATCCTCTTTCTTGTTCATGTTCACACTTCTTCCTGGACTCTGTCCAGAAGACCATCATATCTTCATAAATGCATATAGGGTTTTCTTAATGGATACTTTGTTTCAAGAACTTTTGCAGTACATGCATCCTCACTGGTACTGCAAGTGTCACAATTTCTGGTTCCCAACATATAGGCACCATGGGGGCAGAGCTTCTAGCAAGGGCTTTTGGCTCTTCCTCTACACTCCCCCCTCTGGCCGATTTATCGACCACTCTCTCATCACTCTTCACATGAAGATATCCTCATCTGATGAAATGCTTCTTTAGGATCCAAATCTATATGACTCCTTTCAGGCATCCTGATTCTCCGATTTTGACACAAACACCTCCATCCATAGCTGTAATCATATCCAAGACATATCTATTCTGAATAGTCATTGGTTGTATGGCTCTCAGCTCCTCCTTGATAGCATTGAATCCCTTTATGGTGGTGTTGATTGTCTGCAGGACGTCCCATCTGGTTATCTGTAACCATTTGGCATTTGTCACCACCTGGATCCTGGGCATAAAGATTGTCGTGAATATTGCTAAAGTCTGACGGTACAATCTATGTACATATGGAATGGCATCAAAAGCTTCTATAGGTTTAGCTGAGAAATAGTTCTCTCTCCTCATTCGATTCAAGAGCTCAGCGGATCTCTTCTTCCTCAGGTGAGCATCTGCTTTTGGAAATTCACCAATGTTCAAGTCACTTTTAGGAATTATCAACGCTGGAACATGAACAATTACTATAGAACATAGTCCTCTCCAATCTTTGGGAAGCTTCATGTAAGCTCTGGATCAACAGGCCGAATAGTGATCCATGATCACCACTGTCCCATCTTTCATTCCTGGTATATCAAAGATTCATCTGCACTGTTGATTCTCTCCAACTCTTCTTGTGCCATTTTTTCTGAAGCATAGCTCTGCACTAGCCAAAGGCACTATCTGCAATGGACCTCCTTTGTCTTAGACCGACGTCAGAAGTTTCGCAAGCCTCTGTCACAGAGGTTTGCATCCATTTTCCACTCCTTCAATAACTGGCTTGTGATGACCAGTTACTGCCACAGCTCTATATATGACTATGCCCTCTTCCCAGCCATTTGGAGAAAGTACTGTTCCCCAGATTCGCATCTGATCTCTTTCCTTGAAACTTTGAACTTTTTTCATCAGTCTTCCCTTGACAGTTGAGTTTCCTGTTTACCTCTCATCTGATTCCAGCTCACTTCATGCCAGGCTGTTCATTTCTTATCACATGATTTCTGGTGTGTTCTCTTTCACTTGTCTTTAAGTCTTGAACATAATCATCTTCATCTTTTGCTTTGCTGAAGCAAGGTGAGTGCGTTTGAAGAACGTTGCTCCTTTTGCCTTTAATTTGTGTACTTCTATAAAAAAAAGAACTGTGTTCCAGGCCCTCTGTACTCCCATCTTCCTTGCTTCTCCCACCCCGCATCCTCTTCCTGATTCCATATCCCTCCTGCTGCCCAGCCCGCCCACCCTCCTGATCTGATTGGAGCAATCCACTGTGTTGCTTTGGTCATAACTAACCTTCCCAGGGCATCCCTCTGCCCGTGCAGCCCCTGTGGCTAAGGGCCCAAGGAAAAGGGCAACTCCTACAGAGGTGGCTCCATATCGTGTCTGCAGGTGTCAGCAGGGGAAGCCAGTGGCCAGCTGGCAACCAGCAGCAACAAAAAAGGTAGGTGTGGCTGGCTGGGGGAGTGGAGCAACCTCTCAAACCCAAAGCCCTACCACTATAAAAACTATCCAACCACTGTGAATATTAGCCTGTGGCACATCCTGGCAAAATGTTCACTTTAACTTGAATCAAATCTAATAAGTGCCAACTAAGATAGAAATCAGCCTTTACCATTGTACAACTAAAATCCTATCTGTACCTACATCTAATACATTTCATATGCTTCTACGCACTAGTACTGTGTTTATAAAAACGGTCACATCTGTATAATCAGTCACATGAGACATGTGAAATAGTTAACAGAGACAGTTGGGTGTTTTACATGCGCGAGAGAGACCCACAACAGGGCTACCCATTGTCCCCTCTCCTGTTTTGCCTTAACCGGAACCTCTCTCAACAGGCATCTGTCAGAATGTGAAAATCAAAGGATAATATGAGAGAACTATGTTTACAAATGATACTCTTATCTTTTCTTATGATTTAGACACCACCATCACTACTGCATATTTTGACAATGCAATGTTTTGGATAATTTTTTGGGTAAAGAAACAATGAGAACAAGTCAGAAATTCTTCCATTGTCACCAGATGGCTGGGCTGGGCACATAGAGAATGTGCCAATATGACGGGAAAAGGAACATTTTACATTACCGTGGTTTGTATTTGTTTACGGTTCGATGAGGCACATTAGTTGAAACTTTGACAACAGGCTTGGGCAAGTTGGGAACAATTTCGAAATATGGGAAAAATTCTAACTGTCTCAACTACATTATAATGAATGTCCTACCTCGAATGCTTTACAAATGGAGAGGCCAGCCCGTCCCAATCCGGCATTATGAGAATGAGGGAAGTGGGGCACATGTTGAAGTCCTGTGCTGTCTTTAGCCACGTTCCCTTGCGTCTGATGTGTGACTTATGCTCAATGATTTGACCTGGGATTCCTCTGATAGTCTCTCCAACTCAAACTTGATCACACAGACATTTTCCAGCATATACAGCATAGTCTGATAAGCATGTTGCATACAATGTTAGTGGCAGTACTGTTGCCTATACATGTGTTATAATCCCCCCTTTCATTACATCGTTTCAAATAATACAGGATAAGAAACAGGTGGTTCTCTTTCTTTGGTATTCGTTCTGATTGATCTTAAATTATACAATTGGGTAATCATAGTAGCTTTCACCAACTCTTCTCACATGTTTGAGTATAAAAAGTGTCTGTAAATCAATATCAGTAGCTGATATTGGCCAATAATATTTAAGAATGTCTTCACTTCATTGGTCTGTTGGACAAATGTCCAGATAAGTCAGAGATCAAACCATCGAGCCTTAGCCAACATAAGATGCAAGAATTCTTAATCATCTGTGGCATGCCATTTTCTTCTGGCCAATCACAATATTTCACAACTCATGTTTATGCAAGAGGAGGTTGTTAAAAAAAACAATATACAAGCTTGAGCTCTGGCCTCATGAATGAACATTTAGATCATGGTTACTCATTATATACCCCTCTGGATGTTTTCGACTACAGCCCGCATAAACCTCCTCCACTGGCTTTTTTGCCAGGGGATAATGGGATCTGAAGTCCAACACACCTGTAGGGCCAAATAATGAGCAGCTACGACTTGATCATATATGTGTTTATACTTGTAATACAGTGTTTAGGTTATCAGAACTGCAATAAATAAGTTCACAAAACCTATGATAGTACGTGTCAGTTGAAATTGACAGTAACAGCTTCCATACAATATCCGTTTTTAATGAATAAGTATTGATCTACACATTGGATCACTCTTTCATTGGTGGAATTAATTTCTGTCAGCATTTGGCAATGCAGAGACAAAGCAAAAGGTGATGGTTGGAAGGTTTTGAATTAATCTTAATCTTAACGTCAGGTGCAGCTCTGGGCAACCCTCCAAGCCATTGTTCCTTAGCCTGCTAAGCCATTACAGAATGGGGAAAGACCATATGCAAATCAGGCCTGGCCCCACCCAACAGTGAACTACATGTGCATGTCATAACTCACACAAAATCAGAGCGCTATGGTCTTTTGTTGTGATCTGGCAGCATAACATGGTGATGTTTAAGTCATGTGCATTACAGCAAATACGTCAAATCCTTTCAAATGTAAGTCCTGGTACCTTGAGGATGCATGTTTGTAGATCTGTGTTATATTCGTACTAACCACGAACAAGCTCTTTATTTTACATAATGTTGAACTGATTTTGATGCAGGCAGAACAGTACCAAACCACAGATTGTGTACACATCCCTGCATCGCCTGCCTAAAATAGAGCTAAGTTACCCAGTATTCATTGGGTCTAGACTACACTATTGTTCCTGCTGCACACATTTAAAACGTCTTAAGGGTTGCATACCTTTAGTATAATAATTAAAATGGTTTAGTCTTTTTTATCACGTGAGTGCAAGACCTTTAATAGTTATTTTGATGTTTTGAGGAAGTTCGTGATTCCAAAGTCGCTTGTTTATGTTCAATTAGAATGTGGCTAACCTTTATGGTTGTGAACATCTGTTCCTTCTGGCAACTGCGTTGTCGAATCTGGCGTAATGGGGTCATGACAAATGCTGAGCCGTTCAAGTGGAAATGCATTTGGCACAACTTCCGGTAATCCTTCATATGTTTGGATGTGTTTTATGTTTAAGAAGCATGGTTTTGAGCAATTGGTAAATCTGCAACAAATTCCCTTTTTCAACTGTCTCCCGGAAGAAGAGCGTTAATACAAACTAAAATGTTCTGGGCAAATGGAACACTTTGATGAAAATGTTTGGGGTTATTAATGAAGTAAACATTATTAAACCATACCAAGGAGATGAACTCACAAAGAGGTTTTATCAAACTTCATTGAAGGAAACAGAGGAATAACAGTTAAGCCTTATAATGGCGTGTGAGAGGGAATAGGGGTGTTGCATTGTTATGTTATACTTGTTAAGAACAACCATAAATATGACACAGTTTATTTCTTGTACCGCAAATAGTTGAAAGTCAGAGGGCAACGTCATCAGGGAAAATGGATGACAAGGGATCCAAGCACTCTATGACCCCTTGTAGGGTTGGATTGGGTAGGGTGTGTATGGGGGGGGTGATGTTGCCAGTGAGGGCACTGACCTTTGATTAAATGATAAGTTCCCCTAATTATGCCCATGAAAATCTTTCCGGTTGACTACTCTATTCCTGTGATGGGAGAATACCGTTATTAGATGTTTCCAGTGAGAAAAGCTCCTTAAAAATAGAAAACATTACTTTCTACACAGTAGCACATAATTAGTAATGCGTTCAGAATAGTAGTTTTTGAAACATAATATGTGTTTCTCGTAATGTCTGAGCTGTATTATATATGTGGCTCTCGAAACTTCCTTATATGCTAGACTCAAATTCTTTTATCGCATGTGGTTAGATGGTTTCATGGAAAAGAGATCAGGTGTAAAACACTTGGCAATTTGGAGATGAATAGTCTTTCCTGATGTCAGACTTCGGCTCCACCTCCCCCTTCTCCTCACCTGAAACTTCTGATATTGAGTCCTTTACCGTAGTCCGGATCCGGGGTCGTTCCTTCTTCTTGTTAGAGATAAGATCCTTAGGTGATCTAACCTTCTTATCGTGCAAGTAAGGTCTGGCCCCTCCGGAGGCCACCGTGGCAGAAGTGGATACCTGCCGTGGGGGGCTCCCAGTGGGCCAGCCTCGGTGCCCAAGGGAAAAAGCCGGAACGGCAGAAAAAACCCTTAAACGAAGATCTGCAGGCTAGGTGAGGAGTGGTTCCAGGCCAGGTATAAGGCAGGTTCTCCCAGGCGGAGATGAAGAAGGTTCAGTTATGATGGATTGAAAGGTGAGAGCTTTCTTCAAAGTCAGGACACTTCAGAATGCCGGGAGTGTCGGATGCTTCGGACACCGAAGCAGATAGAGGCCGCAAGCAGTTTAATGTACCGGAAGGCAGAGCGAAGAGCTGAGTGCGAAGGGATTCGCAAGTGGAGAAAAGTAAACAGAAGGTAAGTCAGCAGCGGAACGCGAAAGGGATCGCAAGCGGAGAAAAAGGATTCAGAAAGGCAGAGTGAGGAGCTGAGTGCGAAGGGATTCGCAAGTGGAGAAAAGTAAACAGAAGGTAAGTCAGAAGCGGAACTCGAAAGGGATCGCGAGCGGAGAAAAAGGATTCAGAAAGGCAGAGCGAGGAGCTGAGTGCGAAGGGATTCGTAAGTGGAGAAAAGTAAACAGAAGGTAAGTCAGAAGCGGAACGCGAAAGGGATCGCGAGCGGAGAAAAGAGGATTCAGAAAGGCAGAGCGAGGAGCTGAGTGCGAAGGGATTCGTAAGTGGAGAAAAGTAAACAGAAGGTAAGTCAGAAGCGGAACGCGAAAGGATTGCGAGCGAGAAAGGCTGAACACAGATAGTAGGTTACGAGAAAACTACATAAAACTAGAACACAGAGCGGACAGAAAGGGTAGAAGGACACAGGAGAAAATAACAAGCTCACGCCGAAAACGAGAGCTAGGAGGAATACTCGGAAATAAGTAACGAGCTACTCGGAGCGCTGGTAGACGTGTAAGCAATACACAGATACAACGCGCCGAGCTGGAGGCGGGGCCTAAATTTATAGTGAAGGCAGCCATCTTGGGTGAGGACTAGAGCGTCCATCGATCCCACAGCTTCCACCCTCGATTCCTGACAGTATACCCCCTCTTCCTTGGGGGTCCCCCCGGTTTGCCTGGCTGAAAACGATGGAACCTCTTTACAAGATGAGGAGCATGTATGTGGTAGTCAGGCTCCCAGGTTCTCTCCTCCTTAGGATAGCCCTTCCAATGTACCAGGTACTGTAACCTGCCCTTACGATATCTGGAATCGATCAAACGAGCCACCTCGTACTCGTCCGGGGCAGGATCAACCTTAGGGCGTCCCTTATGAACAGGCCTCTGAAATGGGTCTTCCTTGTAGACCTTGAGAAGAGAAGTGTGAAAGACAGGATGAATCCTCTTGAGGGAATCCGGGAGTTTAAGTTTGAAAGCCACCGGATTGATCTGTTGAACAATGGGAAAGGGTCCTAGAAATCGAGAAGAAAACTTCCCCTTGTGAACCCATCTGGGAAGAAATCTGGTTGACAGCCATACCAATTGTCCCACCTTCCAGTCGGGGTTTGAGCGTCTGCTCCTGTCTGCCCACTTCTTCTGGGCATCCTGGCTGGCTAGATGAGCTTTCTTGGCTGTCTCCTGTACCTCGTGCAGATCTCTGAGAGCCTCATCTAAGGCCGGAACCTTGGTCGATCGTGTGTTAACCCAGGGTAGATATTGTGGGTTGAAACCGTATGTACAAAAGAACGGACTCATCTGTATGGTGGTGTGAATTGCATTATTATAAGCAAACTCTGCCTGGGGGAGAAATTCAAACCACCTTTCTTGCTGTGGACTACAGAAGCACCTAAGGTACTGTTCCAAGCTGGCATTAAGTCTTTCCGTTTGGCCGTTGCTTTGGGGGTGATAACCCGAGGAGAGAGCCCTATGGATTCCCAAGACCTGACAGAGAGCGGCCCAGAATCTCGAGGTGAATTGGGAACCACGATCAGAGACTATAGTCCTAGGCAAACCATGCAGGCGGACTATGTCACGGAGAAAGACGGCTGCTGTCTCAGAAGCTGAAGGCAGTCGCTGAAAGGCTGAAAAGTGTGCCAACTTGCTGTAGGAGTCACAAGTGACCATAATTACAGTCATACCAGAAGACACCGGAAGATCCACAATGTAATCCATGGAAATATGTTCCCAGGGACGATTTGCTAGAGGAGATTGTTGCAACAACCCTATTGGCCTACCCGTCTGATACTTGTTTGCAGCACAAACAGAGCAGGTAGATACGTATTGACTCACGTCCTTTCTTAGTCTTGGCCACCAGAAGCCCCTACTTATTAAGTCGTATGTCTTTCTGATGCCAGGATGACCTGTCAAGGGCGAGTCATGGCACCAGGAAAGAACCATTCTTTGAAGCTTCTGGGTGGGTACATAGAGCGCCTCCTCATGGTAATACAATCCATCCTTCTCTTTGGTGGTAATGTGCGCGAGTTCTGGGCAACTCTGATACAAGGGTATAAGCTCTTTGAGAAAGGTGGTCGTGGAAGCCAAAATCCTGAGCTTGGGGAGAACAAAGTCATGTCCTTGATATAATCCTGATACTTCCCCCTTACTTCGGGATAAGGCATCAGCCTTCCTGTTCTCCGTCCCAGGAATGTAAGTTATCGTAAAGTCATACTGTAGAAAGAAATAGGCCCATCGGGCATGACGGGCATTGGTGCATTCCATCTGCTGGAGTACCCTGAGATTTCTGTGATCAGTGCGAATCAAGAAGCTATGAGCAGCTCCCTGTAAGAGATGACGCCATTCCTGACAAGCTAGCTTGATGGCTAGTAGCTCTCTTTCCAATACGGAATAGTTCCGTTCGCTACATGTTAAGGTCTTGGAAAAATACGCTACAGGATGCTCAAGACCGTCCTCCGACTCTTGGAGGAGAATGGCTCCCACTGCTCCAATGGAGGCGTCAGTCTCCATGATGAATCGTCTTGTCTGGTCAGGTTGGATCAGGATGGGAGCCGTGGAGAATCTTCTTTTAAGGAGTCGGAAAGCTTTCTGAGGTTCTCCTTCAAAAGAATATAGTACTCCCTTCTTAAGTAAAGAGGTCAAGGGGAGCACAGTTTGTGAGAAGTTGGGGATGAAACGCCGATAAAAATTGGCTAAACCCAGAAAACTCTGTAGCTCCTTTATGTTTCCGGGTTCCTTCCAATCGTGAATGGCCTTAACCTTTCTTGGGTCCATTTCGATCCCTTCATGAGAAAGGATGAACCCAAGGTAGGACACAGCAGTGGCTTCAAACTGACATTTTTCTGGCTTGACCAACAACTTATGGATAAGGAGTCTTCTCAACACCTTCTTGACCTGTGCTCGGTGTTCATCAAGAGATTTGGAGTAGACAAGGATATCATCTAGGTATACCACCACGGATAGATATAACATGTCAGCAAACACCTTGTCCATATACCTCTGGAAAACTGCCGGAGCATTGACAAGACCGAACGGCATGACTCTATACTCGTACAAGCCGAACGGAGTGCGAAAGGCGGTCTTCCATTCGTCCCCCTCCTTGACCCTAAGAAGGTGATAGGCCCCTCTTAGATCTAGCTTGGTGAAATACCTAGCCCCTTGAACCGCCTCCAGGATGTCTCGTATAAGGGGCATGGGGTACCTATCCCTTATAGTGATCTTATTAAGTCCTCTGAAGTCTATGCATGGTCGCAACTCCTCCGAATCCCTCTTGGGGATAAAAAACAATGATGCACCGCAGGATGACTTAGATTCCTGAATAAGCCCGTTCTGTAGATTAGCGTCCAGATATTCTCTGAGGGCCCTTCGTTCCGGAAGGGACAGGGGATACATCCTTCCGAAAGGAACGATAGAATCAGGCACTAGGTCGATTGAGCAGTCCTCTGCCCGATGTGGGGGTAGCTGCTTAGGTAGAGTATCCAGAAAGACTTCGGTGTATTCATGGTATTGGGGTGGAACTGTTGCTACAATTAAGGAGCCTGGAGCCTTGGAACCTTCTCCAGTCACCACCATGGCCGCAGTGGTATTCAGACAGTTTGATTTGCAGAATTGGGAGTCGAAGCACACCTTGTTGGCAGCCCAATCTATAAGAGGATTATGTCTCCTCAGCCAAGGTATTCCCAGAACTAAAGGAAAATGAGCTGCACGTATCTGGTCAAATACTAGGAGTTCTTGGTGATTGTCTACTCTAATCTGCAATGGAATCGACTCCCACAGGATAGGACCCGAAGAAAGAGGAACACCATCCACTCCCTAAACAGGTATGGGTCTGGGCTTGGGTCTGGTAGCGACTAGGTTCTCCTTAGCCCAATTAATGTCCATGAAGTTACCCGCGGCACCACAATCCAACATTGCCAATACCTCCACTGATGTCGCTTCAGATAACTTTACATGGACCTTGAAAACCATTAAACTACTGTCTTCGCCCTCTGCCAGGGTTCTTGAGTGGTTGCAAGGGTAACTGGCAGGTCCCCCGAGACTTCCCTTGCAACAGCCCGGGGGTGGAAGTTTTCCTTCTTCCTAGAAGGAACTTCTGGACAGTTTCTCAGCAGGTGTTTTGAGGATCTACAATACATGCACAATCCCTCCTCTCGGCGCCGTCTCCTTTCTTCAGGAGTCAGAGGTCCACGAGCGGCTCCTATCTGCATTGACTCTTCGGAGGATGATATCGGTCTCTGGATGGGAGTCTGGGAGGGCAGGCCTATCGTCTGTGAGGTTCCCCGTGGACGTCTCCTTTCTTGTCTGCGTTCATGCAGCCTAAACTCGATCTGGAGGGACAAGGTCATCAAGTCACGAAATGACTGTGGTCTGGCTATCCTCGCTAGCTCATCCTTGATCTCATCCTGAAGTCCTCTTCTGAAGATCGTCTGTTGAGCCGAGTCCGGCCAGTCCGCCTTTGCAGCCAGTCTGAGGAAGCGTGAGATGTATGTTTGCACGTCTGTATTTCCTTGACGGACATCAAGAATGGCTTCTAATGAAGAGTATAGAACTTCAGGTCTATCGAATCTATCCTTAAAGGCTGTCACAAACTGATCGTAGACATTTAGGGAAGGATCATCATTGGAGACCAGTGGAGTTGCCCATGATAAGGCATTCCCAGAGAGATTGGCAATTATGAATCCGACCTTGGCACGGCTAGACTCATATGCATGAGGCCTGAATGTGAAGTATACTTTACAGGCGTCCAGGAAATCCTTGAGACCTCCTGGATGACCATCATACTTGCCGAATGAGAGAGGCATCGTGGGTAGGTCTCCGTGGTCATCTCGACGTAACACTACTTGTTGGCGAAGGACTATGTTTTCAGCCCTTAGGGATTGTACTTCAGCTGTCAGGTTCTGTATAGCTGCTACGAGTTCCTGGTATTGTTCCAAAGATGCCATGTTTGTAGTTGGGCGTTGTATGCTGTCAGACTTCGGCTCCACCTCCCCCTTCTCCTCACCTGAAACTTCTGATATTGAGTCCTTTACCGTAGTCCGGATCCGGGGTCGTTCCTTCTTCTTGTTAGAGATAAGATCCTTAGGTGATCTAACCTTCTTATCGTGCAAGTAAGGTCTGGCCCCTCCGGAGGCCACCGTGGCAGAAGTGGATACCTGCCGTGGGGGGCTCCCAGTGGGCCAGCCTCGGTGCCCAAGGGAAAAAGCCGGAACGGCAGAAAAAACCCTTAAACGAAGATCTGCAGGCTAGGTGAGGAGTGGTTCCAGGCCAGGTATAAGGCAGGTTCTCCCAGGCGGAGATGAAGAAGGTTCAGTTATGATGGATTGAAAGGTGAGAGCTTTCTTCAAAGTCAGGACACTTCAGAATGCCGGGAGTGTCGGATGCTTCGGACACCGAAGCAGATAGAGGCCGCAAGCAGTTTAATGTACCGGAAGGCAGAGCGAAGAGCTGAGTGCGAAGGGATTCGCAAGTGGAGAAAAGTAAACAGAAGGTAAGTCAGCAGCGGAACGCGAAAGGGATCGCAAGCGGAGAAAAAGGATTCAGAAAGGCAGAGTGAGGAGCTGAGTGCGAAGGGATTCGCAAGTGGAGAAAAGTAAACAGAAGGTAAGTCAGAAGCGGAACTCGAAAGGGATCGCGAGCGGAGAAAAAGGATTCAGAAAGGCAGAGCGAGGAGCTGAGTGCGAAGGGATTCGTAAGTGGAGAAAAGTAAACAGAAGGTAAGTCAGAAGCGGAACGCGAAAGGGATCGCGAGCGGAGAAAAGAGGATTCAGAAAGGCAGAGCGAGGAGCTGAGTGCGAAGGGATTCGTAAGTGGAGAAAAGTAAACAGAAGGTAAGTCAGAAGCGGAACGCGAAAGGATTGCGAGCGAGAAAGGCTGAACACAGATAGTAGGTTACGAGAAAACTACATAAAACTAGAACACAGAGCGGACAGAAAGGGTAGAAGGACACAGGAGAAAATAACAAGCTCACGCCGAAAACGAGAGCTAGGAGGAATACTCGGAAATAAGTAACGAGCTACTCGGAGCGCTGGTAGACGTGTAAGCAATACACAGATACAACGCGCCAAGCTGGAGGCGGGGCCTAAATTTATAGTGAAGGCAGCCATCTTGGGTGAGGACTAGAGCGTCCATCGATCCCACAGCTTCCACCCTCGATTCCTGACACCTGAGTGGAAGAGATTCTATAGAACCAGGTATTTTATCCATGTTCATTCTCAGTACAGGGGCTCCCACACTCTTGTTTTATTTGTAAAACTTGCAGTTTCGCCCTAAGTAACCAGGGGTAACCCAGACGTGGAGTCCTTGCTCACTGTGCCTTAGGAAAGCTCAAATCACTGAGGAGGACCAAGATGGCTAAAGCACATGTCTAGGGTTGCTGATGGTACTCTTGTGCAGAGAAGAATTGCCTAACATTTCGGTGCTGGACTGCCCTTATGGGTGGAAATAGACTGATATGCAAATTGATATTTCCTCTTTGGGAAGGATACAGTGAGCTAAAATGTGGTTGTAGACCCTCCTGAGGGGAAGACATTTCAAAGAACAGGGTATTTGACCTAGGTTCATTCTCAGTTGAGGGGCTCACGCATTCTCGTTTTATTTGTAAAACCTGCTGTTTCATCCTCAGTAACCAAGGGCAATACAGCCATGCACCCCTTGCTCAATGTGCCTTAGGGAGGCTCATCTTCACCTCACTGAGGCGGCCCAACAAGGCTAAAGTACGTGTCTGAGGTTGCTGATGGTTTTCTTGCATTTCGGTGCTGGACTGCCTTTATGAGTGGCACCAGACTGATATGCTAATGGATATTTCTCCTTTGTGAAGGGTGCAGTGAGCTAAAACGTGGCTGTTCACCATTCTGAGTGGACGAAAGTCCATAGGACAAGGTATTTGACCCATGCTGGACCTCAGCAATGATGTGAATATACACCACATACAAATAATGATGGAAAGAGGGGAAACACATGGTGGGGCGGAGAATCTAAGTAATGCTGACCAGCCTTGCGCCCAGGACCTAAGGGTAGGTATTCTTGGGGAATTTAGAATCTCTCAGGCAGTTAGAAAGGAGGCAGACACTAACAAGCACTGATGTAAGATGGTTCTCCAGAAATATGGTATCCTTAAAGAGAGAATGCAAGGAGGAGGAAGCAAGAGGTTGCTGAGCACTGTGGCACCTTATTTTCGCTGATGCCAGAAAGTGAGGGGATCCTTTTGCAAATAGCCTGCTGGGGGCTATCAGCCAGATTTTGGTCTGAACCAGTGACCATTGAGAGGAGTATGTATTGTGAGCCTACTGGCAGCGGAGTATCTGGCATGGCTGGAGTGAGGGGGTGGGGGGGATTACGGGAAAATACCTGTTTTTTAATCTGGGAAATTACGTTCTCCTAATATGTGGTCAAAGAAGGTAGCAAGACCTTACTGCCCAGCTTAATGGGCTTTCATACCCACTCCAACAAAACCACTACATCTAGAGCAGTTGCAACTGGTGAATTTGTCAAATTCAGGGGCATCAACGGTTTCCCTGAATTCAACTGAGTGAGCACACGTGAACTAAACCAGTAAGGTTTGGGCCAGTGTTTTGCTGTGCACAAATATTTTCAAGTAATAGATTGAAATTGTGCATTGCACAGCAAAAGGTTCTGAAAAAATGGTTAACAATGAAGAAATTACATGGCAGGGGACACCTGGTACACTCCAAAGGATAAGAGGTGAAATTAAACATGAAGCTACACATTGCCAAGTCATCTAAGTGGCATGATCAGAAAAACAAATTGTAATTGTAACGTGTGATGATGCTGTCAGGGGTGACAAATCAACTTCCGCG
The DNA here is from genome assembly GCF_040938575.1 of Ambystoma mexicanum. Taxonomy (NCBI): domain Eukaryota; kingdom Metazoa; phylum Chordata; class Amphibia; order Caudata; family Ambystomatidae; genus Ambystoma; species Ambystoma mexicanum. The sequence goes on from NC_090934.1 coordinate 672,678,590, forward strand.
GCATCAGTGGTCCAGGGATGAATATCAGTTTCTAAACCATCAATCAACCCCACACCTCTAGTACACCAGAAGGGATCTGAACAGATTGGAATACAAGTGAATTATAAGGCCTCCTTGTCCAATTTTGGTAACGTGGACAGGCTTATCTCTGCAAGGTTGTGGATCGTTGGTTAGTTGCAGCACAGCGAAAATACAATCATTACCAATCATAAAAGAGACCATCCAGTCCAGGTTGTATAAAAATATCTACTTTATTATTACTACAATCGACAGTTCTAGCACATATCAAATACGACCACCCTGTAAAGGAACACAGAGGACAGACAGTTTCACGAAGGAAAGGGATGCACTCTGGATACTGACAGGAAGGTAGTTGCTAAACTTACTGTTAAAGGTTTTTCGGTTCCAGCACCAAGGGGGAAAAGGATCGTAGCTGCTTAAAGGGGCCTTTGGAGAAGGACCAGGGGGGCAGAACCACAATGTACCTAGTGCTGAAGAAGTTATTGATGTTCGACAGCTTCAAGGTGGTTCCAGAGCACTTTGCAGCCCTTGAGACAGAGTTAGTGGTTGGAGACAGCTACGGGTACCAGGTGGCAGGCAGTTCGGCAAGTGAGGCTGGACGGACATCTGCAGGCTGTCCGGCACGGCGGCTCAGTGCCAAGAATGGTTGTCTCTGTGCTGGTTGATTGGCGTATCTGGAATGGGGGTCGAGGCGGCTCCGACGGCTCTCGTGACTGCAGCGTGACAGCAGTCACCGGTGCAGCCGGATGCAGTTCAAGGCCTCGACTGTCTAAAAAATGTCCTTAAAAGATGGATGCTGGATGATGCTTGTGTGGCACTCTGCCTAGCTTCTTCGCAGGGCTCATATCGTCCTTTCAAAGCGGATGTCCCAAAGCTCAGGAGAGTGATTGCAGATAACAGCCTTGTCCTTTGTCCAGAGACTCTCTGGCACTTCCCACCTAGTAAGCATGCTGGCAGAATCTAGCAGGGCACGCTGTGTGCTGGCTGGGTAACGGTTCTGGAGCTGCTGGACGGGTCCTCTAAGTCCAGTATCTCCCTCTGTTCCCTGAGAGTTGTTTTGGGGAGGGGTCTTGCATCCCTTTTGGAACATCTGGTCTTCCTTCACTGGCAGAAGATGTAAGGTGGACTGTGCCTTCAGCCTGGGTCCAAATGAGTCCCTCTTCTCACTCCTTTCAAAGTCGTCGGATGATCTGCTAAGTGAGAGGTTCAGCCCACTCTTAAAGCCAAATGGGCCCCAGTGATTGCTGCAGGCTAATCCTACCTTAATTAACCAATCTGGGGTCCCCACCAACAATCTTCTGTTATGCATGTGGTCAGGGCCACAGTGCTCTGCAACATGAAAAGGTGAGGGGTGACAACATACACCTACGTCCCACCCATCTTCCTGTCTGTTGTAGATCAAAGTGTCTCTCTGGTTATCTGAGCCCTCTATAACTTTTGATTAAAGCAGAGGTCTCCCTTGAAGTGTGTGACGAGAACAGACTTCTTGTCTCCCCTCAATCACATACTTCTCCCCTCTGAAAGGGGTCCACTCTGCAGGGGTGTGCCTACGGTAAATAGTGGACCCAGATATGCATTTCACTGCCTTTCATACAGAGGGTTGGGAACTAGCTTCAAGATAACACATTGCATACCAAAGGGGTGTTAGCCAGGCCTTTTCTGTTGTCTGTCAGAATCCAACCCCCCTCAACAGGCTTGCCTCAATTATCTCTCATTAGTATGCACTGCCACCAGCCGGATTAGACAAAGGAAAAGCAGATCCATGGAGCCTTTGATATTTAAATTAGAATGCCCATGGCTGGAGGAAGGTGTGCCTTCCCCCTTCTTGAGATGCTTTGATGTACCCGTGGCTGTCACATTCTAGCTGAATATGCTAGGGGAAGACGGCTCCTGTAGGCTGTGTCTTCCCGGAGTACACGTGACTATGCGTATCTTGCGGTGAGCAGATACAATGGGTGTGGAATAGCTGCACACATTTTGGAGGCTAATCTCCCATCATTCTTTTTTATTTATCAAAAAATCAAAAAGCCCAGGCGAGCACACTCTCCTCGTGCGGATGGTTGAATTCCTCACAGTCTTTCCCCAAAATAACATCAGGGGGCCTCTCACCTCAATACATACCAGCATTCCCCCATGTTCAAGTAAGTTATCTCCAAACCAGGTCTCTCCCCCTTTCATGCCTTGTCCGAAGAAAGTAATGAGCCTGGTATGTACAATACATGCCAGCATTTCCACTGCACATCACATTTTCATGCTGCAAGTCTCCATTAGGTGCTCGCGCTGCCCACCTTTCATGCTGCTAGTGCCCAAAATCAAATCCTGCAATCTATCATAAAATATGCCCACCCTGACCCCAGTCCTGCATCATGTCACATATGTACACAAACACATTCCTAAAAAGACACATGCAAATGTTTTAAACATACCTGTTTTATCAGTTATGCGTCCAAAAGCCAGAGATGGTAGTTATTTCACACTATCTTTTACCACATTGTCACACTTAAAACACATTTTAACATTGTTCTTACTTTTTTTTTTAAACATCTTTTTATTGTCATTTTTAACAAAGTACATTACAGGGGTGTGCGATTAGCGCACAATATGTTTGCACACGTAAACCTGCACCGCCATGACATAAAATTAAGTAAGTACAACATTGCCAACATCCCCTTCCCCCTTTCCCAATTTACCGCCCTACCCACCCTGTGGGATGTCTTAACCCACTAATCCAAGCCCTGCAACATCACTGTGCAATGCTGGCAGCAGAAACATCATAATGGCCGCCGGAAAGCATGCTGCTCGCCAGAAATCACCAAAAAGTGTGCAGTGAAAACCTGAAAAATAGGCCACCATCTACTTGTGCCTATGTCAGTGGTAACACAGGAGACCATTACCAAAACCCATCATTTGGCTGCTCACAGAGCAAAATAATTGCCAAAGAAACTGAGCTGGTTTCAAAAATCCATTTTTATTTGGTGTCAAATTTGCACAAATCATGGCTCACAAACCACCCAAAAAGATCCATCCTCCTTGTTGGGTGGTCCACATCATTCTCCCGCAAGACTGTACATAAATATAAGGTCCACAAAAGTGTATCTATATCTGAACAAAGTCCACTTTTGAGGATTTCTTGCTGGAAGAAACCTGTCAAAAATGGGTGTAATACTGTTACTCACCTCTACCAGAAGCCAACGTTTTAAAACCATTGTGTGTAAAGTTGTACATTGAGCCCAAACTATGCTGAAGAAAGACTTGCTATAAGAAGCCTAAGAGATGGATACAATTTAAAACTATATTCTGAATAGGCTTGAAGTAAGAAATTGTTTGATGTATGTGTTAAAAATGAGAATTATATTATAAGAAAAGATAATTTTTAGACATTGGGTTTCAGAGTTAAAAGTTTCCCACACTGTGTTCAAACGAATTCCACACCTTCTCCCTGGACAAAGGAGACTTCCCCCTGCCCTTGGCTAAGAGATTGACAGGCTGGTGTCAAAAGGAACTGGGAGTCGCACCCTGGCCTGTTGCTCTCAGTGCAGACAAAGGAATCCTTGGGCTGAATAGAAAATGCTAATTTGGGTGTGACTGACAACAAACTGCTAGCAGGAAGAAGGACATGTGACCTCTGAGTCAGCCCAGACCTTGGAGGCGGAGACAAACCATTGTGTGGATTCAGAAGGCACAGCAAATATATGTTTTAGAAAAATGCTTATAACAAATTGCACTGAACTGGCAAAAATTTGGAACTTTGAGATTGTTAAAATGAAGAATTCGCTCACAGTTTAAGACTAAGCTGGACTTCGTGCGATGTTCTGAGACCAAACCCCGGAATTATTCATATTGAAGCCACTGTGTTTATGCTATGAACATAAAAAATTAAAGAAATGTGCCCAGATGGGGGGTGCATGCATGTCTAACAATTGGTGCAGAAATAATATTGAGAAACCCACCAAAAGCGCAAAAAGTGGTCATTTCTGAACCAAAGCTCTTAGGAAGATGAGAGTTGAACAGAAAGGTACCTTAGTTAATCTGTCATGTGATTTATGTAGTATTAACAAGTTGTGTATATTGTAAATATGTGTTTTATGAAAAATAAAATACTCTGTACAGAGGCAAAGGGGAGTGTTTTCCCCTAAGCCATAAAGATGACACAGGATGACACGCTGATCCTTTCTCCAATCAGGGGACAGGGAATCCTCTAACCTTTCAGATCCTTAGAGGGTTGGGCATTGTAGAATCAGCCTCCCCACCCACTTTGGAAATACATAAATAGGGACTGCAGAGGACAGGCAAGGCACACACACTTTTCCACTACTCAACTGATTTCTTGGCGAGGCACCCTGCAGGAAGATCCAGGCTCCAGACACAGACCAGAACTTAGAATCCAGACTCTAGAACTTGAAGCAGAAAGGCCCAATCCCAAAAGCTGAACCCTTTTCAGCAGGCCTTCAGAATCTTTTGCAACCTGATTCTAACCCCTAAACTTCCACGGGGCCTAACCAAAATCCAACAGCCTGGCTGAGTTGTTCTGCTTCTAGCTAAGAACCCGGTGCTAGAACCAAGATCCAGACCTGCAGAGCAGAGCTGAAACCCAGAACCCGTCAGATCCAGTCCAAGAGGCCACACAGACTGCAGTGCCGTGCTGGGACCAGAGTGCCGGAGACCTGTCCGGTGGTGAGAGAGAATCCCAGCCATACCCTTGACCAGATCTTTGACGGAGCCCACTCCATTCCAAAGCCATAGGAGTGAGTATCCAGTTTAGAACTGTACAGAATCAATCTCTTAGTTTAAAGTAATTCTATTCCATCCATCTCAACCTGTCCAGAACTGCATTACAGAACCTCTTTTGTCTATCCTAAATTCTCCTCTCCTCCACATAATTCTTGATAATTGTAATAATAATCATCTTGGCGCTAATATATATTTTCTGGAGAAAGGCAATCGTCTCGTTCAAACAGAAACCATCCGGAGGCACCTCAGGATAGGTGGCTGGGCTGTCGTGTAGTTTGCGGCTCCATAGACTCTTTAGTGTTAAGAAATCTTTGTTTCAAATCTTCAATAGCGCATCTTTCATTTTGAAATCTTGACTTTATTTCTGAAAAATCTACCTTCACAAAAACCTCTGTAACTTTGGAACCGCAATTTAACTGTGATTTTGAAGCTAAGATCCTAAGCTTTTTAACGGACCTAAAACGACATTCCAATTCCTTATAGTTTTTCCGCAAAACTTTTCACGCACGCGGAAGAATTGCAGCGAATTGCATTTTGGTTAAATTTCACCACATTTCAGAATAGCTGTTTCTTGTTTTCAACTGCTGAATTTCGTTTTCAATCTGATAATCATTCATGAATCATTGCTAGTGTTGACCTGAACCAATCTAAAGTAACTATCACTTATCCTGAATCTCATTTAGCGAATTAAAGTCATTTTAGCATTTTTCCTTTTCATTGACAATCACATTCAAAAGTATTTTTGCCTGTTTTAAATCATACCTGTTCTCTCTAAGCTTGCTGGGGGAACTGGGATTGAACTGCATCGTTGATTGTATTCCTGAAACCTGTGTGCCCTCATTTCCATCTCTTCATATTGCATAGTGGGGGCAGTGAGTAATAACAGGGGAAAAAGTGATCCTATTATCTTTTGATTGAAATCATATCAAGTTTATTTCTGTGTTGCATTTCCTTGAATCATACAAAGTATTCTCTGCTACCTTATCCTTCCTATTCCTACTCCTAAGTGATTAAAGAGATTGTTGATATTGTAATATTACCCTTACTGATCACTGTTCATATTCATAAGTGTGCTATTCAGATATTATTCTATTCATAAAAGTGTGATATAAATATATTGTTCAATTCTTCAAATAAACCTTTTAATTTGCAAAACAAACCTACTTCTTGGCTCAGTGAGGTTGGGGAGATTCGAAGAGAGGGGCGTTATATATAAGGGTTCATCATCCAGATTTAAAGAACTTTGACATAAAATATATATAAATAAGGGCTTCCATTGGGCATCCCATACTAGGCATTGACTTAGTTTAAGTGCTGGATTGAAGTCACTTACAAATCCTCCTCCCCCAACAGTGGTGAAGTGGCTCCGTAGATTTCAGGGCCGATGTCAGGTAGTGCATGTTGTGCCATTAGCCCCTGTCCCCTACCCCGCGTAAACCTTGCCAGGGTTGTTAGCAGTTCTGGTAGGCAGGTTGTCTCCCCACAGCACCCTCCATCCTACTATATGAATGGATCAGTTAATTCGGGAAATTGGTCTGTTCTGGTGGGGTTATGTGTTTGCTGTCGCCTTACCGCCTCCCTTTCCATTCTGCAGGTTTTTGATAAGAGTGCAGCTGGGGCGGATGGGGAATGTGGGGCTTTGACTTTCCAATGGATGACCAGGAGCTTCCTGGCCCGTGAACAGTATAAGGCCTATGAGTCTGTGGTTGAGGGACTCCTTGTGCCAGTCTTCTGAATCCGCCCCCAGTAGCATGATCTCAGGTGTGAGTGCGACATTGGCTCCATTTATGTCTCATATCTGCTTGGGGACTTTCCCCCCGTAGGGGGTAATCCCAGGGCAGTGCCACAGTGTGTGTCCCATGGTGCCTCTGGTGCCGCACCCCCTCCAACATTTGTCAGTCTCGGCTATACCCATTTTGTGTAGTGAGGCAGGGGTGTGATACAGTCTCTGCAGGATTTTATATTGGATTTCTCTAGTTTTGAGGTTCGAGGTTGATAGTGGTATAGGCGTGTAATATTCCAGAATGTCGGGAATCCCAGTTTGGGTCCCTAGGTCCTCGGAGCAGCTCAGTGCAATAGAGTGGTTCCTGTATAAATTACTGGGAATTGCCATTTGGTAAAAGGTGCAAGGGCGTGGAAAGGATTGTAGGTGTTGCTCCATCTCTTTCTCACAGGGAGCTGGGGTGAGGAGTTGGGAGTCTGTCGTCGTGCGAGAGTGGATCGCTGTTTGTAGCATGAGATACGTGAGCCAGTCCCGGTGTGCGAGACCCAGTTTTGTGCGTGCAACTTGAAAAGTCTGTAGCTTCCCCTCATCACTTATGTCCATCAGCCGTATGCTGGCCCACAGAGACGTCTTTATGGGAGGGCAAAAGGGGCACTTGCCCCAGGCCCCTACCTTGGAGAGGGCCCCACAAGTCTGCCTACTCTCAATAAATCAGTTCACATTGTTTATCCAACTTAAATAGCACATTTCAGGATATTTAAATGCTTGCTGCTGAGACCCCAATCCTATTACCTGACTGTTGTTGAAAAGAAAATTCTGCTTTGATCCATTAATCATGTAATGCTTTGTCGTCACTGTGATATTCAGAGTTTGTGTGTTCGCTAAGACACAATTTGTGTACCATTCTCACCTTTCCATTGTGATTATATTGATCATGTGCAATAGCCAAAGTTCAAATGCTTATTGATAAATTTGAGTGCTCCAATAGAATATAGCTCAGTGTGTTAAGCACTCATCGCAGAGGTCTGTGTTCATATGCAATATTACAGTAACAAATCCCAGCAAGGTCAACTCAGCATTTCCTATATCTGAATCTGATAACATCTGTGTATATGTAGTTTGTTTTTTAGCACAACAGGTGCCATTATTAGCAATGTACCTCCACCACATAGTGGTTGCTGTAAAAGCAAACAAAGCATCAATATGGTGAAGGTCTAGAAATTGATTTGTTCAGATGGGGTTTTGTAAAACCTAGGCAACCACCCCAAATGATGAACATAAAGTGTTAGTTTCGAGAGGTGATATGCTATCCATATTAAAAAATGTGGAACCAAATTGTTCGTGCTTGTATCCTGGCTGTGCCAGCAGACGTTACAGTGATCCTGGACAAATCATTTATATCACTGACTTGTGTGGAAGAGCTTCTAGACAGAAGAGAGAGGACCAGCCATTGAAGGCTTCTGGCAAGCATATTTTAAAGTCTGCTTCTTTGACATAAAAACAGTTGGCTTTTTTTGTACAATGCAACAGTGTTTCTGCTCATGTATGAATAACAATTTCACAAGCCTGTGTTTTGGGTGAATTCAAAGCTTTAAAATAGAAAAGAGAAATCCAGAAAAGGTATTTTAAGATAATGTCAATGAAGACAATGAAGCAACAATCATTACCATTTTGCATAATACACTTCTATATCATTTTGTTTTTCAAAGTTGACATGTTGGGTTATACAATTTGTCTACTTTCCAAGTCAGTTCTATACAATGGGATTATTTTAGTTCATTGTAAGTGCTAAAAAAAGAAAGTGGTGAAGTGCAGAAATTGCAGAGTGGGTAAAAATCACAGCTTCATATCTTAACCAATGTGTGATCCTAGGCATCCCATTCAATCTTGTATTGCCTAACCTATCAATATTGGCAGCCTCTGATGTTTTCAAAATTGTAGGCATTTAGAGTTATTTCATTCTCATGGTTTCACTGGTTATAGTGATGCTTCCTCTATAAAATAGTAGGCATTGATATGCTGCACACCAAATTCACTTGTTTCTTTGCTATATAATGGTAATTCTGCTTGAAAACCATGCCCCTCTTATAATCTATGCTTGGATAAGAACACCTCTTTGGCAGCTTCTAATCTCCATCCACTATCTACTATATGGTATGTGTAGCTTACTCCTTGCATCCAATGCGTCTCCTGTAGCCATGCCTGGGCACTTTTGCATTCTGTGAGGCAGCTTATCTGAGTCGTCTGTCTATTCTAGATTATGTGCACATTTTTCATATGATTTGTCCCGCATTTATACTATGACAGGTATACCTTTCCCGTGGTAGCTATTGATGAAAAGTGTACTGTATTTATGATAGACCATAAGTACCCTCATGATGGACTGCTAATGTTGGCCTTGAAATGCTACTTGTTTATTCTGATTACAGCAAGCATGAAGAGGGTAAGAAGACTGAAAGGGTACCCTTGCCTATTTTGATCTCTGCGAGGCAACATATCAACCTACGTGCTGTGACTGCGATGTTGGGGCGCAACCAGGTACTCTGCACCCTTAAATTCTTGGGTTCAGGGATGGGGCCCCAAAGGTGTCTGTGCCCCGTGCCCCAAAAGTGCTTAAGATGGCCCTGCTGGCCCATTCATGGTCTTGTCTCTGGTGGATTTTCTGCTTATGGCCGTAGGACAGTATTACGCGCAGGCTGGACCATGGTGGCGCATACTGAGTTGGGACCCCTTGCATCGCTCTCAGTTTGTGCCATTGGGAGAGTGTGGGTCCAATTATGGGGTGCTTTTTAATGTGTGGAAAAGCTCTTTTGGGGGTACGGCCATGGTTTTGATCGGGCACAGCAGTCTCATGAGAGCTACTCCCATGGCCCGCCAGCTAGAGTCATCGGTTGTGTCTACCCACCTCTTCATCCAGTATACCTGGGCTGCCTGATAGTAGGCTTTGAGGGGTGGTGCCGCCAGGTTCCTTTTCGCCTTGCCCGCCAGCAGTACATATAGGTGGGTTCTCGCCTTCTTCCCTTTCCAGATAAACCTTGTGATCACCTTGTCGAGTTCTTTCATCGACCTAGGTGTTGGACTGACTGGGATCATCATCGTGATGTAGATTAGTTTGGGGAACAAATTCCTTTTTAAAGTGTTTATCCGCACGTCAAGGATAGGGGGAAGATGTCCCATCTGCACAGATCTTGGCAAATGCCCTTATTTTCTGTAGGTAGTTAAGATCTCCGAGGTCTGCTAGTGAGGTGCTTATGTTTATCCCTAGATATTTGATTCGGTGCATTTGTAGGAGGAATGGGGCTACGCCCCCTGGGTCCCATAGGATATCTTGACGCAGTGGCATGACCTCGGACTTACTCCAAATGATTTTGTATCCCGCCATTATGAATTCCCACTGCACCTTGTTGAATGCTTTTTCCACGTCTACTGCCAGTAACATATCTTCTGGGTCTCTTTCCCCTGCGATCAGGTGTAGCAGGTGCCTGATGTTGTCGCTCGAGTGTCTGTTGCGTATAAAACCAGTTTGGTCTTTATGGTTTATGAATGGGAGGCTATTTTCAATTTGGCGAGCCAGGCACTTTGCCAGGATTTTTGCGTCTGCATTTATCAGAGAGATGGGCCTATATGAACCACATATTTCTGGACCCCTCCCCGTCTTATGGAATAAAATTATGTTAGCAGCGAGTATAGATTGCGGGAGACTGCCATGGGAGATTGCCTCGTTATAAACCGCCTCCAGCTTGGATGCCAGCTCTTCTCACAGCTCTTTGTATAGGTCTATGGGGAGACCATCCGGGCCAGCTGCTTTTCCTGCGGAGAGTGCAGCAATGGCACTTGCAATCTCTGTCGCTGTGAGGCGGGCGTCAAAGGCGGCTATGTGGTCGGGTGGGATCTTTGGGATCTCTATGGAGTCCAAGAAGGACTTAATGCCCGGGGCTGTGCAGTCGGCTGGCGCTGTGTATAGCTCTTCATAAAACTCAGGGAAGCGGGCGTTGATGCGATCGTCTTCCAGTCGGTTGCCCGCCCAATCCTGTATTTCGACTGTGGTTTGCGTTACTTGTCTCTGTTTTAGAGACATGGCCATCAGCCTCATCAGCTTGTCGCTCTCTAAATAATATGATTGCGACCAGCTGGTGTATGACTTCTGAGCTCTGTCTGTGGTTATCTGTGTGATTTTTGCCCGCAATTTGTTTAGTTCCATGCACAATTGTTTGTTTTTGGCTTTTTTATGATCCGTTTCCATCTTTTTGAGAATAGCAGTCAGTCGAGCTTCTTCTTCCCCCCACAATTTGCACTTGTGCGCCCAGCGCTATATGCATTGTTCCCGGATGTAGGCTTTAAAGGCGTCCCAGCATGCATGGGCTTTATATCCCTGTACCAGGTTGAGGTCCCAGAACACTCTGCAGCAAGATGTTCTATGAGGTCGGGATACTGTAGCATGCGCAGATTAAGGCACCACGGGGGGGTCTCCGTATTGTGTCTGGGAGAGTGACCCGCAGGAGGAGCGGCCGTGATCTGAGAGAGTCATCGGGAGGATTGTGCATTCCGTGCCCATGTGGAGTGTGTTGGCCAGGTTGAGCCAGTAGTCTAGGCGAGATTAGCTGTCATGTGGTTGCGAGTAGTGTGTCTAATCTTGAATGTGGCCGTGTGTCTCCAAATGTCGATTAAGCATAAGTCTGCCATTTGTGATTGGAGGGTGGCCCTCTTTTTGAGGGTTGGTGGGCCCCCTGTGTTAGTTCCCTGGCTATTAAGCTGGGGTTGAGGGCCAGGTTGAGGCCACCCCCTATTAGCATGAAATTGCCCAAGTATTGTGCGCATGCGGCGAATGTGTGTGTAAAGGAGGATGGGTGTCCGTGGTGGGGGCGTACACATTGAGTAGCGTGATGGGGTGTTGGTGCAGCAGGCCTTGGGTCAGTACATATCTGCCTTCAGTGTCTGTGCATATATGGGTAGCCTGAAAAGGGACCCGCTTATTAATAAGGATGGAAACCCCTCTTTTCCCATGGTGTGGCGAGTGGATTGCTGTGCCCACCCAGCCCCGCTGCAGTTTCTTTTCGATTCTGCTTCACCTAAGTGGGTTTCCTGGAGAAAGATTATGTCCCCCTGTAGGTCTCGCATATTGTTTAGCATTCTTCTTCGTTTAATGGGATGCCCTAACCCCTGGATGTTGATTGACACTAAGGTGACCTGAGCCATCTTGTGGGTTTGTGGAGTGGCCATACGCGGGGTAATGTGATCTTATGCTGACAGATCCATGCATATGTGTGAGGGTGTTTGATATAGGAGCGTAGCAAGTGACTTCTTCCTGGAGCTTTCACCCTAACTGGGTTCCAACATGAGCCCCTTATGGCCCTTAAACAACTGATAAAACGATAATGTTGGGTCGGCCTAAACAGCGGCCGTTCCCAACAGGTGGCACGTGTGCCCAAGCGGGAGGTCTGGTAAGGCCAGTGTTCTGAGTGGCCCCCTTCCCCTCCTGCCACACCTGACCCTAGGTGCTATTCCCAGCCAAGTATTCCTGTCGAGGCGCGCTACTGCCTCGGTTGGCCAGGAGCTGTTGCTGCTGCATCCCTTTCACATTAGGTCACTTGTCTTTTGGAGGTGAGTTCCTTGCGTCTACTGCATGGATCCGGAGGATTAGATCTGTTTGGCCCCCAGGAGGGATCCAGTGGAGAACTTTCTAATTGAGAGTGTGCCCTGGCCCACTATGGCAGCTTTTTGTTATCTTCGATTAGGCCCCCAGCCTTTCGGGCCTCTACCATTTTTCTGCCACATTCCGCTTGGCTGATTGCTTTCTTGGCTGGAGGAGGGGTGGGCATCAGGGCGTTGGGCCTCCTATGCTGGCTTGACGTAGTCCATGGTGACCAGGTCGCGCTGTCGGAGGAAGCGCCATGCTGATTCCGGTTCGTCGAAGGTGTTCCACAGTTTGTCAAGCTGAATGCACCATATTGCTGGGAATTTCAAATAATGTCTGTGTTCAGTAGCCTTAAGTGCTTCAAAGCTCGTGTTGAAGCCCTTGAGACACCTGGAGACCTGTATATTCGTATGTCCGCCGCTTCCACTCGGATGGGGCTTGCCATTTTGTATGCTTTTAGAATGGACATCTTATGTTGAAAATTGAGGTGGCGCATTGTTATGATCCTCAGGCGTTCAGTGAGAAGTGGTTGTGGGATCGACGCCCAGTGTACCCTCTCTGTTATGAGTTCGCACACATTTTTGAACTTCAGGGCGTTGCGCAGGAAGCAATACATGTATGTCTCTAGGTTTTCCCCCACCACATTCTCCGGAAGACCTACCACGCTGAGATTGTTGAGGCGGGAGCGGTTTTCCTGGTCATCGATTTTATCGCCCAGGGACTGCACCTCCCTGATGGCCCCGTCTAGGTCAGCTGCCATCATCATCAGGTTATCTTCCACTGTGCTGATGCTTTGCTCGTTAACAATGGTTCTCTCTGCCTGAGGGGCCAGATGGGTTTGGACATCTTGTAGGTCCCTTTTAATGTCTAAAACTGTGTTATTTTTTGAGTCCATTGACCTATGATCCACATTTCTGCCAATATAGTCTGGATTTGTGCTTGGACATCCATCTCCATCTTGTTCCATGTTGGACATCCGTGGAAGGGTGAGAACGGTATGTCTAGGTAGTTCTTCCAGCTTTGGGGCCTGACCTCCTTGGTGCATGCCCTGTCGGTCTGTTGTCCTTGGCTTTTACTGCGTGCTGGTCGGTGGATGGTAAGGGGGCACCTAGGCTCTGGGTCTGTCCTTATGTCTCTCTCCCTGTTTGGGGGTGCTCATTGTAGATACGCACTAGTTAACCCCGGCCCATGGGCTGTTAAACTGCTTGATGCGCTGTCATTGCTCCCCCTGTCTTGAGCCCTGGACGCCCCGTGGGCTGATTGGTGCGGCTGTGGGTTGGGGCTGAAGTGCGGCAGCAGCTCTGTTGTATCGCGGGTCTGTCGATGGTGTAATCTGTCAGATGCTAAGTGGATGGCGGCCCCCCAGATATTGAGGGGGTTGCGCTGTCCGCAGAAAGACCTGATAGCGCTGCCCAGCATGTCTGTATTCCGGTGCCTCCTTTGTGCGATATATTAACAGTCTCTGGGCCGGCTTGATTCCCTACTTCTGTTGCCTTCAGATCTATTTTGTTGTGTGAGAGAGAAGGTGCAGTACGGGGGCCCCGCTGTTGGGCCTGTGGGGCGGCTGCTGGCATTTGCAGGTGCTCTCTGGAGGTCAGGGCAGTGTGGGCCTTAGTCTGCTAATGTGCCGTCCCAGGCTGAGGCTCTGTACCTGTGCGTGCTGAGGGATGTACTGGATGCCAGCCCCCTGTCGTTAATCTGAGTTAGTTTCCCCCTGCGTGACTGTATCGTGCTGTCTTTGCTAGGCTTGGCCGGTGCTCTCTTTCCCGAAGTTGTGCAGGTTTGCGTGCTTTCTTTTCGTAACTGAGGCCTCCGGCGGAGTACTTGTACGATTTACCGCCCCTAATCGAGTTGGATACAGTCTCTTTTCCTCTCTCCGGGGCACCACCTTGGTCACAAACCGCCTGAGGGGACTCTTGTGTTGGGGGCGCTGCAGCGCGTAGCGACATCGGTGCCGTGCACCCTGCAGCCTTGAGTCAGGGTGGGTGTTGATTGGGGGGGAGCAAGGGAGCAGGCCCTACAGAGCGCAGGTAGTGCTGCGTTTATTGGCACAGGGCCTCACGGGTGCTGCTGGGTGTGAACGCCTCTCCCCGCCCACTCCCGGGGCACCACCCCTCCTCCCCTCTTACTTTCAAGCCGCTAGGTCCAGTTGCAGCGCCATGCCTCACTGGACCGGGTCCTCGTCCGTTGGTGCTATTCGTCAGTCCGTGGCTCCAGTGGGGCCACGGGCAGCGGAATCCACTTCAAAGCGTGGTGGCAGCCGTCTGTGTCTCTGTTGCGGGCGGATGTTCCTTCCTCGCGGACCACCCTCTGCATTAGTGGTGGGGGTCTAGTAAACGCCCTGCGAGTCTGGGTATGCGGAGGCAGGTCTCTGGCCCCCTCACTTGGCTGTTCCGCCAACTGTGTGCCAAAGTGTCCCGGCAGCGCAGGACCCACAGTCCACCTAACTGCTATGGTGGGCTTCTGCTACGTATCATTGGAGGTGCTGCAGCTGGTCGCTTCTCATGTTCTACCGCTCTCATTTTTGTAGGCATGAGCTCCTTCGGATCCTGAAGAATGCATTTGTTTACTTCTCCATTTTAGAAGCGATCAAGAAATCTTTTCGTGGTTAAATCTGTTGCTCCGTACCAGCACTGGCAGGAGCTTTGTTAGCCGGCGGCCATCTTGTGCGGTCTCTCTAGCGCCCCCCCCCCCTTGTTCTTACATTTTTAAAACGACATTACAACAGTGAATAACAAACGATGCTGAACACGTGCTAAATTGCAGACAAAAAGTGCTTTGGCGTTAGTATACAATTGCAAAATATGCGATTCAGTGCAGTCCAAATGTAGCATTTCATTTTCCTTTCTTTTAACTTGTGGGGGCACTCCTTTACTGCAACCTAGCTGTTTTGTGTGTCCAATAACTAAAAGTAAGGGGACGACCCACAGGTGTAGAATGTATTTCAGACATGACATTGGAAAACGTGCTATCTCCTTAAACTGTATATACTTTAAGTATTACTTTAATTATCCTGGCAGCAGACATACCTGGTACGTGACTCGATGGGAGGAGGGTCTCTTCTGTTTGGAAATGTCCCATCACTTTGCAATTTGACAAAAACACTCATGCCTATGAAAGGCCCTGCTAATTACATAAACAGTTAGAAAAGTTTTACAGCAGTAATTGAGACAGTTTGGTAAAGGTGGCTGTTGACATTTACATTTTCTCCTGCTTATGGGGGCCCTGACCATCAACAAAGGCTTGAAATGGGATGCTGCACCTGCAACCATTAACTTAGACTGTTCAGATTAGCAGGGTCCTACTATAAAAAAGAAGTGTGAAAACTGCCGCCCAGGATGGCAGAGAATACTTTCTCCCTGGGCCCTCCACATGAGGCAGCAGTTGGGAAAAATGCCCCAGTCCGCTGTACGATGTCCCAGTTCTTAGGTCTGTGGAGCCCCGTCGGGAGGGGGGGCAAGATGCCCCCTACCCCCACAGTAGATACACTACTGCCTACTGGGGCTATAGCCCAGAGCCTAGAATTTGCCAGAAAGCCTGAGAAAGAAAGAACCTAAGCCTGTTGTGGGCTCAAGTACTGAAACACTGAAAATCTGAGCTTATCTCTGTTCATAATTAGTTTGGGTATTCCTTAAGGACATAAGGAATCACAAGAGCTGGCTAGTAGGTGTGTGTACCATCTACACCCAGGGGGCCTATGACGGCAACCCACTCACAGAGCGTTAAAACGTCTGAGCCCAGTAGCCAAAATGAAAGAGCCCAGGAAGAATCATGCTGGGGCACTTTAAATACCGTACGATTGTGAGTAAAAGCAAAATGGCCAAAGAAGGATAGCAAGACCCTGAATGGAATTGTGTTTAGATTAGGGAACGAGACATTGACATCCACAGTAGGTGCTATAAGACTAGGCCTTGTTTTGTTAATTCTCCATCCTGCCAGCGTGATCTGTAGCTTCCCTTTCTGTTTTTTTAGCTTGACCCATTGGCATCGGTTTAACCAACCACTAGCCTCAGGGAGATAGCCCTGAGGACTGAAGGGTTTCATAGAATGTGTAAGGGGCTATTATAATGAAGTCTTTTGTGCTTTAGACACATAAGGCTGCCAGGTAATCTTCTTTATTCACATATGTACATATATACATGAACCTGTTACTCTTAGTTGACATGTAATTTAGGACAAGACAGAGGGAAATGAGCACACACCACCGGCATCCACACCCTTGGACTTTCTGTTACAGCTGTCCTGTTGGATCCCGCTGCTTCCCGTTTCCGGGTACCAATACCCACTTTTCGGCTCGGAATCGGGACTCTCAACATGGAGGAGCCCGACACTGTGAGCAGCGCACTAGTTGTTCTCGCTCCCCGGACCGCGCGGTTAGCTCCGCCCCCGACTTCCGGAATGGAATATCCGGAAGCTGGAACTTCGGTCCTACGCGTTGCTTCTCTCTTCAGAGTCGCGCTGCGCACCAAATCTCGATTACTTTCTTTGCCCTGCGGATCAACAGGAAGACACCTCCCAGTATTCGCAGCTGCTCCTACCGGACTCAGCCTTAGACCTCCTATTCAGCCTTCTGTTCCTTCAAGTTCAAGCCCCTTATTCTGCTCTTTACCATTCCTCCCTGGGGCTAACTCCGTTGGGCACCTTGTCTGCATTTCCCATCAGATTGAAATACAGAAGCCTAGAAGAGAATAGGCCTGTCAGGTTAAGCTTCTTTTCTAAATCTTCTACCATCCAACTGATTTGGGATTCCGTATCCTTACTTACCTGAACTTCTACTCTGTTTCACTCAGAATCCTTCCTGACAAGATTCCAGACCTCATTCAAAATAGCGTGATCATCCACCAGCCGCTGCGGGAATCCACGCTCCCCAGCAGCACATCAAAGGGTTTTTTCCCTTCGGGGTTTCCCCTGGAGACTCCACTCCAACCTAGCCTTTTTGGCTGGGGTTGAGAGGGGTTTTCAGGTAATTCCCTCCTGCTTCTATCCCGAGAGGGCTGACCACCGCGAAGGTAGGTGTCATTTACAATTGCCGAGAGATAATTTGCTTTCAAGTGCTTATTATTATAAGGTTATTACAGTAAGCAACACCCAGTTGACCTAGAGAATGTCTCTTATCTCTGGCATTTGTGAAGGACTACCTCTGTGATGGATCAACAGATTCAGCAACTTATAGCTGCTGTGCAATCTCTTACCTCAAAGGTGGAAAATCTGAAGCAAGAGAATGCTAATCTTCGACAGGCTTAACAACAGTCTCAGCAACAGACTGCCCAGTTGGCTTCCCAACAGGCAACAGCTAGCATTGTTCAGAAGTTCCTCCTGGGCCTCTACCAGGGGGTCAGTTCAATGGCAATCCTCATAAGATAAAAGAATTTTTAGATGCCTGTGCAGTACAATTTGCTTTTAAGGCAGCCTTCTTTCACGCTGATCGTGACAGAGTAGGCTATATGATTTCGCAGATGGTGGGACCTGCTCTAGCTTGGGCAACTCCTTTGGTCACAACCAATAACGCCATATTAGATTCCCATCCTGCCTTCTGCAATAGCATTAGATCTATGTTCGGCAGACAGGAGATTCGAATAGCGGCCCAGGAACAATTGCTAGATCTTAGACAAGGCAATCAAGACATCTTAACCTATATCACTAGATTCAAACAGATTGCCAGCGAATCTACTTGGTCAGATGATGCCCAGGTTACTCTTTTCTGGAGAGGCTTGTCTGAGGATCTCAAAGATGAAGTATCTAGGGTTCCACGCCCCACGTCATTGACAGAATTTATCGCTTTAGTCATGCAGGTTGACTTTAGGATAAAGGAAAGGAGCAGTGAAAGGTGCAAAGGGAAGCTCACTACTCGTACATTTTCTACTGCTCCCGCCACACAAAGAGGAAGCTCTAATGAGGAACCTATGCAATTGGGGACAGCTAACCGAGGGCCTTTAGCCCCTGAGGAAAGATCACGTAGAAGAACTCAGGGATTGTGTATGTATTGTGGCTCAAATACCCACACGGTCCAGGAGTGCCCCATCACTCCCCCCAGACGGTCGGGAAAGCCAACTCCCGGTCGTAGGAGGAACCGCGGTCCGGGATTCTAAAGTGTCTTTAGGTTCCTCTTTGAATATGCCAGTGTCAACAAGGAAATCAGCATCCTCACACTCTAATGTTGGTCCTACATATCACTTTCACATTTGGTAACCAGAAGATGACCAAGATTCCGGCACTTGTGGACAGTGGCGCTGCCGGAAATATTATTGATGAAGTTTGGGCTAGACAACATCATCTACCTTTGCTCTGGAAAGGTGAAGCTATTCCCGTTGAGAGTGTAGATGGTAGCCCTCTAACCTCTGGGCCAATTGTTAATCAAACCTGTCCGTTAGCAATGTCAATTGCTACACACGAAGAAGTCATTACCATGGATGTAATACGAACTGCCCATTACCCTGTTATCCTAGGCCTGCCTTGGTTACGAAGGCATAATCCCTATATTAATTGGGCAGCAGGTTCACTCTTCTTGGGATCTGAGTTTTGCCTCAATAATTGTCTAGGTAAAACTAGCATGATATGTCATCCAAGGCAAGAGGAGAACAGACAAGTCACAATTATCGGGTCTGCATTGGTCTTCCTTCTGAGTATCAAGAATTTGCTGAGGTTTTTTCCTCCTCGGATTACTCTCTACTTCCCCTTCATCGCAGAGATGATTGTGTAATCGATCTAATTCCAGACCAGCCTTTACCCTTCGGAAGGATGTACATACTTTCTTCATCCGAGAAGGTTGCTCTTAGGGAATACCTAGATCTCAACTTACGAAACAGACTTATTACCGAATCTACATCTCCAGCGGCAGCTTCACTATTCTTCGTGCCCAAGAAGAATCCTTCTGAACTTCGACCCTGTATAGATTTCAGGGGATTGAACAAGATCACCATCCCAGACAGATATCCAATGCCTTTAATTACAGATATCTTAGAGGCCGTCAAGGGAGCCCTCATTTATACAAAGCTGGATTTAAAGGGTGCTTACCATCTTATCAGGATCAGAAAGGGAGAGGAATGGAAAACGCCTTTCCGGACACCGTTTGGCTATTTTCAATACCAAGTTATGCCATTTGGATTGTCCAATGCCCCGGCCGTTTTCCAGCGTTTTATGGACCATTCATTTTCGGATTTACTGTTACACACTGTCATCGTCTACCTGGATGATATCCTGATCTTTTCAAAGGACATCTCTGAACATCAATTCCATGTCAGAGAGGTATTATACAGACTTCAAAACAATCATTTATTCTGCAATCTGGAGAAATGCTTCTTTCATCAGCCCCAGGTGACCTACGTGGGTTATATTCTTTCGGCACAAGGTATCGCAATGGATCCAGACAAGGTTATGGCAGTTCAGAACTGGGCTAACCCTCGATCAATCAAGGAAATTCAACGTTTCGTTGGATTCTCTAATTTTTATCATCGGTTTATCCCCAACTTCTCGGCCCTTTCTCAGCCTTTAACTAACCTTTTGAAAAAAGGAGTTCCTTATGTCTGGAACGAGGAAACGCAAAAAGCTTTCGACACCTTAAAGAAGAGGTTCACGTCAGCACCCATACTTATGACTCCAGATCAATCACGTTGTTTCATTCTCGAAACGGATGCCTCCCAGTATGCCTTGGGTGCTGTTCTTCTACAAGAGGATGATCAAGGATTAGAACGCCCCATTGCATATTTGTCCAAAACTCTCACTCCGGCAGAATTGAACTATACCGTTCTCGAGAAGGAGCTATTGGCGATCAAGAGGGCTTTTGAGGAGTGGAGACACTTATTGGGAGCACAGTATCCAGTAGAGGTCTGTACTGACCATCAAAACTTAAGGATTCTCCAATACGCCCAGACATGTAACAGCCGACAGGCCAGATGGGCTCATTTCTTCTCCCCTTTCAGGATCATATTCTCGTTCATACCTGGAAGATGTAATTTACAAGCGGATGCCTTATCACGTAAAGAGATCACTCATCAATTTCCAGTCAAACCTGAACCGATTTTTCCCCGCTGCATCCTGAACGTTGAAAAGAAATACAAATCTATGGATTTTGTCAAACGCCTGGAACTAAGCTCTGTGCCCTCCGTTCTGAGGAGGCTGACCAGGAAGGAGTTGAGCCTTTTGTCAAAAAAGGACGGTTGCTATTTCCGTGGTAAACAGGTCTATGTACCCACCAAGTCCCTACAGAAGGAAGTTCTAAGTATGTGCCACGACTCTAAATCCGCAGGACATAGAGGTAATGTTAATATCCGTAAATTGATCTCCCGATACTTTTGGTGGCCTTTAATGCGGAATGACATTTTCACATACGTCAAGTCTTGCGCAGTCTGTCTGCAAAATAAGAGCCCTAGACATTCACCCTTCGGAACTCTGGTAAGAATGCCTATACCTACACGGCCTTGGCAGATTATTTCAACAGACTTTATTGTGGAGCTTCCTATTTCCGAAGAATGCTCAACTATTATGGTAGTTATTGATTCATTCACCAAACTGGCTCATTTTCTCCCATTCGCCGGTCTCCCTTCGGCGGCTCAAATGGCTCGAACTTTCATTTCCCGAATTTTTTCTCTCCATGGCCTACCAGAGACTATAATCTCTGATAAAGGTTCCCAATACACGTCAAGATATTGGAAGCAGGTCTGTCTAATTTTGGGTATCACCCGGGCTTTGAGTTCCGGTTTTCACCCGCAAACCAATGGTCAGACCGAGAGACTAAACCAGACCCTAGAAGGATACCTTCGGAGTTACATCTCAGCAGCACAAGACAATTGGCTAGGCTTGTTACCAATCGCAGAATACGCTTACAACAATGCGTACCATTCAGCGATTAAGACCTCTCCCTTCTTTTGTTACTATGGGTTTCACCCCGCCTCATTCCCAGACAAAAGGGCTATGGATGACAAATGTCCTGACGTGAAGTCCCTCCTGGAAAGGATACATTGGGGTCAACACGCAGCCTCTCAGGCACTTAGGACTGCTCAGGAAAGAACAAAGAAGATGGACGATCGTCTCCGATCTAAAGCTCCTGTAATACAACCTGGAGATCTGGCCTGGTTATCGTCCCGATTTCTGCCTAGACATCTTAGGCCTTCCAAATTTTCTCCTAGATTCATGGGTCCTTTTCGGGTGATTTTGGCGATAGGATCAGCAGCTTTCAAGCTGAAACTACCTACGACATGGGCACGGATACATCTGGTCTTCCATGTTTCTCAGCTGAAACCAGACATTCGAAGTGTTTTTCATCCTGTGGTTTCTTCTCGTCCACCTCCAGTTATGCTCCATACCAATGCAGAGTACGAAGTCTCGGAGTTATGTGATTCACGTATTCACAGTGGTAAATTACAGTACTTAGTGGATTGGAAGGGTTACACACCGTCTGATCGTACTTGGGAATCTGAATTCAGTATCCATGCTCCACGACTAATCAGACAATTTCACAAGAGACACCCCGGTAAACCAGGGGGTAGGGACTTTAAGAGGGGGCATACTGCTACAGCTGTCCTGTTGGATCCCGCTGCTTCCCGTTTCCGGGTACCAATACCCACTTTTCGGCTCGGAATCGGGACTCTCAACATGGAGGAGCCCGAGACTGTGAGCAGCGCACTAGTTGTTCTCGCTCCCCGGACCGCGCAGTTAGCTCCGCCCCCGACTTCTGGAATGGAATATCCGGCAGCTGGAACTTCGGTCCTACGCGTTGCTTCTCTCTCCAGAGTCGCGCTGCGCACCAAATCTCGATTACTTTCTTTGCCCTGCGGATCAACAGGAAGACACCTCCCAGTATTCGCAGCTGCTCCTACCGGACTCAGCCTTACACCTCCTATTCAGCCTTCTGTTCCTTCAAGTTCAAGACCCTTATTCTGCTCTTTACCATTCCTCCCTGGGGCTAACTCCATTGGGCACCTTGTCTGCCTTTCCCATCAGATTGAAATATAGAAGCCTAGAAGAGAATAGGACTGTCAGGGTAAACTTCTTTTCTAAATCTTCTACCATCCAACTGATTTGGGATTCCGTATCCTTACTTACCTGAACCTCTACTCTGTTTCACTCAGAATCCTTCCTGACAAGATTCCAGACCTCATTAAAAATAGTGTGATCCTCCACCAGCCGCTGCAGGAATCCACGCTCCCCAGCAGCACATCACGGGTTTTCTTCCCTTCGGGGTTTCCCCTGGAGACGCCACTCCAACCTAGCCTTTTTGGCTGGGGTTGAGAGGGGTTTTCAGGTAATTCCCTCCTGCTTCTATCCCGAGAGGGCTGACCACCGCGAAGGTAGGTGTCATTTACAATTGCCGAGAGATAATTTGCTTTCAAGTGCTTATTATCATAAGGTTATTACACTTTCATACACAGTCACACCACAACATTCTCCTGAGCTGTCAATCAGACACTCCCCAACATGCCATCACTCATACAGGAGGCCAGTGGAAAGATAGACAAGACAACATCATAACATCCTCCTCCGTACAATCGAAAACGCAATCAAACAGGAACACTCAAAAGCAACCAACATCACACAGCTTCTATTCATCTGGGACTGCCATCCCCAGGCACATGGTCTACCACACCCTGGCACACACTCAATCCACATGCACTGCATACTGCTCAAGGGAACTGGAAAGCAGACAAGAACAGAATGGGTTGACAAACAATGGTACCTCAACCATACTCATGCACCCAGTACATTCTTCTAACATTCAGGAAATGTGCGGTCACACTATAGCAAGGGTGACACACAGTGGCATACGTAACAGCACACTTCCACCCACACACGCAGACCATAAAATCAACCCAACCACTCATCATGCAGCTGACCAACCGGATGGTACACACACAAGCACTCACCATACATCCAGACCATTCAGCAAACAACATAGCAAACAACCAGGTGGTGTCGCACACAGACAATGTACAACATCACAGATGGGGCATGTAGTCAACCACCTTCCACCCAAAATTCAATAGAACCAACACCACACGCACCATGCTAAAGAAACCATCCGCTAAATACAGAACACACCATACTCACACAGGAACACACAAAAAGAGGTGAACCTGGCAGTACCATACATGATAAGAAGAAAACAATATGAGAAATAAACAATTTTGCAACAACTATGAACAATCTGACAATCTCTAGTCAATGAAGAAACTTGCAAGCAGTTAGAAATAAATAATGAAACACTTTGTAGGATGAGTCCATGACCAGTCCCATGCTAGACATTGAGGCCACTACCCAGGCGACACTCACACAACCTGACATTGAAAACTAATCATCATCATGTAAATGGGTGAACACAAAAGCGTACCCACACAGAGGTCATTTTCCCAATAACCCAGCCCCCTTTTCCATTTCTTTTTTTAATACTATCTGAGGGGAGAGCAGATGAAAAAAATAATTTTCCCCTTTTACGTGTCTACAATAACTACACCACGAGGCTGCGGCAACATTTACATGTCCACACAAAAAGAGAAAACAGACCCCAATGCAAACCCGGAGGGTGGGGGGGGGTTGATTTGTGGAACCTTGTTCCACAAGCCTGAAAACATTAACATTGTTCATGGCATTAACTTCAGGAACTTTTCTCCCTTTTTTTAAAAACAGCATGAATACTAAACGAGCATAGTGAGGGAATATTTTTAAAATGGCAAGCTAAGATGACACAACACAACGTCGCCATAACAAAGAACATTTAACTCAGGACCCCGAAACAACGGCCCAAAGACGTTACTGTTGATATTGCAAAGCAAAAGTATACTTCACCCACCACAGTACTTGTGCTAAACCTTCAATTGCATTCAATGTTATTCATTGGGGGCCGTCGGTGCCCTTCAGCTGATGCTCCCCCTCACACAGCTCTAAAATATCCTTACTTGGTCGATACACGGTCCACTCCGCCTGTCCAGACTCCAGTTACTCTTGAAATGCCCTTTTCTTCTTTTCACCGGCCAACTAGTCACCAGTATGTTATAATAAAGTTGTTTGTGCAAGGTGATTGCGTGGGTCACAGACCAGCTGTAGACACATAAGGTTGCCAGGTAATCTTCGTTATTCGCATATGTACATATATACATGAACCTGTTACTCTTAGTTGATATGTACATTAGGACAGGACCGAGGGAAGGGAGCACACACCACCGGCATCCCAGCTCAGGCCCAACCGTCAACCATTGGACTTTCATACACAGTCACACAACAACATTCTCCTGAGCTGTCACTCAAACACTCCTCAACATGCCATCACTCATACAGGGGGCCCGTAGAATGACAGACAAGATAATATCACAACATGGGCCCCGGGCTTGTGATGAAAAAGCATGGCAAAGCACCCATGACTAATGGCTACTAAATGTTCTTTTTACCATGACTCCCCTATTCACTTTCTATATAGTAAAGGCAAGTTGATCATCTTGTTCTATTGATGTTCCCCTTAATTCCATTAGCATTTAACCAAATCTATCTGTTGAAAAGGAAGGTATTAAACCCTGTGATGTGTGTCCCAAATGTCCTGCTGGAGTCACAAGCATATCTGGTCCAGGGACATCAGTAAGACACATTTCAGTAAGAAAATGCTGATGCAGGGTGATGGGGGTGGTGGAAAAATATAGCTCTGCAGCTTGTTTTTTGTTAATGTGCGAGAATTGAGTCAGAGGCTCTCAATGGTGTGGTGATCCTATGTTGTGTGTCTTTAGGTGCATGGTGTTGGACTAATGCTGAAGCCCTAAAATGTCGTCTGCATTAGAATCATCAGACAAGTTGTCTCTGACCATTAAAAGACCCCTGTGCAATGCAGTAACTATATGTCACTATTGGAGCATGTGTTGCCATGGTACCTGCGATAATATGTCCTCGTCAGTCATGCAGTAACTACATGTCACTATTGGAGCATGTGTTGCCATGGTACATGCGATAATATGTCCTCGTCAGTCATGCAGTAACTACATGTCACTATTGGAGCATGTGTTGCCATGGTACATGTGATAATATGTCCTCGTCAGTCATGCAGTAACTATATGTCACTATTGGAGCATGCGTTGCCATGGTACATGTGATAATATGTCCTTCTCAGTCATTTCCAAAGTGGTTGCTTGTTTGTCTGCATCATCATCTCCATGTGTGCCACTAGACACGAGGTGCCACCCATGAGAAGACAGGGTTCTCGTGTTGCCCACATGGTGGGGTAGCTGCAGGTAATTCGGTTATTGTGCAATGTAACCTACTAGTGTTCAAGAGTATTATGTAGCCTTGTCTGATGTGTTCATAATGACAGGTATATCCAGGTGCATCTAGTCACATGCATATGGCCATGTGGTGCAAATGCATACATGAGTACTGGTTTGAGATGCATGTCGCTCACATAGGAGCGAGGACCTGTGTAACACTAAGTTCGCCTTGATTCTTGAGATGCTAAGCTATCCCATGACCATTATATGTGAGTTGAGTAAGGAAACTATGGACAGACATGACTAAGGCACATGTATGCATCGTCTGTGTGTTATTAGTATGGCGCATCCTCCAGTTCTGGTAATCATGTTCCCTATACTTTGGTGATATGGTGGCCACATGGATGCGGACCGGCAAACCTGCGACACTGAGGACGCCTGCAAAGTGAAATATGCATTTGCCTCAGGAGAATGTCGTATTTTCCCGTTTCCACACTGGTGTTAGGTGACAAGAGCTTTCGTGCCTTTTCTACCATTTGTATTGTTGTGACACCGATGGGCACCTGTTTTCAGGTGAGGGTATTTTACTGGACACCTTTCATCATGACTTTGCACTTTCCCCAATATTTGAAGTGGTTGAACATGCCCTCTCCGAGAATGTTCTACACGTGAACAGATTTTCTTGGCCTATATGCACAGTTTGTGGAATTGCCATTGGTATTCAGTCCATCCACATACTCAGAGATAACGCAGTATCATGAGCAGGCAGCTGGGTAATTCAAACCTGCGCGTTCAGTCCACCCCTCGCTGATCAGCATTGCTTGCATCCCGCTTGATGGGGATGGGGGCCCGAGTGTTGATGTTCTATCTAATCTGATTTCATATTCTCTCTGTATTTCTCTCGCGCCTTGGGGGGACATGTTTTGGGATGTTACACTGAATGAACTAAAGTAACACATGAATGAGATTGTTATGAAGCATATACCTTAGAATGCATTGATCGCGCTGGCTCAATTTCCAGGTAAACCCACACTCGCTTCTATTTTAAAAATTAATTGACTTCTTTAAAAGCAGCTTCATTTTGGCACTGTTGCAGGATTGGCAGCGTTTGAGTACAAGGCCTCTGTAAACCCTCGCTTCCCCCTTTTAAATTCCATAAAATGTAAGATCTTTTATCCATGTAAGGTTTAAGATCCAGGGCCTGTGTGGCGACCCCACTCTGACCATGGCATTCGTGGAATCTTCCACTGAGTGGCCTGTATGCGTGGCAAAACCACGTGTTTTACAGTATCGTTATATGACCGCAGTCTTGCCTTTGGATAGGGTCAAAAAGTGCTTAAAATCGAATTAAACTGAGTTATACATTCACAGCAGAAACAGAAGAGATCAAATATCCATTCTATTAAATGTCAAGATCCTTTTTTACAAGGTTTAATCCCACTGTCTAGCCAGTCATGAAACCTCTCCAAGCAGAGGAAAGCTGCTGTGGGAATCAAGCTAATGCCCTGCAAATCCCCCAGGTGCAGTTTACAACTCAAGCGACTCGGTATAAAAGCTGAGTTCCTCATGCGATACAGTCCACACTACCTCTGCAAGCGGCAACGGCGTCCAAATCCAGGTACTGTAAGATGGCAGAATTATTATCTAGTGCCGTCACGGGGATTTCTCCTGAAGCTGAGCAAATTTTGTATTTCCTGGGGTCGTTTCTAGAAGACGCAGTGACATTTATTGCAATAGGGCACAGTCCCGTCCGAACGTTTTTTTGTTGTTGCACCACATCAATTTGCACTGCGATAAAAAGGCTTTGAAGAGATACTTATTTGCAAGAGGGCAATTTTTGTCACAGTGCAAATTTACACAGCACCGATAAAAAGTGTCTCTAATACATACTCTAGCATCCATTATGTACTCCTTGTGAGATTTCAATCCCTGAAAGGGTAACGTTTCAGGAGTAAATTACAATTTCGCTTTTGAGGTAGAGAGCAGAAGATTTATTTTGTTTGTGACTTCGAAATCCATAGGATTGTTTTGCAAGGGAAATAGATCCCTAGACGTGAAGGTCAACAAGAAACTTGCCGATTGGTAAAGACGGTCACCTTCTTTACGTGTGCATATGTCGCTGCCTACACAGGACCCAAGTGACTCTTTGACTGAATGATTGATTGATTGAGGTATTTGAATAGCGCGTTTACGACGAACCGAATCGTAACATAGTGTAGATGTTAAGGTAACAGCAAAGATTCCACTTTTCTGAACTTCAACGTGAGACTGTTCCTTTACTCTTACCTTTTTGCTTCCCAGTATATTTGATGTGACTGTTTCGGACATTTAAAAAATGCCTTTAACTTTGTATGTGGCTTCTGGGTTGACTTCAGTGTACACTGTGCTGTTCAACGGTGTCCAATCAAACGACCGTTTCACCTGTTTTTGAAATGTTAATCTGTAGTTCTAGGAGCATTTTATTTTTACTAAAAAAAAAGCCTGTCTGTTCACCGTGCTGGCAATGACCTTGTCATTCTGCCAGACACCCTGCAACCTCATCCCTGCTGCCTTTCCACCAGTTAACATTCCATTAACTGTGCACAGGCAATCTGCAAGTCCACATGCATAATAGCAATTACCCCTGAGTGTATTGCTTGGTAACAGATATGTCAAGGCCCTCCTATTTAGGATTGCAAATCATTCAGCAATGCTGGAGCCAGATTACATAGAGCAGAACCCTCCTTTTGGACTTTTAGAGCCAAAACAAAAACATGGCTTTCCAACAAGAACTCAGCTTAATGTACTTCTTCTCCGCATGTCTCTGTCGACCATCTTGTAACCCGGTCTACTACACCTATTGTTGTTATATCGCAGTCTGTATTGTATATTTATGCCATGTTGTAACTGTCTCTAAGTCTCCGGCGCCAGGTTACCCCAGGGTTCGGCGCGCGGTACAAATAAAGAAACTAAACTAAACTAAACATATATTACTCTAAGGGTGGTCAATTAGGCACCAACATTTTCAAAAACTGACTGGTGAAAGATGTTGCACTGATCAGTCGGTTCAAATGTTGTTGCACAGCTTCCTCCACACTGGTGCAAATATGTCAGCCCTGGTTGCATTTATGGCAATTTGACCCCTGATCATTTTCAAATAATCTATGAAAGCAAATTCTTGCGCATCCAGGATGGCAGCGGGATCATTAATTGTGCTTTTCTTCTCGCCACCAGCATGAACATGATTATCCACGGTGCGCTGCTTCTCTGCTGCAGTGTCGTGTGCTGCAGCATGTGCAGCTTATCCAACATCACCATAGTGCTGGAGAAAGAGGAGTGTGGGCTCTGCTTCGAAGTAAATGCTACTTGGTGCTCTGGTTATTGCAACACACAGGTGAGGATTTGGCAAGACATAGAGCGACATGTCTGGAAGAAACAAGTATCGGCAAAGCCAAGGGTTTTGCGGTTTGTCTATTCAGTGGCTAGGTATTTGCATGGTGCTTGCATACACCCTGGTACTCGCACCATTTGACAGCTGTTGCCACTATTTGATCAGGTTGTGCCACAATGCGTCATGTTTGTCCAGTACATATTTATTTATTTATTTCACCTATAAAGCCCACAAACAACCCTGGGGCATCGAGGCGCTGTTACAGATCCAAGTTTTTTTTTCAATTAAGTGAGGAATTTGTACATAAGGAGAAGATACAAGGTAATTACATTCAAGTGGTTTAGCATGCAGGCTGTGCCTAATGAGAGGGAGAACAACTTGTCAAAAAGCTGGGTCTTGAAGGCTCTTTGGAATACCCAGTATGACTGTTACGCTCTTAAGGTAGGAGGGAGAGAGTTCCAGTGCTTGACTGCGATGTAGGGGAAGCTTGAGCCATCAGCTTTAGCTCGTCTGACTTTGGGTAGGAGGAGGCGGTGGGCATAGGGTGTTCTGGTAGGTCTGGTGTAATGTTTTTTGGAGATTTTCTGGCAAAGGTAAGGGCGGCCTGTTTTAGGGAGACACTTATGAGTGATAGGGTTTTAAATCTGATGCAATCTCTGATGGGTATCCAGTGAGATGCTCTTCTTGCTGCCGAGATGTGTTCTTTTTTAGGAATGTTAAGGGCTGCTTGAAGGGCTTTATTTTGAATAACCGAAAGTTGCTGTAGGTCTCTGGCGGAGGTGCCTGCGAAGAGGAAATTACAGTAGTCTAGCCTTGAGCCAAATAGTTAGGCAGCTGTCTGTTGCTAGGAAGGGTCATGAGGCATTTAGAAGTTTGGTGGGATAGGCTGCATAGGAGGCGATAGCCCTCACTTGGCAAGTCATCGAGAGGGTGTCATCAAGGTAGACTCCTAGGGTCTTTACAGATGACGAGACATGGATTAGGATGTTGTCCGCATGGAAGGTTGAGTATTGCTCATTGAGGTTTTTTAGTACTGCTGTGGGTCCGACCTGCAGGATTTCTGTTTTATCCCCATTGAGGCATAGGCGATTTGCTACCATCCATGTCTGAATTGTGGCGTGTCATTGAGGGTCTTGGAGTGGACCACTTAGTTTCCTGTGAGTGGGAGGAGAATGTGGGTGTCATCATCATAGTTGGTGTAGGTAACGCCAATGGAGTCCACAATGTCTACTAGGGGTTTGATAAAGATGTATAATGTGGTAGATATGCAGGAGCCTTGAGGTACCCCACATGGGATGGAGATGGTGAGGCACTGGAACCCTCAGTTTCTTCCTTCCAGAAAGGAGGCTATTCAGGAGATAGCCTTAGGGGAGAAGTTAGCAGAGGTAGTGAAAAGATGACACAGGATCTTATGATCGACTAAGTGGAAGGCTGCAGATAGATCCAGGAGAAGGAGATGTGCTGGCCTCCCCTTGTCTCTGATCTCATCCAACAGTTTTTTAGGTCCAGCAGGGCAGATTCTGTGCTGTGCGTGCCCAGTGCAGAAGCCAAATTGTCGCATTCCAAGGATGTGGTTGGTTTCGAGGAAGTGCTGGACTTGCAGATAGGCTACACAATCTATTATTTTCAGTAAGAAGGGCACTGTAGTAATGGGCCTATGGTTGGTAAGAGTTTTGGGGTATAAGGGTTATTAGCATAATTGACTTAAGAACAATTGACCCTAAAACATTTGATTGCAATTTTTTGACCTTTTTTTTGGTCACATTTTATTAAATATATAAATGGGGTGGGTAAGGTTATAGATTAGGTTGAGGGGAAGTGGGGGAATTTTAGGGGGCCTCCCCCTCCATTTTAGACTGACAAAAATGTCAAATAAATTTGATCAAATGTGATTAGGTGAAATGTTTTAGGTCAAATTGACCCAAACCGTCTAAAAAAGTTTTTTTCAATAGGGGACGTACCTATGCTTCCTTAAGGTTGGCTGGCACTATGCCTGTCCAGAAGGATGCATTTATAATGGCGGTGATGAAAGGTGATAGCGTTTCTGCGCAGTCCTTGATGCAGGAGGCAGGGCAGATATCTCCTTTTCACCTGGAGGGTTTTAGACTTTTAATAATGGATAAGGCTTCTGACTCTGTAATTGGATTAAAGTGAAACTGAGGGATTTTGAATTTTGTGCAGTCAGATGTGGTGGTGAATGTTGAAGTAGGAGTAGGTGTTTTGTGGAGTCCTTGATTGCAAAGGCTTTTTGTGTTAAGAGTATTAATTTTGTTGAGCAGGCCATTTTGGATGTTTGTGCACTAGAGTTTGTCCTTGGTGAAGGTAAAGGGTGGGAAGGAAGGTGTCTCGAGTTCTCTGAAGATGGTGAAGATTTATCTGAAGTCTGATTTTGAATTGGAGATTTTAGAGTTGAAACAGGAGGAATTTGCTGCGATAATTGTGATAATTGCAGTCTTGTAAGATTTGGATGACTTAGTGTATTCCTCTGTAAGAGTGTCTAATAGCTTGTTTAGCCATGCTAGTTCTGCTTGTCGTTTCGTATTGCGTAGTTCCAGGAGGTCAGGGGTGAACTATGAATTTGAGCGTCTGACAGGTTTGGCTTTGCGTGGAGCTAAAGGGGCGATAGTGTTGACTGCTGGTGATAATGTAGTGGCACATATTCCAGCTAGTTTGTTGGGTTCATTAGAGAATGGAGGCTTGAGGTTGGGTGGATCCAGCCAGGGCTGGAAATGTAAGTTTACGTGAGCTGTGGTAGTGGTGGGGTATGGAGCTGGGGTTTCTTCTGGTGGGGTATGGAAAAATTGATGATGTGGTGGTCGGACCATGGACACAGGGTGTTAGCTATGATGGAAACCTGACAATTAAGGTCAACTATCCAATTTAATGTGCAGCCCTTGGTGTGGGTAAGGTTATTGACGTGGAGCCAGAATCCTAGGGTTTCAAGGGAGTTTGCAAGCGAGTCGACAGAAGGGTTTTCTGGGTCATTGAGGGGCCCAAGTTGAAGTCTCGCATAAGGATAATTTTGGATGAGGTTTTTATATTATCAGCCAGGATGTGGAGGAGGTTTTCTTCAAAATGTAGTATTGGACCAGGAGGGCGGTACACAAGGTAGATGGAGATAGCACAGGTAGTTGTGAAGGACAGCTTAATGGAGAGAATGTCTACATTGTCATCGAGGGAGGTTTCGATATGTCTAATGGGAAAGGAATCTTTGGTCACAAAGGCAACCCCCCCCTCATCTGGAGGAGAGCAGGTAGTTCTGCTAGAAAGTGAAGCTACTGGAATTGGCTAATGATAATTCAGGGCCAGAGGCTTGGTGAAGCCAGGTTTCTGTGATGGTTAAAGCATCCAAATTGTTGGAGGTGATGAGATCAATGATTTCGAGGGCATGGGCAAATACAGATTGTGCATTGATAAGGTCCCAGGTCAGGTAGGGCTGTGCCACTTGGGTACTGGGGGCAGGGTCTGAATGGGTGAGCTGGTAAGAGGTGGTGGTAGGCAAATTGGTCAGTAGGGTGAGTGGGCTGTTTTGGATTGATGCAGGATGGGAGTTTGTATTTGGCAGGGTATGTTTCAGGACCAGGATGTTTCTTGGGTCAGACATGGGGGTGTGGGTGTCTGCCCTAGGGCTAGATATCGGGTTGTAGCAACTAATAACTTGCGTGATTGGTAGAGGCATAGCTATATTTGTGAGAACATAGTGTGAGGCTGTATAGTTCGGAGTGTTGATATTTGCAGAGAAATGTTCCCTTCCAACAAGTTGAGTGGAGTTGCTAGTGTGAGGTATATCTGCTAAGCATTTGTTGGTAGCCGGTGTCGGGCATATTACACTTGCATTGAGATTTGAAGTACAAGGTGTAGTAGTTGTGGGATAGTGCTCTTTTCATATGGGTGTGTCCTTGATGGGTGGCTGAGCGTGCATAAAGGCATGCGACTGAGTGGTGGCAGTGAGTGTGTGTCACGGGGCTAGGAACATGCAGACTATCAGAGGTGTTCATGGGAAAATCAAGTTTTAAGAGACACTGCATCAACGTTGCATGCATCAATGGGTGCACACAATATATTGCACATCACATAACAAGTAATGCGATCAGACACCCAGTATTGCCATCACATATACAGGTACTAACTTCATTAAATGTTCTCCCCATTGAATACTAGATACTGACACCTTTGTAATCAGAATGGACTAGGTAAATGTTCACCTACATTACAATGGGCCTCATTATGACTGAGGCGGTAGCTGTGCCGGTAAATACCAGCACGGCTGCTGCCGGAGTCATTTTTTTACCGGCACCTAGCAATGGGGATGTACCGGGGCATTCCAGCCCCGGCGGACCCGGTAATTCCCCTTTGCCAGGTGCCAGTAAAAATTACTCCCATTCGAGTCCCATAGGACTCAATGGGGTGGCCGGTAGCACCGGCACCATTAATAACGGTGCCGGTGCTACTGTGAAGGTCTGCTTGCGGGTGCCATTCCGCCTGGCAGGTCAGACCTGCTGACAGGCACCCGTGAGCAGACCTCGTAGATTGCCGGGCCAGTAACAACAGTACCAGCAAGCTTACCGGTACCGTTGTTACTGGACCGGCAACCTTGTAATGAGGCCCAATGTGGTTTTTTTGGTGCTGCAAATTCTTACAATGGTGCTACTCCATTTCTCGTTAATAAGTCCCCTCAATATACTATCGCTATTAAACATTTCAAATCTGTGCAAGTGTTAAAACAAAGTATTCCACAATTGCGGACTGGAGGCATGGCTTTTCCTTTTCAGATGCTGCAACAAATCTCTCTGGAACTTGCTGCCATATATGGTCATCTCCTCTTTGTAGACACCTAAACACATAGGTGTTTCCACGGTTTCAATCCTCGTCCTAGATTAATGGATGGCTGCAATATACAATGTGAGGAAGTGAAATGAAAGATATCTGAAAGAGGCCAGTCATAGGAGTGCTTGGTGTACACCAGATTGTTTTGCCTTGTAAGGCCTCTTCAATGTGTAGCTATGCCTTGCTATGATTTGCTATAGGTCATTTCAGGATTGTCTGTACCTGTCCTAATCATTTTCCCAGATGGCACCTATTACCTCGCTAACCAACAGTACCCAATATTTATTTACCCCACCACTTATAGTCCCATTTGCCTAGTACCCTCTTCATCCTGACTAACAGACTAACTGCTAATATCTCCTAACATCTTACACTACACACACAACGCACCCACACATTGCCACATTGGAACTAGCCATTACTCAATTGATATGATTTATCAAGCACTTGCCCGATCACACTCTCTCACAGAATAGCAATCAGGTCTCGGGTACTTCCAACCTGCACTCTTCAACACCACAATCTTTGCATCTACGTCCCCCACTAATCCACTAACAAGCACCCTTCATACTTTTCTTAGTGACGAGCAGCAAAGCCAACAAACATGGCAAAAGGGCGCCATATAAAACAACTTTACATTACATTACGTATATACTGTAGGCATCAGCAGGCTCAGTGATTTGCCCCGTCAGATTTCAGGCCGTAGGTATGTAGCGCGCACAATTATCCAAGCAGGTGGTGCATTAATCCAATGGACTGTTGCTTGCTTACTTATATGCCAATATGTCCCTCTTACCACTTTAGAGAGCTTTGAGAACATATGCCATCCAACATGTAATCAGATAAAAAAAAGATATTGTTTAAAATAAATCTGCTGATTTTAGTGGCCCAAACCATTGCACAAAGAAGTGGAGTGCTCCGTTAGTAGAATCCCCTATGCGGGTGATGCCTGTCAAGGGCTGCTGAGGCATCCTTTGAGCCAAACAAAGAATGCTGTGCCATCACATCTGCCCATTTCCCTAGCCTCTCCCATCACAGCAGCAACATACAGGCCGATTCATGGAATAATTAGCGCGGCGCAAGTGGACAAAAACGTGCGAATCGCAGTGGAATAGCGAAA
This sequence comes from Ambystoma mexicanum, assembly GCF_040938575.1. NCBI lineage: Eukaryota > Metazoa > Chordata > Amphibia > Caudata > Ambystomatidae > Ambystoma > Ambystoma mexicanum. The sequence goes on from NC_090934.1 coordinate 672,713,195, forward strand.
ATCGCAGTGCAAGTGCGAAAATCGCACGAAAAGCAGCGCACGTCGATTCATGGAAGTCCGTGCGCGAGAAAACCAGCGGATGTGCGATAAAAAGTGTGCCGCGCACGTTGGCGCACAGGCCATCTAACAGCGTGCGCCAAGTCACAGCGAAAATCGCACAGGCCACAGCGAAATTCGCACATAGCGAGGCGCACGCAACAAAAGTAGGCGGAACACGGGCGTAACACTCGGAATGGGGAACAACTTGCAAAAACGTGGGCGTCACGGGGGAAGTACAGGGCACAAGTGCGCGGAACGCCCACACGCTCGCCTACAACACGTATTCATGGAATAGAATAGGGCAAAAAAGCGCACGCTCAAACCAGCGCACAGGCACAAACACGGCCGCCACAAGAAAGCAGGCGGTAGCGTCTCTGCGGCTGTAAGAAATGTGCGCCAAAAGGTGCGCCAACAAATAGCACCCATATACTGCCATGATGAATGTCCAATACTGTGGCCCTCCAGGACAAATGACGTGCAAAGGGGTACCCACAAACACGGACACGCTGACAAAAAATATATGTGCGTGTATACCGGGGTGCGCGGGAAGTCTCACACGCGATTTGGCCGGGTACGTGGATTTCAGGGGTGCGCGGGAAGTTCCACACGCGATTCTATCAGGGTAGGTGTATTTCAGGGGTGCGCGGGAAGTCCCACACGCGATTACAGCAGGGTACGTGTATTTCAGGGGTGCGCGGGAAGTCTCACACGCGATTTGGCCGGGTACGTGGATTTCAGGGGTGCGCGGGAAGTTCCACACGCGATTCCATCAGGGTAGGTGTATTTCATGGGTGCGCGGGAAGTTCCACACGCGATTCCATCAGGGTAGGTGTATTTCAGGGGTGCGCGGGAAGTCCCACACGCGATTACAGCAGGGTACGTGTATTTCAGGGGTGCGCGGGAAGTTCCACACGCGAATAGCCTGGGCGCGTGTATTTCAGGGGTGCGCGGGAAGTTCCACACGCGAATAGCCTGGGCGCGTGTATTTCAGGAGTGCGCGGGAAGTTTAACACGCGATTTCAGCAGGGTAGGTGTATTTCAGGGGTGCGCGGGAAGTCCCACATGCGATTACAGCAGGGTACGTGTATTTCAGGGGTGCGCGGGAAGTTCCACACGCGAATAGCCTGGGCGCGTGTATTTCAGGGGTGCGCGGGAAGTTCCACACGCGAATAGTCTGGGCGCGTGTATTTCAGGGGTGCGCGGGAAGTTTAAAACGCGAATTCAGCAGGGTACGTGTATTTCAGGGGTGCGCGGGAAGTTCCACACGCGAATAGCCTGGGCGCGTGTATTTCAGGGGTGCGCGGGAAGTTCCACACGCGAATAGCATGGGCGCGTGTATTTCAGGGGTGCGCGGGAAGTTCCACACGCGAATAGCCTGGGCGCGTGTATTTCAGGGGTGCGCGGGAAGTTTAACACGCGATTTCAGCAGGGTACGTGTATTTCAGGGGTGCGCGGGAATTTCCACACGCGAATAGCCTGGGCGCGTGTATTTCAAGGGTGCGCGGGAATTATCACACGCGATTTGGCTTGGTACGTGTATTACAGGGGTGCGTGGGAAGTTACACATGCGATTCCATCAGGGTAGGTGTATTTCAGGGGTGCGCGGGAAGTCCCACACGCGATTACAGCAGGGTACGTGTATTTCAGGGGTGCGCGGGAAGTTCCACACGCGAATAGCCTGGGCGCGTGTATTTCAGGGGTGCGCGGGAAGTTCCACACGCGAATAGTCTGGGCGCGTGTATTTCAGGGTGCGCGGGAAGTTCCACACGCGAATAGCCTGGCCGCGTGTATTTCAGGGGTGCGCGGGAAGTTCCACACGCGAATAGCCTGGCCGCGTGTAATTCAGGGGTGCGCGGGAAGTTCCACACGCGAATAGCCTGGGCGCGTGTATTTCAGGGGTGCGCGGGAATTATCACACGCGATTTGGCTTGGTACGTGTATTACAGGGGTGCGTGGGAAGTTACACACGCGATTATGCTGGGTGGGTCCTCACAGGTGTTCCCTGTACACCCTCGACGGCCCCTGCAGGCAGCCCACAAAACAGGGGACTACCCTGCACACCTGCTCATGTCTCCCACCACCCCCACCCCCACCCCCCACCATCCAGGGGCACCCTCCACCAGGCCCCCACTCATATCTCCCACCACCCCCACCCACCAGCAGTGCAGGGGCATCCTCCACCAGGCCCCCACCCATGTCTCCCACCACCCCCACCCCCCAGCCACCAGGGGCACCCTTCACAAGGCCCCCATCCATGTCTCCCACCACCCCCACCCCCCAGCCACCAGGGGCACCCTCCACCAGGCCCCCACCCATGTCTCCCACCACCCCCACCCCCCAGCCACCAGGGGCACCCTTCACAAGGCCCGCACCCATGTCTCCCACCACCCCCACCCCCCAGCAGTGCAGGGGCAGCCTCCACCAGGCCCCCACTCATGTCTCCCACCACCCTCACCCCCCACCATCCAGGGGCACCCTCCACCAGGCCCCCACCCATGTCTCCCACCACCCCCACCCCCCAGCAGTGCAGGGGCAGCCTCCACCAGGCCCCCACTCATGTCTCCCACCACCCCCACCCCCCACCATCCAGGGGCACCCTCCACCAGGCCCCCACCCATGTCTCCCACCACCCCCACCCCCCAGCAGTGCAGGGGCAGCCTCCACCAGGCCCCCACTCATGTCTCCCACCACCCCCAACCCCCACCATCCAGGGGCACCCTCCACCAGGCCCCCACCCATGTCTCCCACCACCCCCACCCCCCAGCAGTGCAGGGGCATCCTCCACCAGGCCCCCACCCATGTCTCCCACCACCCCCACCCCCCAGCCACCAGGGGCACCCTTCACAAGGCCCCCATCCATGTCTCCCACCACCCCCACCCCCCAGCCACCAGGGGCACCCTCCACCAGGCCCCCACCCATGTCACCCACCACCACCACCCCCCAGCAGTGCAGGGGCATCCTCCACCAGGCCCCCACCCATGTCTCCCACCACCCCCACCCCCCAGCCACCAGGGGCACCCTTCACAAGGCCCCCATCCATGTCTCCCACCACCCCCACCCCCCAGCAGTGCAGGGGCAGCCTCCACCAGGCCCCCACCCATGTCTCCCACCACCCCCACCCCCCAGCCACCAGGGGCACCCTTCACAAGGCCCCCATCCATGTCTCCCACCACCCCCACCCCCCAGCCACCAGGGGCACCCTCCACCAGGCCCCCACCCATGTCTCCCACCACCCCCACCCCCCAGCCACCAGGGGCACCCTTCACAAGGCCCCCACCCATGTCTCCCACCACCCCCACCCCCCAGCAGTGCAGGGGCAGCCTCCACCAGGCCCCCACTCATGTCTCCCACCACCCCACCCCCCACCATCCAGGGGCACCCTCCACCAGGCCCCCACCCATGTCTCCCACCACCCCCACCGCCAGCAGTGCAGGGGCAGCCTCCACCAGGCCCCCACTCATGTCTCCCACCACCCCCACCCCCCACCATCCAGGGGCACCCTCCACCAGGCCCCCAGCCATGTCTCCCACCACCCCCACCCCCCAGCAGTGCAGGGGCAGCCTCCACCAGGCCCCCACTCATGTCTCCCACCACCCCCACCCCCCACCATCCAGGGGCACCCTCCACCAGGCCCCCACCCATGTCTCCCACCACCCCCACCCCCCAGCAGTGCAGGGGCATCCTCCACCGGCCCCCACCCATGTCTCCCACCACCCCCACCCCCCAGCCACCAGGGGCACCCTTCACAAGGCCCCCATCCATGTCTCCCACCACCCCCACCCCCCAGCCACCAGGGGCACCCTCCACCAGGCCCCCACCCATGTCACCCACCACCCCCACCCCCCAGCAGTGCAGGGGCATCCTCCACCAGGCCCCCACCCATGTCTCCCACCACCCCCACCCCCCAGCCACCAGGGGCACCCTTCACAAGGCCCCCATCCATGTCTCCCACCACCCCCACCCCCCAGCCACCAGGGGCACCCTCCACCAGGCCCCCACCCATGTCACCCACCACCCCCACCCCCCAGCAGTGCAGGGGCATCCTCCACCAGGCCCCCACCCATGTCTCCCACCACCCCCACCCCCCAGCCACCAGGGGCACCCTTCACAAGGCCCCCATCCATGTCTCCCACCACCCCCACCCCCCAGCCACCAGGGGCACCCTCCACCAGGCCACCACCCATGTCACCCACCACCCCCACCCCCCAGCAGTGCAGGGGCATCCTCCACCAGGCCCCCACCCATGTCTCCTACCACCCCCACCCCCCAGCCACCAGGGGCACCCTTCACAAGGCCCCCATCCATGTCTCCCACCACCCCCACCCCCCAGCCACCAGGGGCACCCTCCACCAGGCCCCCACCCATGTCACCCACCACCCCCACCCCCCAGCAGTGCAGGGGCAGCCTCCACCAGGCCCCCACTCATGTCTCCCACCACCCCACCCCCCAGCCACCAGGGGCACCCTCCATCAGGCCCCCACCCATGTCTCCCACCACCCCCACCCCCCAGCCACCAGGGGCACCCTCCACCAGGCCCCCACCCATGTCTCCCACCACCCCCACCCCCCAGCCACCAGGGGCACCCTTCACAAGGCCCCCACCCATGTCTCCCACCACCCCCACCCCCCAGCAGTGCAGGGGCAGCCTCCACCAGGCCCCCACTCATGTCTCCCACCACCCCCACCCCCACCATCCAGGGGCACCCTCCACCAGGCCCCCACTCATATCTCCCACCACCCCCACCCCCCAGCAGTGCAGGAGCATCCTCCACCAGGCCCCCACCCATGTCTCCCACCACCCCCACCCCCCAGAAACCAGGGGCACCCTTCACAAGGCCCCCATCCATGTCTCCCACCACCCCCACCCCCCAGCCACCAGGGGCACCCTCCACCAGGCCCCCACCCATGTCTCCCACCACCCCCACCCCCACCCCCCAGCCACCAGGGGCACCCTTCACAAGGCCCCCACCCATGTCTCCCACCACCCCCACCCCCCAGCAGTGCAGGGGCAGCCTCCACCAGGCCCCCACTCATGTCTCCCACCACCCCCACCCTCCACCATCCAGGGGCACCCTCCACCAGGCCCCCACCCATGTCTCCCACCACCCCCACCCCCCAGCAGTGCAGGGGTAGCCTCCACCAGGCCCCCACTCATGTCTCCCACCACCCCCACCCCCCACCATCCAGGGGCACCCTCCACCAGGCCCCCACCCATGTCACCCACCACCCCCACCCCCCAGCAGTGCAGGGGCATCCTCCACCAGGCCCCCACCCATGTCTCCCACCACCCCCACCCCCCAGCCACCAGGGGCACCCTCCACCAGGCCCCCACCCATGTCTCCCACCACCCCCACCCCCCAGCCACCAGGGGCACCCTTCACAAGGCCCCCACCCATGTCTCCCACCACCCCCACCCCCCAGCAGTGCAGGGGCAGCCTCCACCAGGCCCCCACTCATGTCTCCCACCACCCCCACCCTCCACCATCCAGGGGCACCCTCCACCAGGCCCCCACCCATGTCTCCCACCACCCCCACCCCCCAGCAGTGCAGGGGCACCCTTCACAAGGCCCCCATCCATGTCTCCCACCACCCCCACCCCCCAGCCACCAGGGGCACCCTCCACCAGGCCCCCACCCATGTCTCCCACCACCCCCACCCCCCAGCCACCAGGGGCACCCTTCACAAGGCCCCCACCCATGTCTCCCACCACCCCCACCCCCCAGCAGTGCAGGGGCAGCCTCCACCAGGCCTCCACTCATGTCTCCCACCACCCCCACCCTCCACCATCCAGGGGCACCCTCCACCAGGCCCCCACCCATGTCTCCCACCACCCCCACCCCCCAGCAGTGCAGGGGCAGCCTCCACCAGGCCCCCACTCATGTCTCCCACCACCCCCACCCCCCACCATCCAGGGGCACCCTCCACCAGGCCCCCACCCATGTCTCCCACCACCCCCACCCCCCAGCAGTGCAGGGGCATCCTCCACCAGGCCCCCACCCATGTCTCCCACCACCCCCACCCCCCAGCAGTGCAGGGGCATCCTCCACCAGGCCCCCACCCATGTCTCCCACCACCCCCACCCCCCAGCCACCAGGGGCACCCTTCACAAGGCCCCCATCCATGTCTCCCACCACCCCCAACCCCCAGCAGTGCAGGGGCAGCCTCCACCAGGCCCCCACCCATGTCTCCCACCACCCCCACCCCCCAGCCACCAGGGGCACCCTTCACAAGGCCCCCATCCATGTCTCCCACCACCCCCACCCCCCAGCCACCAGGGGCACCCTCCACCAGGCCCCCACCCATGTCTCCCACCACCCCCACCCCCCAGCCACCAGGGGCACCCTTCACAAGGCCCCCACCCATGTCTCCCACCACCCCCACCCCCCAGCAGTGCAGGGGCAGCCTCCACCAGGCCCCCACTTATGTCTCCCACCACCCCCACCCCCCACCATCCAGGGGCACCCTCCACCAGGCCCCCACCCATGTCTCCCACCACCCCCACCCCCCAGCAGTGCAGGGGCAGCCTCCACCAGGCCCCCACTCATGTCTCCCACCACCCCCACCCCCCACCATCCAGGGGCACCCTCCACCAGGCCCCCACCCATGTCTCCCACCACCCCCCAGCAGTGCAGGGGCAGCCTCCACCAGGCCCCCACTCATGTCTCCCACCACCCCCACCCCCCACCATCCAGGGGCACCCTCCACCAGGCCCCCACCCATGTCTCCCACCACCCCCACCCCCCAGCAGTGCAGGGGCATCCTCCACCAGGCCCCCACCCATGTCTCCCACCACCCCCACCCCCCAGCCACCAGGGGCACCCTTCACAAGGCCCCATCCATGTCTCCCACCACCCCCACCCCCCAGCCACCAGGGGCACCCTCCACCAGGCCCCCACCCATGTCACCCACCACCCCCACCCCCCAGCAGTGCAGGGGCATCCTCCACCAGGCCCCCACCCCCCAGCCACCAGGGGCACCCTTCACAAGGCCCCCATCCATGTCTCCCACCACCCCCACCCCCCAGCCACCAGGGGCACCCTCCACCAGGCCCCCACCCATGTCACCCACCACCCCCACCCCCCAGCAGTGCAGGGGCATCCTCCACCAGGCCCCCACCCATGTCTCCCACCACCCCCACCCTCCAGCCACCAGGGGCACCCTTCACAAGGCCCCCATCCATGTCTCCCACCACCCCCACCCCCCAGCCACCAGGGGCACCCTCCACCAGGCCCCCACCCATGTCACCCACCACCCCCAACCCCAGCAGTGCAGGGGCATCCTCCACCAGGCCCCCACCCATGTCTCCCACCACCCCCACCCCCCAGCCACCAGGGGCACCCTCCACCAGGCCCCCACCCATGTCTCCCACCACCCCCACCCCCCAGCCACCAGGGGCAACCTCCACCAGGCCCCCACCCATGTCTCCCACCACCCCCACCCCCCAGCCACCAGGGGCACCCTTCACAAGGCCCCCACCCATGTCTCCCACCACCCCCACCCCCCAGCAGTGCAGGGGCAGCCTCCACCAGGCCCCCACTCATGTCTCCCACCACCCTCACCCCCCACCATCCAGGGGCACCCTCCACCAGGCCCCCACCCATGTCTCCCACCACCCCCACCCCCCAGCAGTGCAGGGGCATCCTCCACCAGGCCCCCACCCATGTCTCCCACCACCCCCACCCCCATCCACCAGGGGCACCCTTCACAAGGCCCCCATCCATGTCTCCCACCACCCCCACCCCCCAGCCACCAGGGGCACCCTCCACCAGGCCCCCACCCATGTCTCCCACCACCCCCACCCCCCAGCCACCAGGGGCACCCTTCACAAGGCCCCCACCCATGTCTCCCACCACCCCCACCCCCCAGCAGTGCAGGGGCAGCCTCCACCAGGCCCCCACTCATGTCTCCCACCACCCCCACCCCCCACCATCCAGGGGCACCCTCCACCAGGCCCCCACCCATGTCTCCCACCACCCCCACCCCCCAGCAGTGCAGGGGCAGCCTCCACCAGGCCCCCACTCATGTCTCCCACCACCCCCACCCCCCACCATCAAGGGGCACCCTCCACCAGGCCCCCACCCATGTCTCCCACCACCCCCACCCCCCAGCAGTGCAGGGGCATCCTCCACCAGGCCCCCACCCATGTCTCCCACCACCCCCACCCCCCAGCCACCAGGGGCACCCTTCACAAGGCCCCCATCCATGTCTCCCACCACCCCCACCCCCCAGCCACCAGGGGCACCCTCCACCAGGCCCCCACCCATGTCACCCACCACCCCCACGCCCCAGCAGTGCAGGGGCATCCTCCACCAGGCCCCCACCCATGTCTCCCACCACCCCCACCCCCCAGCCACCAGGGGCACCCTTCACAAGGCCCCCATCCATGTCTCCCACCACCCCCACCCCCCAGCAGTGCAGGGGCAGCCTCCACCAGGCCCCCACCCATGTCTCCCACCACCCCCACCCCCCAGCCACCAGGGGCACCCTTCACAAGGCCCCCATCCATGTCTCCCACCACCCCCACCCCCCAGCCACCAGGGGCACCCTCCACCAGGCCCCCACCCATGTCTCCCACCACCCCCACCCCCCAGCCACCACGGGCACCCTTCACAAGGCCCCCACCCATGTCTCCCACCACCCCCACCCCCCAGCAGTGCAGGGGCAGCCTCCACCTGGCCCCCACTCATGTCTCACACCACCCCCACCCCCCACCATCCAGGGGCACCCTCCACCAGGCCCCCACCCATGTCTCCCACCACCCCCACCCCCCAGCAGTGCAGGGGCAGCCTCCACCAGGCCCCCACTCATGTCTCCCACCACCCCCACCCCCCACCATCCAGGGGCACCCTCCACCAGGCCCCCACCCATGTCTCCCACCACCCCCACCCCCCAGCAGTGCAGGGGCAGCCTCCACCAGGCCCCCACTCATGTCTCCCACCACCCCCACCCCCCACCATCCAGGGGCACCCTCCACCAGGCCCCCACCCATGTCTCCCACCACCCCCACCCCCCAGCAGTGCAGGGGCAGCCTCCACCAGGCCTCCACTCATGTCTCCCACCACCCCCACCCCCCACCATCCAGGGGCACCCTCCACCAGGCCCCCACCCATGTCTCCCACCACCCCCACCCCCCAGCAGTGCAGGGGCAGCCTCCACCAGGCCCCCACTCATGTCTCCCACCACCCTCACCCCCCACCATCCAGGGGCACCCTCCACCAGGCCCCCACCCATGTCTCCCACCACCCCCACCCCCCAGCCACCAGGGGCACCCTTCACAAGGCCCCCACCCATGTCTCCCACCACCCCCACCCCCCAGCAGTGCAGGGGCAGCCTCCACCAGGCCCCCACTCATGTCTCCCACCACCCCCACCCCCCAGCAGTGCAGGGGCAGCCTCCACCAGGCACCCACACATGTCCCCCTGCCCCCAGGTCCTGACGATACTTAATCATGGCAGTAATGGGCAGCATACCCAGCACAAACACCCAGGCAAGGATTGCATCCACCCACATAGTGAATGCAATTACATGATACAACCCCAATGGCAAGTCTGTAAATGAACACATGTCCGTCACACACACATACACAACGGGTGCAAGTGAATGTCAAAACCCATATCATGACATGTATGGAACCAATGAGAAAATACCACAAGTGAAAGTTAAAAAAACATGTATTAAAGATGAAAAATAAGTAAACAAATCAAACATACAACAATGGGGATAACTAAATAAATGGTCCATGTCCGAGAACAAATGTAAAAATAAAAAAAACAAAGTAATCCAAAAACAAATGTCGTCCAAAGCAATGTCATGTGGAAGGAAAATAATGAAAAACCATTTCCTCATGGTGAACACAATAATCAATAAAAAAAATGCTTCTTCAAAAAGCAAACTATATACACGAATATTCCAGGGTCCATGAGCCCAACACCATAAATGAAACCTACTACTACCTAATGAAAAGAATATATACAAAAAAGTGGCCATTGTCCGAGCGGTCCAAAAAAATAAAAATAAAGAAAGGAAACCTAGCACTAACTAACTAAATAACTATATACAAAGGCAGCGGGCAAGTCCTGCGGCTCACTCGGTGATGTTGCTGGCCAGGGCATCATCGAACTCCATGTCGATGTCCTGGAGGCGGGACTCTGTCCTGGCCCCGAGGTCTCGCAGGGATAACCCCATGTTCAGCTCAAACTCCCTGCGAGCTTCCTCGAGGCACTCAGCCCGCCTCAACGCCCGACGCATGGAGAACTCAGCCCTGACCATGGTGAGCCGCTCCTCTTCCGCCCGCTGCCGCTCCGCACCTATCCGCTGGACCAACTGCTCCCACACGGAAGACACCACCATCCCAGGGTTGCCCTGCCCTCTGGCCGATGCCTGCCCCTCTGATCTTGATGGCCCCGAGCCATGATGCCTCCCACGTCGAGCCTGCTGCTGCCTCCGACGCCACTGCCTCTGCCAGCACGACGGCATCCAGGCTGATGGAAACCACCGACGCCGTCGTGCACGTGCCCTGCCCGATGATGCTGTCACATCTTCCATCTGCTGGGGTCCAGTTGCTGTGTTGTCCACCCCTGCTGGACCTCCGACTCCCAACTGTGGCAGGGATGGGATCCCCACCGAGCTGGCTGCATTGGTCGGGGCAGGTCCACAGGGGGCCCTGGTGTCATCTGGGCCGGAAGACGGCAAGGAGAACGACTGGTGTATAGCCTGCACAGAGGAGGAGAGGGCCGCCAGATTGGCCAACACATGCAGCAAACCCCCGAACATGGCCGATCCCAATTGGGCCACGTCGGCACGGTGCACTTCGTGATGACGTGCGTGCTCCTCCCGGGAAGCATGCACGGCATCACGAATCACAGCCGTGTGCATCGCGACCCCAATCAGAACCTTCTCCGCATGGCCAGGGGTTCCCACGTCCGCAGGTGGAGGGGAGTCAGGTGACATGGACATCCCATCTACCTGCGGACGGGCCTGGGACGGGGCATCCCTGCTGGTGCATGGTGGTGCACTCACAGGGTCAGGGACAGCGACATGCACAGGCCCCTCCACGGTGACCTGTGCTGCCTCCTGCCCCTGGCCCTGGACTGCACCACTTGCACCAGCAGGGATGCCCCCACCAGGCCCCATGTGTGCCCCAGTGGCGGCCTCCTCCTCCTCTGTGCAAACCACCAACCTGGATGGCTCCTCACCGTCTCCCACCGTAGCAGGCCCCTGTGGGGGCTCACCCACCCCTTCCGCTGCAGCCGTGGGGGCATCCCCGCCGCCTTGCTCCACAGTGCCGTCTCCGCCCTCTTCTTCACTAGCCTCTGCGTAGAGGGAGACAAAGAACACAAGCATCAGGGTACTGTACAATGGTCCCCTAGACAGGAAGCAATAGCAGATGAGCACCACTGTCAAAGTACACTTCCATTATGTCCCTCCACAACACATGGGTCAGTCCAGGCAAAACACACACAGTAACAGGCATGGTGCATGCCATGGACATTTCCATGCATGTCCAATGGACTCTTGAAACATTCAATGATATGGAACTCACATGCATCATGGCTCATGCCGATCACATGCACACACTTCACCTCAGTCACATCCATCTGGCCCCAAACACACCAAACACAGCGGATACAAGGGTAATTTGGCTGCTTCACTGAATCTGTGCATTGTCACACACATGTGTCATGCATCCATGGCATGCACAAGTCACAGACACGCAGGTCAGGCACACAGACATGGCTACCATATATGTACCTGGCATCAGCACCCATCCCTCACCCCCACCCATGTCCAGGTACAGAGACTGGCATGCTCTCATGTTCAAAATCTGCATAGGGCTCCCCATGCGGCATTTGAACACATGCAACAACCATGTGGGTCACACATCACTGGTCGCACATGCATTACTATGATGTCCCTGCACACATACATGCATACATGGCCTATGGCACACATACAGGCAAGTATCATAGAACCAGCACACCGCAACATGCCCTGTCTCACACAGTAATGCTTGGACACTTACCGCTCAACTCCAGACGGGCCTCCCTCTCAAGGATCTGGGCGTGGAGCGCTGGGCGTACGCGTTCCAGGACCCTCATCTGGATGGAACTCATGCGGCCCCGGCCCCCCTCCACGAGGCGCCGGGCCTTCACAAGGGTCCTGGACCTCAAGTCCTCCCAGCGCTTCTTGATCTTCAGGACGTTGCGGGTTGCCACCCCCTCCGCGTTGATGGCAACCACACAGTCGGCCCAGATCCTCTCCCGTCCTTCCTTGCTGGCGCGGGACGATCCAAAGAGGGCATCATACTGCCCCAGGACATGCTCCACCAGGACACCAACTTCGGTGGCAGTGAAGCTGGTGCCCCTCTGCCCCTCTGGCCTGGGGTTGCCACTGGTGCCAGATGTGGAAGTGCCCGACATGGCAACCCCAGAGGCAGGTGTGGGTGGGCAACTGGGTCCTGGGGCTGGGCTGTGTAGCGATGTTATCCCAGTCGGGAGTCTTCAGTTCCAGCAGGGGTGGACACAGCAACTGGACCCCTGCAGATGGCTGATGTGCAGGCACCAAATGGCAGGGCACGGTGGCAGCAGGCAGGCAGGCAGGCAGCAGCAGATGGCACGTGGGAGGCTGCTCTGGGCACTGGGGGGCAGTAACTCGGCCTTCTGGGCAGGAGCGTGGTCTTCCGTGTGTTTTCGCGTGGCCAGCTTGATACGGAGTGATTTGGCATGTGAAAATCCTGCACGTCAGCGTGAAATCCGAGGAAAGGCCCTTAGCGCGTAAGCGCGTCAGCACGCATACGCGATTCTATTGGACCAGTGTCCCTCAGCGCGTAAGCGCGTCTGTGACATGACCCGCACGGGTGTTCCCCACTCAGCACGTGATGACGGAGCACACGTGGAAATACTGCACGTCAGCGTGTAATTGGACAAAAGTGCGCGTACACGCGATTGGCCTATGTACGTGTATTTCATGGGTGCGCGGGCACTTACACACGCAAGTACGTCAGCGCACCTGTATCCCGTGGTGCGTGGGAATTTCCACACGCTATTGGACTGGGAACTGGATTCCAGGGGTGCGCGGGTCACACGCTCGCCTAGAACACGCGCAAAGCATAAATTTGCGCACTTTGACAATAACAAGCTCAGACGCCAGGATGAACATACCGTTCCTAGCAGCAGTGGCAGTGGGCTACCAAAGGAGGAGGAGGAGGATAGTCAGGGCCAGAATATTCACACCCAGAACCAGCCTTTTCGGGATGCCTGATGACCAGGTGTATGGGAGGTACAGGTTTCCACCACACATAATACTGGACCTGGTGAGTGAGTGGGAGGATGACCTCACATCACCCACCCTGTGCTCCCAAGCACTCAGCCCCCTGGAGAAGGTCCTCAATGTACTGCACTTCTTAGCCACTGGATCATTTCAGCGGACAAGTGCCATAGTGGGTGGGGTGTCACAGGCCACCCAGTCACGCTGCCTACACCAGGTCTTGAACATCATCACTGCACGCCCATCAGTCCGCAGGCACATATACCTGCCCAGAACACCTGCAGAAAGGCATGCTGCCGCCCTGGATTTTTACGGTGTGGCACGATTCCCCAAAGTGCTAGGTGCCATCGACTGCACCCATGTGGCTCTACGTCCCCCCAGGGCATCTGAGCACATCTATAGGAACCGCAAGCACTGGCATTCCATCAACGTGCAGGTAGCATGTAATGCCAAGGGAATCATCACCTCAGTATATGCCAACTATCCGGGGTCCACCCACGACAGCTTCATTTACCGAATGTCCACCCTAAACCGGGACCTAGAAGCTGGGCGGCATGGCGATACATGGCTGCTTGGTGAGTATGTATGCCACTGCACATGCATGCATGTTGGATACTGAGCAAGGTCACAACCCCACCAATGATACCAATCACCACCTCCACAGGGGACAGTGCCTACCCTCTCAGCCCCCACATGATGACGCCAATTCGGAACCCCACCACGCCACCCGAGGTAAGATATAACACAGCCCACATTACGACCCGGGGCATAGTGGAGCGCACATTCGGAGTGCTAAAGTCACGCTTTCGCTCCCTTGACCGTTCTGGCGGCCAGCTGTTATACGCTCCCCCAGTAGTGTGCAGGATCATAGTGGCAGCATGTGTCCTGCACAACGTTGCAACACGCCGGGGCCTGGCCGTGGACATGGTGGTGGCCCCACATCCCCAACCACATGCACAGCCGCTGCGCATGGGAGGGGAAAGGGCACGTGGGGAGGCAGCCCGTACACAGCTAGTGGCTAATTACTTCACATAGAAATCACACCCCTGTGGAGTGCACACTGCCCTGGCACATTCCATCTGACAATCAATGATGACTCAACCTGACACTGATCCTGAATGTCTGGAGAATGAACCGTGAATACCATATCAGCCTGAGATTGTTCACCTGGAAGTGTCACAATGTGTGCATCCCTACCCACACAGACACCACCAATGCAGTTTTGTGGAGTTACACATTCAAGCAGCTAAAAAGAATACCCACTTGCAAAATGCAACAGGAGGACAGTGCCATGTCAGCCAACCCAACCCCAGCACCGCCACACGACACACCGTGCCATGTCATGCTATTTGCAGGTAAACAAAGTAATCCCCACAACATGACACTAGTGTCACTATGTACAGTGTCCCTATTAGAAACCTGCAACACCTGAAATGCTCACAGCAATGCCGGACCAACAACATACTTGAGCACGTACTACCATTAACATGACATCACAAATGTTACATATTAGTAGTCTCACCACCTGGAAATGCCTGCACTCCCACCACTACCAACTGTGCAGTGTTGGCGCTATGTAGAGTTGTAGGTGCACTGCTGCCAACATGGACCCCATCTCCAGACTAGAGGCCCTTGTTTAGACATGAGGAAGGGACCTGCAAATTGGGAGGTAGACACAGAAGATGAGTTACACATCAATGCAACATGCAGTGTACAACACAACAGCAATATGCACTAGGAATGTATACACAGTATTGACTACAGACTGCCCACACAGCTCATGGGAGTCCAACGTCACTGTGTAATTCACTGTCACTTGGGCACACCCTTTGCAAGCCCATGGAAACGGGAAGCAGGAGGGGTGTGTGTGACTCAAACCCAAGCATCTGAACCAAATACATTACAAGCCTGCATGTGCCCAGCCACAATGCAGCGTATGCCCACAGGAACCACGGAAGCCAACAAATCGTCCCAAAAAAATAGGGAATAAAATAAATAAAAATAAAAATAAGAAACAATCAAAAATGGCCATTGATGGGCCCGATGGGGTTGGGGAGGCCATCCAGGAGGTCCGAGGACAGGATGCACACCAGAACCCACCTGCGTGGATCCTGGGAAAATAAAACACCTCCATGGGCTCATGGCCCACACGGCTACCCTGTTGTGGGAGTATCACTGCTGTCGCTATTATCACCCTGTGCAGCTGCATCCGGAGGTGGTTGCACTATGGGAGGCAGCCCACGCAAGGCCCTAGTCTGCTCCTCCATGGCTGCAAGCATGCGGGTGTGGTAGGTCTGGTTCTGGAGGATGAGTGTGCTGAGGTCCCCATGCAACAACTCACGGGATGCCCGGACCTCCGCCCTCGTTGCCTGCATCTCAGCTGAGAGCGTACAGGTGAGACGCTCCAGCTGCTGTTCTGTCCTTTGGTGTGTTGAAGCCTCAAGCTCAACAAGAGTCGTCCTGAGGTGAAGGAGCTCCTGCCTCAGGGCTTCCCTGTGGCCCTGGGACTCAATGGAGATGGCCTCCTGCAGAGTCGCCAGTGCCGCCCGCCTGTCCCTGTTGGACCCCAACATGTCCTCCCTGTGTGACTGGCAGATGGAGTCGGTTGCCTGCTCTAGTCGCTCCATCAGCCTTTCTGGGGGGACAATGGAAGTGGCCACCCTATCCATGGCCTGAGCCATCATCTCGGATGATGCAGCCTGTTGGGTTGCCATACCATAAATGGATTGCTCCCATGCGGTATTGCCAGGTGGCGTACGGCCACCACGTCGGCGGGCACCACACCTGTCTGGGGCAAGGCGAACTGCGCCTTGCTGTGCCGGCACTGCCTGAGGCTGCAGGACTGCATTCCCCCTCTGATCTGCTGGCCCAGGAACAGGATCAGATGTCGCGGAGTGTGACCCTGCATCCGTAACCACCAAAGGCGTAGCTGCCAACACTGACATCCCCATGGAGGGTTCTGACCCTGGTGCAGGTGGGTGAGACAGAACAGAATCCCTCCCTGGAACACTCACTTGCGACGGCACGTAGGTCTCATCCGAATCAACACCTGAGTACAGCTCGGGGGAGGTGCAGCCAGAGACACCCCTTGAGAGCACGACCTGCAGCACTTGTGGGTTCTCCCCCACCACCACACCACGTCCCTCACTGGTGGTTGGTCGGCCCTCGGACCCCTCCTGGGTCTGCACCATCTCCACAACCCCAGCAGTATCAGGTGCGTCTTCCCCTGCAAAGACATAAAAACAAAGAAATGGAAACAGGCATTAGCACCATGGCACACAATGAGGGCTGAGAAGCAAGAGAACCAGTACTTGATTGACACATGTCCCACATGACTAAAACCCTCCCATGCATGCACCCTCACTGCGTATGAAGTGCAGGCAAATGGCACACACTGATGACACCAAGATGGAAGATGAACACATTTTCTGCATGCTGCCTGGCAGTGGCATCACACATTGGCCTGTGATTGCCAGGTGAAACACACATGCCATCACACAGATGGCATGTACCATTGCTATTGAGTGAAGATGGAGAGGAGGGCAGCACCTATTCATTCAGTCCAGTTCCCGCATGTAATTGCTTTTCTAATTCTAACAGGTCAGATTTTTCACCTGGAGCTGCCAGTCTGAAATGGTCCAATTGCACAGGGACATGTGTGTACAAATGATATCCAGGTAACAAAGTCACTCCACTTTACCATAGCCATGTCAGACATGTGACTAGTGGACAGCGACATGGCTAGTAAAAGTGGGGGAATGCAAACAATCTGACTGAATGAACAGTGAAAAATAAGCAACTATGTTGTGGCAAGGTGACACTTCAAGGGCAACTGGCGTGCAGTTGGGCTAGATGTCTACTGTTGGCAGAAGGGATACTGCTATGGCCAAATGCAGCTGCGCAGGAAGTATTGCATGAAGCACATGGCTGACCCATACGACTCAGGCGCACACACTCTCACCTGGCACACAAACAGAAGCCCTCACACACACACCATGCACATGGATGACACACACATGCATGTGCACTCACCGGACAATGCCTCGTAATCAGCCAGATCTCCCACGCCTTGGATCTGTTCCTCCGTGACGTAGGTCCCAGCGACTGACTCATGTGGAGTGAGTTCCATGTCTACTACTGGAGACCCACCTCCAGTCACTAGAGTTGCGGCATGACTTGAGGCCAGCTTACTCTTTGCCCTGCGCTTTAGGTCATTCCAGTGCTTATAGCAATCATTGGCTGTGCGCCTCACGATTCCAAGGGCACTTACGATGTCCGCAACGGTCTGCCAGTGTGCCTGGCGTTGTGCAGGTGTGGTCTTGGATCCTGCAACAATGACCATCTCGTTGTCATGTCCGGACACATACTCGACAAGTGCATTCAGTTCGTCATCCGTGAAGCTGGGCTTCCTGGACGGGCCGGACTGTGTAGCCGTGTCTGGGGCATCAGCCTGTGCCGGACGAGCACTCTTCCTCTTCCGCTTGGAAGGTGGTGGTGATCCTGAGTGTCCTGCGCCGCTCTGGACACTAGGGGCAGGAGCCCTGGTGGACTCTGTATCAGGAGTGTGGGATTGCACACTCAGCATGGGAGTTGGTGCAGGCATTGGCTCTAGTGTGATGGTGTCAGGGGGAATGTCAGCAGCATGGACTAGGACCGACACTGTCCTGGCTGGGTGTGTGAGGGCTGGGGTGGATGGAGCCGCAGCTGCCCCTGCAGCCTCTCCGCCCTGCCTCCTTGGTGCAGCAGATGACCTTGCTGCCCCAGATCCACGTGGCATGATGGCATCAACGTGCACCAGCGCACGTGTCGTAGCCCTGCTGACCTGGAAGTCAGCCATGGAGTCAGCCAGGTCTGGTGCCACAATGGGCTGGTCCAACAAGGGCTGAGCATGGATGGTGTCAGCCACATCAGCCTCAACGGGAGGGGGGGAGGGGGGTGGGGGATTATGGGTGCCCGTGACTGGTCCTCCACACATGGGGGGACAGGCTCACCCTGCAAGTTACGACCACGTCCCCTACCGGATCCACCACGGCCACCACTTGTGGCTCTTCCACCTTTGCCACCCTTACGGAATCCTCGCCTCCCAGCCATGGCACTGATGTTAATGTGCGTATGGGAGTGGATGTAGACTATTGTCCTGGGCAATTGGGGGTCAAAGGGGTTGGGTACCAGATGGTAATTGTACCCTAGTGCTCTAGCAAGGCTGAATGTAACCCCTGGGGAAAGATGACGGGTCACGCAACGCACAGGAGGCCCAAAAAAGGGAGATGACGTGCACGCAACCCCTCCTAGACCACGTGTGCAGAAAGAAAAACCTGCACTACGCTGTGGCACCCAGTAACACAAGAATGAACGTATGCGTGTCACACGCAGCCTAGAATGACCTCTGAAGGGGTAGGCTACACACGGGGCAAGCACAGATGTTAGATACGTGCGTGACTCACCGTCTGCCAGGTAAAAGAGCGTGAAAAATGAGCGCGTTTGGTTGGCAACACCCCCGCCAAAAGAAGATATGTACGCTGTCTGAGGAGACAGGACAACAGTAGAAGGGAACACTGTTTGAGGGAACAGGCCCAGGTAAACCAGTACAAGAGAAAAATATAGAAAAAGCTGTCAGAGGTAACAGGGAGTACGAACTTGAAACGCCGTGAAGTAAATCGCGTGTGAAACGACAAGAAGTACAGAATTCACCCACTCGCTCTCCACGAAAAGCAGTACAAGGAATTGGTGTTCTACACGTACCTTATATGCAGGCCCACACGTACAGCGTCACTTACGCGGCGTGTACGTGCTAGGCCCATTCCCACCAATTACACGCTTTGTCACTTCTGCGTGTAGGTCCATTTGCACCAATTACACGCTTTGTCACTTCTGCGTGTATGTCCATTTGCACCAATTACATGCTTTGACACTTCTGCGTATAGGTCCATTTGCACCAATTACACGCTTTGACACTTCTGCGTGTAGGTCCATTTGCACCAATTACACGCTTTGACACTCGGACGTGTCACGCAACTTTTTCCTACGCGTGCACGTGACTTCATAGACGCGCATACACGTTTACGCGCTAAGGGCCTTTCATCGATTTACAAGCAGACGTGTGGGATTTTCACGTGCAAAATCACTCACTACGTATCAAGCTGTCCACGCATTCACACACGAAAGACCACGCTCCTGCCCAGGAGGCCAAATTACTGCCCCCCAGAGCCCTGAGCACGCTCCCACCTGCCATCTGCTGCTGCCTGACTGCCTGCTGCCCACGTGCCCTGCCATTTGCTGCCTGCACATCAGCCAGGGGTGCTGTTGCTGTGACCACCCCTGCTGGAACCAAAGGCTCCCGACTGCTTTTCCGTCGCCCCACAGCCCAGCCCCAGGACCCAGTTGCCCACCCACTCCTGCCTCTGGGGTTGCCATGTCGGGCACTACAACATCTGGCACCAGTGGCAACCCCCGGCCAAGGAGGCAGAGGGGCACCAGCTTCAGTGCCAGGGAAGTTGGTGTCCTGGTGGAGGATGCCCCTGGTGGCTGGGGGGTGGGGGTGGTGGGAGACATGGGTTGGACATGGGTGGGGGCCTGCTGGCAGGTGCCCCACAGCGGTGGGGGGTGGGGGTGGTAGGAGACATGGGTGGGGGCCTGGTGGAGGCTGCCCCTGCACTGCTGGGGGGTGGGGGTGGTGGGAGACATGGGTGGGGGCCTGGTGGAGGGTGCCCCTGGTGGCTGGGGAGTGGGGGGGTGGGAGACATGAGTGGGGGCCTGGTGGAGGATGCCCCTGCACTGCTGGGGGGTGGGGGTGGTGGGAGTCATGGGTGGGGGCCTGGTGGAGGCGGCCCCTGCACTGCTAGGGGGTGGGGGTGGTGGGAGACATGGGTGGGTGCCTGGTGGAGGGTGCCCCTGCACTGCTGGGGGGTGGGGGTGGTGGGAGACATGGATGGGGGCCTGGTGGAGGGTGCCCCTGGTGGCTGGGGGGTGGGGGTGATAGGGGACATGGGTGGGGGCCTGGTGGAGGGTGCCCCTGCACTGCTGGGGGGTGGGGGTGGTGGGAGTCATGGGTGGGGGCCTGGTGGAGGGTGCCCCTGCACTGCGGGGGGGGTGGGGGGGTGGGAGACATGAGTGGGGGCCTGGTGGAGGCTGCCCCTGCACTGCTGGGGGGTGGGGGTGGTGGGAGTCATGGGTGGGGGCCTGGTGGAGGCTGCCCCTGCACTGCTGGGGGGTGGGGGTGGTGGGAGACATGGGTGGGTGCCTGGTGGAGGGTGCCCCTGCACTGCTGGGGGGTGGGGGTGGTGGGAGACATGGATGGGGGCCTGGTGGAGGGTGCCCCTGGTGGCTGGGGGGTGGGGGTGATAGGGGACATGGGTGGGGGCCTGGTGGAGGGTGCCCCTGCACTGCTGGGGGGTGGGGGTGGTGGGAGACATGGATGGGGGCCTGGTGGAGGGTGCCCCTGGTGGCTGGGGGGTGGGGGTGGTGGGAGACATGGATGGGGGCCTTGTGAAGGGTGCCCCTGGTGGCGGGGGGGTGGGGGTGATAGGGGACATGAGTGGGGGCCTGGTGGAGGCTGCCCCTGCACTGCTGGGGGGTGGGGGTGGTGGGAGACATGAGTGGGGGCCTGGTGGAGGGTGCCCCTGGTGGCGGGGGGGTGGGGGTGATAGGGGACATGAGTGGGGGCCTGGTGGAGGCTGCCCCTGCACTGCTGGGGGGTGGGGGTGGTGGGAGACATGGGTGGGTGCCTGGTGGAGGGTGCCCCTGCACTGCTGGGGGGTGGGGGTGGTGGGAGACATAGATGGGGGCCTGGTGGAGGGTGCCCCTGCACTGCTGGGGGGTGGGGGTGGTGGGAGACATGGATGGGGGCCTGGTGGAGGGTGCCCCTGGTGGCTGGGGGGTGGGGGTGGTGGGAGACATGGATGGGGGCCTGGTGGAGGGTGCCCCTGGATGCTGGGGGGTGGGGGTGGTGGGAGACATGGGTGGGTGCCTGGTGGAGGGTGCCCCTGCACTGCTGGGGGGTGGGGGTGGTGGGAGACATGAGTGGGGGCCTGGTGGAAGGTGCCCCTGGTGGCGGGGGGGTGGGGGTGATAGGGGACATGAGTGGGGGCCTGGTGGAGGCTGCCCCTGCACTGCTGGGGGGTGGGGGTGGTGGGAGACATGGGTGGGTGCCTGGTGGAGGGTGCCCCTGCACTGCTGGGGGGTGGGGGTGGTGGGAGACATGGATGGGGGCCTGGTGGAGGGTGCCCCTGGTGGCTGGGGGCTGGGGGTGATAGGGGACATGGGTGGGGGCCTGGTGGAGGGTGCCCCTGCACTGCTGGGGGGTGGGGGTGGTGGGAGACATGGATGGGGGCCTGGTGGAGGGTGCCCCTGGTGGCTGGGGGGTGGGGGTGGTGGGAGACATGGATGGGGGCCTTGTGAAGGGTGCCCCTGGTGGCGGGGGGGTGGGGGTGATAGGGTACATGAGTGGGGGCCTGGTGGAGGCTGCCCCTGCACTGCTGGGGGTTGAGGGTGGTGGGAGACATGGGTGGGGGCCTGGTGGAGGGTGCCCCTGGATGCTGGGGGGTGGGGGTGGTGGGAGACATGAGTGGGGGCCTGGTGGAGGCTGCCCCTGCACTGCTGGGGGGTGGGGGTGGTGGGAGACATGAGTGGGGGCCTGGTGGAGGGTGCCCCTGGTGGCGGGGGGGTGGGGGTGATAGGGGACATGAGTGGGGGCCTGGTGGAGGCTGCCCCTGCACTGCTGGGGGGTGGGGGTGGTGGGAGACATGGATGGGGGCCTGGTGGAGGGTGCCCCTGGTGGCGGGGGGGTGGGGGTGATAGGGGACATGAGTGGGGGCCTGGTGGAGGGTGCCCCTGCACTGCTGGGGGGTGGGGGTGGTGGGAGACATGGGTGGGGGCCTGGTGGAGGCTGCCCCTGCACTGCTGGGGGGTGGGGGTGCAGGGGGACATGAGCAGGTGTGCAGGGTAGTCCCCTGTTTTGTGGGCTGCCTGCAGGGGCCGTGGAGGGTGTACAGGGAACACCTGTGAGGACCCACCCAGCCTAATTGCGTGTGATAATTCCCGCACACCCCTGTAATACACGTACCTGGCCAAATCGCATGTGAGAATTCCCGCGCACCCCTGTAATACACATACCCAGCCGAATCGCGTGTAGAACTTCCCGTGTACCCCTGTAATACACGTACCCAGCCAAATCGCGTGTGATAATTCCCACGTACCCCTGTAATACACGTACCCTGGCCAATCGCGTGTAGAACTTCCCACGCACCCCTGTAATACACGTACCAAGCCAAATCGCATGTGATAATTCCTGCGCACCCCTGTAATACACGTACCTGGCCAAATCGCATGTGAGAATTCCCGTGCACCCCTGTAATACACGTACCCAGCCGAATCGCATGTAGAACTTCCCGTGTACCCCTGTAATACACGTACCCAGCCAAATCGCGTGTGATAATTCCCGCGCACCCCTGGAATACACATACCCAGCCAAATCGCGTGTGATAATTCCCGCGCACCCCTGTAATACACGTACCCAGCCAAATCGCGTGTGATAATTCCCGCGCACCCCTGTAATACACGTACCCAGCCAAATCGCGTGTGATAATTCCTGCGTACCCCTGTGATACACGTGCCCTGGCTAATCGCGTGTAAAACTTCACGCGTACCCCTGTAATACACGTACCCTGGCTAATCGCGTGTATAACTTCACGCGTACCCCTGATATGCACGTTACCCGCTTTGCGTTCCTTGTTTGGCAGCCCTGTAGACTGGTCCAGGGTTAGCGCTGCCCTTTGCGATGATTTAGCGATTTTGATGGCTTTTCCTTGCGCGAGGGCGTTCTTGGGGGCGTTACTGGCGCTGCTGCAGGGTCGCTGCGATACTCTGCGCCACGGCTGGTTTGGGAGCCTAAAATCCATGAATACGCTGTGCGCGGAAATCGGTTTTAGCGCACGTGCCTGGCGCAGACAATCGCACGCGGACACTCTGCGCCAGCCGCTTGCGACACTTTTCTGCGAAATTCTAGGAATTACCCTGATAGTCTCCAGCGTTATGCTTCCTTTGTCAGTGCAATCGCTGCTCTGAGCCTGTACACATTTTCATGCACTCAGTTTGTCCTAGCCCCTTGTCTTGGTTCATTTTAGTAGGCCAGTCATTTTGGACTATTCCAGAAAAAGTGAATCAGAAAAAGAGTGCCCCTTTTATCAGAGGTTAAGAAGTGTGATAGATGGTAACTTACATTGCATTCCTTGGAGTGGTCTCACTGACACAGTACCAAGCATTATTAGTTTTCCGAAAATGAGGGACCTTTTGAGGCAGAGTACCAAGATGCAACCTGTTTGTTTTCTTTAATGCAGCTCTGGGTGTTAAATGCCTACTATAACAATGGGTGACAGTGATTTGGTTGCTGGTGAGGACTCAGCCCTTCATCCTCCTGACCTGAGATCAGATCATTGAATGGCATTCCATTTGGCAATATTAACACCTAGGACCAGATTACAGAAATGTTCCACTGGTGCAAGTGCAACTTTGTACAGTATTGGTACTGGGCAAAGTGTGCCCTAGGGCTTAATCCTATTCTTTCGATGCCTTTTTTTCCACCAGGGCAAATACCGTTCTGTATAAGCACTAGTGCCAACTTTGCCCTGGTGCAAAAATGCATTAAAAGAATAGATGCTTGCCCTAAGGCAAACTTTGCCCCAGTGCTTATACAGTGCAAAGTTACATGTGCAACGTTTCTGTAATGTGGCCCCTATTATTGCAGATTGTAGGAGAAGAAGAGCTCAGCACATGCAGATGTGGAAAATACAGTACACACGCTAAACTTGTGTGTACTATTTTACTTTTATTGTAAAATAATTTGCGTGCACTTTTATAACATAATTGAAATCTGACTATATCTTAATACCGTTATGAACCTGCAATGCTTCAAAATACATATACTGGCAATGGGCCACATTACAAGTTTGGCGGTGCTGTAAAAAAGTGGTGGTAATTCTGTTACTACCACCTTTTTGGCAGTAATAGAATTACTAGCACTTTTACTGTTCTGCCAAATTCTGAGTTTGGTGGTAAAGTGGAGGATTAACCTCCAGCAAAATGCTGGAGGTGAATCCTCAATGTTTCTTCCAAGAATCAGTGGATTTGCCATGAGGTATTACTGCTTGTGGTAAATCCGCCAAAAATCCCTATGCGGTCCAATTGACTGAAAGGGGGCCAAAGGGCCTCATTACGAGTTTGGCGGTAATAAGGCGGCTGTATTACAACTTGGCAGGAGTGCGCACCCACCATTGGCAAAAACTATGCAGAAGTACCATTACCACCGGGTCAATCCGTGCTAAATCCGCCAGCGGAATTACTGCCGGCAGAAATACATCATTGCAGAAAATGGAAGTACTGCATCGGCTATCTTTAAAAACACAATCCATTGAAAATCAACCTGTCTGAGTGCCATCGATCCCCAGAGGCAAGCCCGATCAGGTATGCAGGGAAAGGCAAGTCAAAGGTACCTGATATGCCGGTGCAGAAACCCAAATTCAATGATCTGGATCTAACAGTCCTGTCGGAGCAGGTGATGGCAAATTCAGAGGCACTCTATCGGTCATAACAATGCAAAAGCACCCAGCACCGGAAGAATGCCATCTGGGCAGACATAAGGTCCAAGGTGGTGGATGTAGGCCATATTCCACGGGTCATTGATGACATGAAAAAAAGATGGAACGACCCCAAGGCACAAGTCTGCACCCGTATTGCCAACCACTGCGGAGAGACGGCTGCCACAGGTGGAGGAACAGTAGACCCCCTACAACTGACCCCGTGGGAAGAGATGGTCAGCAGCATCCGCCACATGCTAAGCCTGGAGGGTGAGGGTTTGTCAGAGGTCGGAGCCAGCAGCCAGGGAGAACCTGGTGAGTACATAAGTGAATGATGAGCCCATTGCAGAACAATCCTAATAGCATGTAATTGTACACAAACTGCCTTGCATCCAGGCAATAGTAACCCCGACAATGCATGGCCCATCCATGTGACACTACAGACCATTACATCATGAGTCATTGAAGCCGTAATCCCCCTTAAATTCAAACCAAGTAGGATGTTGAGGGCACAACATACAAAACAACCACCATCGAACTGCAAGTAACATGAACTGTCACACATCTGCATTACACATCACAACCACCCCTTGCCTGCACACCAGTCACTCATGCACAGACACCACAGCAAACATGTAGCACATGTCAAGCAAAGAACACCACTCGATGTGTGTCTCAAACTAAAAACCCATGCAACTGAACAGTAGCGGCAAGGCCAACATGGAGACAATGCCTGTCGTCATGACTCCATCACAACTAGCAGGGCACGGCCCAGCTGACAGTACTACAAGATAAGCAAGCAACGTCCATCCTGCCCAACATGCGCACACGTGACCTTGTATGGCAGTGATGCAAATGACTGCATGATCCTAGCAAGGCACGACCCCACACTGACATATTCACGCACATCAATCAATGCTGTAAACTGCCTTACTGTCAGTCACATGAAGAATGCCCCCCTGGAAGCATAGAACCCTGTGACCTCATAGTACACATGGCACTACATGACAACAAACCTAACACATTTCCATCAAGGTATTTACGCACACTTTCATGTCTCCCAACAGGCACATAAGACACTCAGGAACCCTCTGAGGATGCTAGTAGTTTGGGCATGCCAGTACACACTACAAAGGCCATGCCTCAGCC
The DNA here is from genome assembly GCF_040938575.1 of Ambystoma mexicanum. NCBI lineage: Eukaryota > Metazoa > Chordata > Amphibia > Caudata > Ambystomatidae > Ambystoma > Ambystoma mexicanum. The sequence continues at coordinate 672,739,219 of NC_090934.1, forward strand.
AAGAGGGGGATTGCAACAAAAACAACCAAATCAAATAGAACAGTACCATCCACCTCCATGGCCTCTAGCACACCAGCCACAATTCAACAGCATACCACAGCCATTACGGAGGCTGCTGCTCCACCTGCTACAGGGGCACCCCCTTACCACTGCTGGGGACGGAGTAGTAAAAGACAACAACCCAAGTTCTGACAACATCCAGACATGTGCCCAGACCACTGCACCTGATGTCACTGTGCAATCTGAGTCTGCCACACCTGACTCCAGTCTTGCATGTTCACCTGTGAGACATTTCTCACCGGACTCCTCTCCCTGTGCAGCCTCACAACCATGCAGTCCTCCCTGTGTCACCTCGCCATGCCTCCACTTCGAGCACCCAGAGGACATGGATGACCATGCAGATCAGGCAGTCAAGGCATCCAGAAATTAAGGTATGGGTCACAACCATCTCCTGAGCCAGTGCAGGGCCCCACATTTCAAGCCACTTGGGAGTGGCTGGACAGGATTGAGAAACCGCAGGCTGAAATGCGTGCCATCACACATGAACATTTGTGCCATTCATAGGCCATGCGCAACATGATTCAGGTGGCCTCCAGGTGGGTGGCCACATTCATTGACCGGCTGTGCCGGAATACAGTGCACTCAAATGCAAGTAACACCCTCATCAGGCAGTCGGTGAGTGAGCTTGCTGAACAAATCATGGCCTCGCATGAGACCATGGCCCGGGGCATAAATGTCACTTTGCAACACCTCCGGGACAGTGAACCAGTTAGTTCCTTGTCAGCCACCCGTACCGAGAGATCAGTGGCCAGCACGCCACCCAGGCGCTCCCCGCACTGCATGTCTCATGCTCCCCTGTCCACGCAAAAAGGGAAGAAGAGGAAGCGCTCGTGGTAAAGCACATGGGACAGCATGAGGGTGTGGGGTGGGTGATGGAGTTGGGGATCAGGGTTTGTTAATGTGAAAATAAATCACTGCTGAATCTACACAATTTGTGCAGTGTTTAATCTATAATGGTGATGCGTGTACATTCAGTAAATCACGAGTGACGTCAGAGGTGCATATGTGCGAAGTCAAAAATAATTGTCCATGCGGTCCTGGGGGACCATTCATCCTTCCCTCACCTCTCCACGTATATATACTGAGATGCCCTGTATTCACCTGAAACGTCTTCCTCATCCGATCCAGGGGCAGAATGGTCCTCAGCTAGAGGTATTTGTATGTTCGTTTGTATGCACATGTTGTGCAAAACTGCACATATGACTACGGTTTTACCCACTTTCTCAGAGCTGAACATGAGAGCACCAACTTGTGTGGTGGAAGTACCTTAATCTTGCCTTCAGCAGTTCAAAGGGGTGCTCAATGCATATCCTGGTCCTCCCGTGGGCCTCATTATAGGCAGCCTCCTGTGGTGTATCAGTGTCCCTCGGAGGCGTCATCAGCCAGGGTAACTGCGGAGAGCCTACAAGAAATTGAATGTATAGTGTTAGACATGGCCGTTTGTGTGTCGAGGTACATGTATATGAACTTATTGTGCCGTTGAAATATGTGCGCTCATCTGTGCATTTGGATGACGCGCCTTGTATCAATTGTGGTGGAGAGGCATTGGCCAACAGAGTGCACTTTCAGTCATTCACAGTGTACACAACATCATTTATCAAGTGTGTGTCTATGCGCTGACATCAGCCATGCAGTTGACACTATGGAGATGGTGGTAGGCCATGTACAGTCCCATAATCATGCATTGGCATGGAATTGCTTTAACAGGTGCCTTGCTTGGTGTCACTGATTATGTTCTGATGCCTTGCATTCCAGGATGTCCTGTGGAATCACCTGAGGTCAGTATGTGTTCTGGGGTAAGTCAGTCATGGCTCATCGCCTATTCATTGCTTTCTTGGAGATGCGTTATGGGACTTGAAGTTTGCTCACAATACTTCACATTCCGTTCTCCATGTGTGTCACAGTGCTATGTCTTTATCAGATTGACTACTACTGCTTACACCCAAGCCAGGTACGCTGTGTGTTTCCATGTATGCTGGTACCGTGCTGTTACTCAGTATCATGGCATAATATGTGTCACCAGGGTATTGGGCACAGCAGTGGCTGATTGTGAGGTCAGCATGTCATTGGGCATTCATAGAATCGAACTGTTTCCTGTTCCAGTATGCCTGCTTCATTGCCTGGGGGTTGGGGGGCACTAATGCCACATGTGTGCAATCTACTGCCACTATGGTGTTGGGAACCGGGCAATATCGTAGAAACATGCCTTTTCTGCGTGCAACTGCGCCTAGGTGGTGGGCATGGAGATGTGCTGATGATAGGCCTTGCCTCATAAGCACATCCAGGACATGTTCCAGCATATTTGTGAAAGTTGGCTTGGACATCCCATACAGTGTCCCAAGTGTACGATGGACACAAGCTTTACCGGGGTCGGTCGGAAGGCAGTTCTGATTGAGATGGCGCTCTGGAGATCAGCCTTGATCAGGGTGAGCAGGTCTGTGATGGTGGGATAATCCAAGTGATATAGTGTCACTGAGTGGTTGTCCGTTAGTGTCAAAGGGGAGGGACGGAGACGTGGTATGGGTTCCCTCCGCTGCACACTCTCATGTGCCTTTGTGGTGCCTGTCTCCTTCCCTGCTGGGGTCTTGCATGCTGCTGTAGCTGCATGAATAGTAGGAGGTTGTGGATACCATAATCAGCATCTGCATGTGGCTGCATTTCTCTTGGATGTGTGTTTGGGGAAGGTTTAGGCCTTATATACTCCTCCAGATTAGATTGGGTGCACCCGTCACTTGATTTCCATCACTTGTGTGCATTCACCTCTACCTTTCCAGTGGAGGTAACTTCACTGTGTTATTGGCTGAATTACTGCCGATTTTTTTTCAGTGGTAATTCAGACGTTTTTAAACTTGCAATCTGGTTGAAATAACATTTCTGGTTCTGGCAGTAGTTCGGCCAGTGAAAGGAGCCCCAGAACTAATTCCTCCGGATTTCAGTGCTAATTCCACCAGTGGTGATTCCATCAGCGGTAATTTTGACAGTGGAATTAGCGGGCAGTCTGTAATTCGTCGTTGTGGTAAAACTAGCAGTAATTCCGTTATTGCCACATTTACCACTTACAGACAAACTCGTAATGAGCCCTGACAAATTGGAATTTACACCGATTTACCACCACTCCCAACTCTGTGGTAATGCCACAGGATCGAGCAGCGATAACAGTATATTCACTGTCTCGGGAGGATAGCTCAGGGACAACGCGCTCGCTTTGGAAACAAGATGACACGAGCAACACAGGTTCGATCCTCGGTTCTGCGCTTAGAAACCTCTGGGTATTAAGCGCGTTATAAATAACCTATCATATCATATATGAGTATGGCAGTAAACCGGCAGATTTACTGCTGATTTACCATCAAACTCGTTTATTTAAAATGTAGTACATACAACCTTCTGAATACAAACTGGCTGCAATAATGCAACATCATACAAAGTGTAAATAAAGAACACACTTTCACAATTCTTTTGCCTGTTATTTACAAAAGCACACAACGTGCATCGTAATTTCAGTCCAAGTATTAAGCTTGATTTGATTTGATTTGATCTGTACTGCACTAGTTAATTTCCCCCTGTTTTTTGCCTGGGATCGATTTTACACTTCTCAGAGCGTTTACATTACGCATCAAAGTTCCTGTGTTTAACATAAAGAGGATGGGACTTTCCTCTGATTGTACTGGGCATTAAAATACATAAGTCAACATAAAATCTAGTTTAGAGCCACACAACACAATTTCGAAAACGTACACACACATCTTCTATTTCCAAAAACATTGTAGGTATACACAAATTAAATGCACGTCCCCTAGCACAATAGTGCCATCTGCACGGTCCATTGTTATCACAAATTCACGCGTTGTTGCATTATGCACGCAAAACAGACTTTACAACTGTTTACGGCATAAGTGAATACTCTAAACTTTACAGAGATTATATTAAACAGTAGTCTTGAGAATCGACATGTTTTTTTGTATGTCATTATCAAAGGATTACTTAAGAATGTATTTGTTTTACTAAACGCAGTCACACATTAGGTGTTTCACACATTGCATATACATTAATTAGGTTAATCACATTGCCATCTATTGCAAATGTCATATCTCTTGTGAGTGGGAACTAACTTTGGTGTGTTCGAAACAAGATTATCTGGTTTTATAAAGCTATTCCTAGCAGCTTGTATAAAGGGATTTTCCAATTATTTGGGTCCATATAATTTGTACAAAAAGAATCGTCACTGCTTCTCGAATCAATCCTTAATTGTTGTGCAGAAATTAAGTTCTTCCTAAAACCAATCACTTTTTGAGAGGCGGACAGAAAAACTAAAACAAAACATGGTTTTGTATCTCTTAATCGCTGCAAAATTTGATAGAGGGAAAAGTGAAACGTGCAAAAGATGAAATTAAAAAGTATGAAAATAGTTGTTTCTAACACTCACCTAACACTCGCCTAGTACCAAATTCAATGTGGAATGTACGTTCACCAAAACATTTAATAGTACATGAAATAGCGTAGTGACATACGTGCGTCAAACACATATATGCAATGACATCAGCTCATTAGGTGACAGCATCTCTGATGCAGTTTTGATATCATGCTGCACTAAAGTGAAGAAGTAATCAGGAAATGAGACTCAGGGTAAAACATGATAATTCGCTGGCTAACAATATTTTTTCTCCAACTGCAGTATTGAAAAAGCCCCAATGGTCATAAACGAACTGTGACTGGATCATCATATACCAGTCAATATTAGGTGACCCCATGAATTGATATGTTACATATAGATTAACCACCTTATTCCATTCAATGGTGTCATTGAGCCCATAGATATAACTCTATTTGTGTTTCTGCACAATGTTGCACTAATGGGGCTGCAATGACTGAATGTTTGATGCAGTTTTGCTGTTCAACCATGCAGATTTTAACTTTATGTCCAGTTTTACCAAAGTTCCATAAACCGCACAGGCACTGAACCAAAAGATAACATTAGTGGTCTCACAATTTGAAAGGTTTTGCTGAAGGCATTGGTAAGTAAGACTTATATCAACTTCAACTCTATTTTTGGTGAGTGCACAAACTGAGCATTTAGCACACGGATAATAACACTTCATCGGTTCTAATCCCCACTTATCCATAATAAACATAGGTTTTTATACATATGGTAATGTCATATGTGCCACACATCAATGTATCTGGGTTTTGTTTTGATATGTATGTACCTTTTACAATAGGTTTGTTATATTGTTCATTCATTCGAAATTTGTATTGCTGTATGTTGTATGTATTTATGGTGGCAGCACTAATATATACTTTATTGTAATCCCACTGTTGCTTAATGTTATATTACATTTGTATTGATGTTGAATAAATAATATATTTGCCTAGACAATGAGAACCCGATTTCTTCACACCACTGTTAGATAATGTGTACTTAAGTATTTGGTACTTTCTACTTACTCCTCAGTTGTTTTGTTATTTTGGGGCCGATTCATGGAACAAACGTGCGCCGAAAATCTACGCGCAAGCAGGCGCAAGCAGGCGCAAGCGGAAAAAAAGAGGCGCACGCGCGCGATTCTGGAAGTCCCTGCGCGTGTCTTCCTCGGGATGTGCGCCAAACCCGTGCATGGCGCACACGTCACTGCAACATCCCGAAAGACGTGCGCGACGCGCACAGTGAAAGCGCACAACCTCTGCGCATACACTAGAAAGTGGGCGGAACACGGGGCGTAACGCGCGGAATGGGGAACAACTCGCGAAAACAAGGGCGTAACTGGGGATGTACTGCAGGGAAGCAGAGGGAACGCCCACACGCACCCGAACCACACGTATTCATGGAATCGAATAGGGCAAAGCCACGCACAGCGAAAGACACGCACAAGCCCAAACACGTCCGCCACACGAAGGCAGGCGGTAGCGTCCCTGCGCATTACAAAAGTGGCAACATACAGCAATAGTGCCTGTGCGAGCGGGGCACGTGTATTTCGGGGTTGCGCGGGAAGTTACACACGCGATCGGGCCTGGGGGAGCGGGCTACGTGTATTTCAGGGGTTCGCGTGAACTTTCTCACACGATCGGGCCTGGGGGAGCGGGCTACGTGTATTTCAGGGGTTCGCGTGAATTTTCTCACGCGATCGGGCCTGGGGGAGCGGGCTACGTGTATTTCAGGGGTTCGCGTGAAGTTTCTCACGAGATTGGGCCTGGGGGAGCGGGCTACGTGTATTTCAGGGGTTCGCGTGAAGTTTCTCACGCGATCGGGCCTGTGGGAGCGGGCTACGTGTATTTCAGGGGTTCACGTGAACTTTCTCACGCGATCGGGCCTGGGGGAGCGTGCTACGTGTATTTCAGGGGTTCGCGTGAACTTTCTCACGCGATTGGGCCTGGGGGAGCGGGGTACCACTCACCGTCTGCCTTGCGTGTAGTAGAACGCGTAGCCAACACCCGCTGTGAAGTAATAGCGTGTGAACCCCAACGGATGGAAAACACACGCACCGCACGAAAAGCACGTACAGAACATAAAGGCACACGGGATCTCCAAGCCCTGCCAGGGCAACGCCCGTGCGCAAAACGTCACAGACGCGCTTACGCTGTAAGGGCCTTTGGTCCAATGAAATCGCGTACGCGTGCTGACGCGCTTACGCGCTAAGGGCCTTTCCTCGAATTACACGCTGACGTGCAGATTTTTCACGTGCCAAATCACTCCGTATCAAGCTGGCCATGCGAAAACACACGGAAGACCACGCTCCTGCCCAGAAGGCCGAATCACTGCCCCGAGCAGCCTCCCACGTGCCATCTGCTACTGCCTGCCTGCCTGCCTGCCTGCCTGCTGCCACCGTGCCCTGCCATTTGGTGCCTGCACATCAGCCATCTGCAGGGGTCCAGTTGCTGTGTCCACCCCTGCTGGTACAGAAGACTCCCGACTCGAATAACATCGCTCCACAGCCCAGCCCCAGGACCCAGTTGCCCACCCACTCCTGCCCCTGGGGTTGCCATGTCGGGCACATCCACATCTGACCCCAGTGGCAACCCCCGGCCAGAGGAGCAGAGGGGCACCAGCTTCACTGCCACCGAAGTTGGTGTCCTGGTGGAGCAAGTCCTGGGGCAGTATGATGCCCTCTTCGGATCGTCCCGCGCCAACAGGGAAGGACGGGATAGGATCTGGGCCGACTGTGTGGTTGCAATCAACGCGGAGGGGGTGGCAACCCGCACCATCCAGAAGGTCAAGAAGCACTGGGAGGACTTGAGGTCCAGGACCCTCATGAAGGCCCGGCGCCTCGTGGAGGGGGGCCGGGGCCGCATGAGTTCCATCCAGTTGAGGGTCCTGGAACGCGCACACCCAGCGCTCCACGCCCAGGTCCTTGAGAGGGAGACCCGTCTGGAGTAGAGCGGTAAGTGGCCAAGCATTGCTGTGTGAGACAGGGCATGTTGCAGTGTGCTGGTTGTCTGATACTTGCCTGCATGTGTGACATAGGCCATGTACACATGTATGTGTGCAGGGACATCATGGGAATGCATGTGCGACCTGTAATGTGTGAACCGCACGGTTGTTGCATGTGTTTGAATGCGACATGGGGAGCCCTGTGCAGATTGCACACATGAGAGCATGGCAGTCTCTGTTCCTGGACATGGGTGGGGGCGAGGGATGGGTGCTGATGCCAGATACATATGTGTTATCCATGTCTGTGTGCCTGACCTGCGTGTCTGTGACTTGTGAGTGCCATGGATGCATGACACATGTCTGTGACAATGTACAGATTCACTGATGCAGCCTAGTCATCCTTGTATGCACTGTGATTGGGGTGTACGGGGCCAGATGGATGTGACTGAGGTGAAGTGTGTGCATGTGATAGGCATGACCCATGATGCATGTGAGTCCCATTACATTGTATGATTCGAGAGTCCATTTGACATGCATTGAAATGTCCATGGCACGCACCATGACTGTCACTGTGTGTGTTTTGCCTGGACTGACACATGTGTTGTGGTGTGACATGATGGAAGTGTACTTTGACAGTGGCACTCATCTGCTATTGCTTCCTGTCTAAGGGACCATTGTACAGTACCCTGATGCTTGTGTTCTATGTCTCCCTCTACGCAGCGGCTAGTGAAGGAGAGGGCGGAGACGGCGCTGTGGAGCAAGGCGGCGGGGATGCCCCCACGGCTGCAGCGGAAGGGGTGGGTGAGCCCCCACAGGGGCCTGCTACGGCGGTAGACGGCGAGGAGCCATCCAGGTTGGTGGTTTCCACAGAGGAGGAGGAGGCCGCCACTGAGGCGCACATGGGGCCTGGTGGGGGCATCCCTGCTGGTGCAAGTGGTGCAGTCCAGGGGCAGGAGACAGCACAGGTCACCGTGGAGGGGCCTGTGCATGTCGCTGTCCCTGAACCTGTGGGTGCACCACCTTGCACCAGCAGGGATGCCCCGTCCCAGGCCCGTCCGCAGGTAGAGGGGATGTCCATGTCATCTGACTCCCCTCCACCTGCGGACGAGGGGACCCCTGGTCGTGTGGAGAAGGTCCTGATTGGGGTCGCGATGCGCACGGCTGTGATTCGTGATGCCGTGCATGCTTCCCAGGAGGAGCACGCACGTCATCACGAAGAGCAGCGTGCCGACGTGGCCCAATTGGGATCGGCCATGTTCGGGGGTTTCCTGCATGTGTCGGCCAATCTGGCGGCCCTCTCCTCCTCTGTGGAGACTATACGCCAGTCGTTCTCCTTGCCGTCTTCCGGCCCAGATGCCACCAGGGCCCCCTGTGGGCCTGCCCTGACCAATGCAGCCAGCTCGGTGGGGATCCCATCACTGCCACAGTCGGGAGTCAGAGGTCCAGCATGGGTGGACAACACAGCAACTGGACCCCAGCAGATGGAGGATGTGACGGCATCATCGGGCAGGGCACGTGCACGACGGCGTCGGTGGTTTCCATCATCCTGGATGCCGTTGTGCTGGCAGAGGCAGTGGCGTCGGAGGCAGCGGCAGGCTCGACGTGGGAGGCATCATGGCTCGGGGCCATCAAGATCAGAGGGGCAGGCATCGGCCGGAGGGCAGGAGAACCCTGGGATGGTAGTGTCTTTCGTGTGGGAGCAGTTGGTCCAGCGGATAGGTGCGGAGCGGCAGAGGGCGGAAGAGGAGCGGCTCACCATGGTCAGGGCGGAGTTCTCCATGCGTCGGGCGTTGAGGCGGGCTGAGTGCCTCGAGGAAGCTCGCAGGGAGTTTGAGGTGAACATGGGGTTATCCCTGCGAGACCTCGGGGCCAGGACAGAGTCCCGCCTCCAGGACATCGACATGGAGTTCGATGATGCCCTGGCCGGCAACATCACAGAGTGAGCCGCAGGACTTGCCCGCTGCCATTGTATATAGTTATATAGTTAGTGGTAGGTTTCCTTTAAATTATTATTTTTTTTATTTGGTTGCGATTGGACAATGCGCCACTTTTTTGTATATAGTTCAGTTTTTAGTTAGTTGACATAGTTAGGTTTCATTTGGTTGGGCTCATGGACCCGGGATTGTCTTGTATATAGTTCTTCTATGGATTTTTGGATTTTTTGGATTTTTTTCATGGACATTCATCTTCTTTTTGTTCTTTTGCTTTGTGGTTTTTCTAATTTCATTTCCATTCTTGTTGATTTTCAATACATTTTTATTTTCATCCTTCAATGTGTCGTATCATCTCATTACTTTCATGCATGTCATGTTGGGTGTTTTAACATTCACTTGCAGCCATTGTGTGTGACAGACATGTGTTCATTTGCATTATTTACATTGGGTGTGTAACATGTAATTGCCTTTGATATGTGGGTGGATGTGATAGTTGGTTGGGCCTTTTGGCAGGGGAGGATGGCCATTACGGACATGATTGGGGATTGTTGGGACCCAGGTGCAGGGGGGCATGGATGGGACATGGGTGGGGGCCTGCTGGCAGGTGCCCCACAGTGCTGGGGAGTGGGGGTGGTGGGGGACATGAGTTGGACATGGGTGGGGGCCTGCTGGCAGGTGCCCCACAGTGCTGGGGGGTGGGGGTGGTGGGAGACATGAGTTGGACATGGGTGGGGGCCTGCTGGCAGGTGCCCCGCAATGCTGGGGGTGGGGGAGCAAGGGGACATGAGTTGGTGATCATTGGTGCAAGGAGACATGTACCTTTGCTGGGGGGCATGCCCATGTTGGGTGGGCTGCCTGCGGGACATGACCAGGGATGCAGGGTAGTCCCCTGTGGTGTGGGCTGCCTGCAGGGGCCGTGGAGGGTGTACAGGGAACACCTGGGAGGACCCACACTGGCAAATCACATGTAGGACTCCCCGGCACCCCTGAAATACAGGTACCCTGCTGAAATCGCGTGTAAAACTTCGTGCGCACCCCTGTAATACCCGCACGCAGCCCAATCGCGTGTGAAACTTTGCGCGCACCCCTAATACCCGCACGCAGCCCAATCGCGTGTGGAACTTCCCGCGCACCCCTGAAATACACGCGCCCAGGACAATCGCGTGTGGAACTTCCCGCGCACCCCTGAAATACACGCGCCTAGGACAATCGCGTGTGGAACTTCCCACGCAACCCTGAAATACACGCGGCCAGGCCAATCGCGTGTGGAACTTCTCACGCACCCCTGAAATACACGTAGCCCGCTCCCCCAGGCCCGATCGCGTGAGAAAGTTCACGCGAACCCCTGAAATACACGTAGCCTGCTCCCCCAGGCCCGATCGCGTGAAAAAGTTCACGCGAACCCCTGAAATACACGTAGCACGCTCCCCCAGGCCCGATCGAGTGAGAAACTTCACGCGAACCCCTGAAATACACGTAGCCCGCTCCCCCAGGCCCGATCGCGTGAGAAACTTCACGCGAACCCCTGAAATACACGTAGCCCGCTCCCCCAGGCCCGATCGCGTGAGAAAGTTCACGCGAACCCCTGAAATACACTTAGCCCGCTCCCCCAGGCCCGATCGCGTGAAAAAGTTCACGCGAACCCCTGAAATACACGTAGCACGCTCCCCCAGGCCCGATCGCGTGAGAAACTTCACGCGAACCCCTGAAATACACGTAGCCCGCTCCCCCAGGCCCGATCGCGTGAGAAAGTTCACGCGAACCCCTGAAATACACTTAGCCCGCTCCCCCAGGCCCGATCGCGTGAAAAAGTTCACGCGAACCCCTGAAATACACGTAGCCCGCTCCCCCAGGCCCGATCGCGTGAAAAAGTTCACGCGAACCCCTGAAATACACGTAGCCCGCTCCCCCAGGCCCGATCGCGTGAGAAACTTCACACGAACCCCTGAAATACACGTAGCCCGCTCCCCCAGGCCCGATCGCGTGAGAAAGTTCACGCGAACCCCTGAAATACACGTAGCCCGCTCCCCCAGGCCCGATCGCGTGAGAAACTTCACGCGAACCCCTGAAATACACGTAGCCCGCTCCCCCAGGTCCGATCGCGTGAGGAACTTCACGTGAACCCCTGAAATACACATAGCCCGCTTGCCGTGCTGGTACAGGGTTAGCACAGCCCTTTGCGCTGGATTGGGGATTTTGATGGCTTTTCCCTGCGCGGAAGGCGTTCTTGGGGGCGTAACTGGCGCTGCTGTAAGGTCGCTGCGCCACTGTGCGCCACGGCTGGTTTTGGTGGCTGGAATCCATGAATACGCTGTGCGCGGAAATGGGTTTTGGCACACGCGGCTGGCGCAGGGATTCGCACGCGCACACTGTGCGCCAGCCGCGTGCGCCACTTGTACGCTGAATGCTTCAGAATCACATTTAAAAAAAATATTGCGAACAGTAGAAGCTCATGACTGATTGGGTGATTCGTAGTCAGAAATCAAAAACACAGCGGTTAGCTTTTCGACCTTGCATATGATTATGAAGAGCCACATGTTTAAACCCCAAAAACAAAACACACCCTTCCCTTCAAACAGTAAGAGGAACAATGTCACCAAAGAGACTTCAAATGATCTGGGATGTACCCCTGACCTTTCAAAACCATCTTCCCTCTCCCACCCTCAGCACAGGATTGCCTGCTCCTGTATAATGCAAGAGCGGGGAGCATACTCAAGTACTATGGAAATGCAAGTGTTCTGCAAATGGCACCATTCCACATGGCTCTAAGTCCTACCACCCAACTACCCTCTGCCTTTCAAAAAAAGGAAAGGCTTCCTCCCATTCCCACCAAAAATGAAAATACAGTACCCTCTTGTGATCGTTCTTGTGCCCATTCAGTCTTCCTCGCCTGGTTTATACCCCAACAGCCCTCCTCACATTAAGCAGTTAAAACTCAAGAACATCATATACAACTGAACACACTTATATACACATATATATAAATATACCCAGCTGTTAATCTCAAAGTGATATTACCTACACGTTCCAATTAAACATAGTGGAAGCCATTCAATCAAGTAAAACAACGAAACTACAGCAAGTGAAAAGAACAGTGAATTAAACATACATCATACATCCTACCTTATGATTATAAAACCGGATACTAACTTTAGCAGCCCTCCCATGTCAGTAAATCAGGACCAGAGTCGCAACCAAGTCAAGTAGCAGGTACATTTCTGAAATCTCAAATGTTGCCCTGCGCATGCTTTGGTGAAATCCAACAGGTTAGTAAGAAATGTAGTTTAAAAGCACCTTTTGAAAAAACAGGTAAAGTAAGAAAAGTATGTATACAGTCTCAATCCCACCACACTAGGGGCTACCCTTGGTGGGTATGATATGATAGGTTATTTATAACGTGCATAATACCTAGAGGTTTCAAAGCGCGGACCCGGGGATCGAACCTGTATTGCTCTGTGTCGTCTTGTTTCCAAGGTGAGCACATTGCCACTGAGCTATCCTCCCAAGTCGATCCTAAATTAAAACTCCACCAATAAGGTAACAGAAGTATTTAAGGAGTGAACCTTGCACCCATTCAATCCCTAAGGCAGGTAAGGGGACCCAAAAGAGGTATGTACACTTGGCCTCTTACCCTGATTTTCCTAGTGACCACCCCTAGGGTACTTAGTAGCCTTGGGGACACTTACTTCTGCTATTGGTCCCATCAATGCAGGTCCAGGGGTCGCAATTGCAGAGGCTGAAATGGTGTTGGGGTTGGGTCTGGCTACACAGAGGTTCCGAGATCTGATTCTGGGACAGCTCTCACAGTCCTGAAGCTGGATAGGCCAGGCACTTATACTGTAGCAAATAACGTGAAAAGAACAGTGAAGTAAAACATATATCATACACCATGCCTTATAATTATGACATAGGGACCTAACCCTAATTTAGCTCTCCTTCTCTATCAGGTTAGCAGGTCCAGTGTCTCAACAAAGTAAAGTAACATGTAAGTACCTGAAAGAGATCCTTCACACACTTTGGCAAAGCAACAGGTCAATAAGAAATGTAATCTCAAAACACCTTTTGAAATTGTTTGGAATAACAGGTAAAGTAAGAAATGGATGCATACACTTTTAATCCCACCACACTTAGGACTAACCTTGGGGGGCATCATAGTGTAGGACTCCACCAATAATAGCCAGGTAAGAGAAGTGTTAAGGGAGGGGACTTTTCTCCCTTTTAAATCCTATGGCAGGACGAGGGCACAAAATAGCGGAAAATACACTTACACCACAACTGGGTTACTCAGAAGTTCGGGGACACTTATACCTACTGTTACATCAATGGAGGTCAAGGGGTCATGTGTGCAGCGACTGACGTTGGTGTCGGGTTTGGGTCTGGCTGCACAGCGGTCCAAATCTCTAGCCGTGGTATGGCCGAGACACATCTGAAACCGGACAGTCCACACACCTCAGAACAGCCGCCATGATGAATCCCGCAATGAAGAGAGACCCCCCAGGACATGGCACACAAAGTGCAGCAGTGAAGGAACCCCATTCAGGGGTCAGCACGCTCGTTTCCAGGAGGCAGAAAAGGAAAGGCTCCAGGAAGACCCCTACTCAAGCAGGAGAGCATTAACAGCAGCTGCAATGATCTTAGGTCACAAGTTGAGGACCTGCAGATACCCAAACTTCAGCTCCGGTTGGTGACAATTGCAGCAGAGAGGCCTTGCTACCAGATCGGCAGCCCAAGGTATGGTCTTGGGACGTGTCTGAAGTCCACTGATGGCAAGCTTCAGGTTCAGGGCACAGGACTGACTGTTCCCAGCAGTCCAGGGGAGGAAGGACCATCAAGGACTTCGCTGGGTGCAGGAAGGGCAACAGGGATTTATGTTGAGCAATGCTAATTGTTCATAACAGCAGTCTTCTGGGTCTTTACCGAAGGCCCCCCTTCCTCTTCTTTGGAGTATTATCTCCAGGGAGTGACCTTCAGAACATCTGCAGGGCTCAGCTTCTTATCCAAACTTCGAGCTGGGGATTGCCCCAGCCTACCAAAGGCAAGAAGCTGCACATTTCATATAGGTAAGGGCTGCCCAGTCCTGGAGAGCCACAAACCCCACATCTGCCCAGAAACAGTCATCCCATGGCTGAAATGTTTATTAGGCCTCCATTTCCTGCAGGTCAAATACACAAAGCACTCTGGCCTGGAGTGCAGGCCAGAAGGCACAACACTGTATGTCTTTATATGCTTGTGTCTGCTCTCAGAGGGCAGGGAGATGGTTAAAAGTCCCAAAAAGAAGTCTTAAACCACATGGAGCGGCTGGCTTGAGTATCGTACTTAAAATGGCATTAAGCTGTAAATAAAATGGTGCATGGGAGTACAACGGAAAGAATACATACATCTCAGTTCACTGCCATCAGCGTGTCCTAGCCACATAAGAAAGGCATACAAATATGGTCAAACAAAACTGAAAAAGGGATAAACAGTATCCCTGCAGCAATCCTCTGTAATGTGGTGTGTGCTTGTGAGGGGGTGGCCCACCACAAAGAACCATACTAACTCTGATATATAGTACGAGGATGTTTATTAAAATTCATTGTAGATGGGAAAGTCATATCTCTCGTGTCAATGGTGTCTGGGTCTAGCAGGGCTTGGGGTATTTGATGCTAGGAGCCAAATGCATGGTGGTTTCCTGGAACTTTCCAAAAGGCTTGGATTCCAGGGGAGGTGTCTGATTGGCATGTGACATCACTGTGAGTGGCAGGGAAATTATATGCCTTCTGTAGGGAGATATACCTTGAAATGAGGAGCTTGGGAATGGTTAAAAAGGTGCAATCAGAGAAAGGAGGGGTTCTACTTTGCCTGCTGCGATAAAGGAAGAAAGAGGGGGTCAAAGACCAAGCTTGCCGTGACTAAGGCCTTTCCTACACAACAAGAAAGAGAGTGCGCTGAGGGCGAGAGAGCTGAGCTGTGACCCGGGCACACAGCGGCTGTCCTTTGATGGTTTTGCAAACTCTTCAAACATTTTTAGGTGAGCATCCAGTACTAAGTGAGTGGCGTGTGGGAGCGACTGCCAAACATTACACTGACCATTCTAAAAGGGTAAAATAGGCGTCAGGGAAGCTATTTCATGTTCCTGCATTTTCCCGTGCTAAGTTAGCAGTCTGCAAAAAGAAATAAGCTGCCAAAAGCAGTGGGTATCTCAAGGTTCAGATATAAAAATGTGTGTTCAGCCAAGATTAGAATAGGGGAGAGCCACAGTGTTCTCGCTAGGCAGACAGAGGGACTTGTGGTGTGTGAGGCAAGGGAAAATCATTACTTTGCTGTTTTCATCTCACTTTCTATCGTATAACAATTGCATGCTAGGTGCATTTCGATGTGCAGTATTCTAATCTGCAGACAATATAAAGTATCTTATTAGACAACTAAGAATGAGCATGGCTGTTTATTGGTGATATTTTGTTTTGCAATGCTTGGTAGGACTGTCAAAATCTGAGTTTTCTCTCCATGATCCCCAGACAAGGTAAGGGTAATTGTAGAAAGTTTCCCCATGCTGTAATTACATCATTTTTTCAGATGGCCTGGTAAGTCTATTCTGAATCATTAAGTTGAACCACCAATGCAATGCAGATAAGGTAGAGCAAAGAACATCTAGCATAACACTAAGCCCGGTTTTTGTTGGCAGTTTACGATCCCAGTAAAAGAATAACATTAGGTGGTCCCGTGTCCTTACGTCTCATAAAATATACCCGACACCTCTCACTCAGGTCTACCCTGGTCTTTTCCCTGCCTCCCTTACCCAGACGTCCCTATCAGGGATGTTAGCAGCACTGGGAACGGTAACCCCTATCTGTCTTTCGCTTTCTGTGCTAATGGTTTTTTCCCAAAATCGTTGAGTAGCTGACTCCCTAGGGATTTGCTAACTTTCCCTCTCCTATCCCCACTTAGTAGTCTTGGGGAATGGTGCCTTCTTTCACCCCGCATCACACACACTCTTTTCACACCTTCTCATACCAGACCCTTCGCTATACCGGCCTCTTAAGTTGTTCTCCTCCCACTATGTCACTGTCCATCCAACCACTCACTCCGCCTTTTCACCTCCACCATTCGATCTTACTTCCTTTCCTATGCCTATTCTTACTACCGCTTGTACCGCCTGCTATTCCTCTCCCTGTGTTAATCTTTTCCCTCCTTCCTCTCACTGTTCCTCTGGTTACCAGCTCTGATTTTCTGTATACCAATAGCTACTCCTGCACTCTCACTCACTGTAACTAGCCCAGTCTCGTTCTCCCTCTTCTACTATCTCCACTCTGCTACTACCCCTACCCTTCTGGTGTCTTTCTCTCTCTGAATTCCCTGGGATATTTCACCCTGCTCACCCCTCTCGCTAGCCCCTGGTCAGACCCTCAGAGACACTCAGGGATATCGAGCCTTATCGACCCCTTCTATGACTGGCTATCATCCTACCTCTTACCTTCTTCACTCGCTACTCCAAGTACCTACTTACTTCCAACTACTGCCACAACCTCCCCCCGCTACCGCGACCCCACTCCACCACTACTCCCACTCTACCTCTAATATTCACACTCTTCCCCTCTCACACACAAACACTCCACAGACATCCTCCTTAACAGTAGCTTCCGCACCCCAATCGCTCTCGCCTCCCCTGGTCTCTTGCACGTCCTCCACTGCCTCCCTGTTCACACCCAACTAACCCACACTGCACAACTCACATGTGCCTTCCTAAATACCCCACCCTTGCCCACAATTGGAGACTGACCCTGTCCAATCACTTACCTGGCTCCAGGGTGGCAGGGGTAGGACATGGGAGGGCCTAAAAGGGCTGGTAAGCCATGCCCCTTTTCAACATCGACCCTTCTAGGGTCCACATTCATTGCGCTGCTCAAGGCCTGAAGGGGTCTTTTAAAAATAATAATTACATCTGTGATGGTATATTGGGTAAAGGCCTTCGGAGGTAAAGAATATTTTCCTGATGATTTAGGGGAGGCTTGTCCTGGTATGAGGAAAGTGGTGTTTATGTTGGTTTTTGACCATGCCCCATGTATATTCAAGTACAAACAGTGGCCACTGGGAATGGCCATTGAGCATACCCATTGCACAGTACATGAATCCACGATGCCAGTTGGAATTTGCTTACTGCCATATCCAACCGACACTACAACTGGGGCATGGCTTTGGTTTAGGACTTCAGTACAGTGAACATACAAAGAGAGCATACTGGGCATGGCCTATGACAGTGCTCATTAGACACTGTTGGAGTGTTACTGTGTCAGGGTCAGGGACGGCGATGCCCAGCAGACACGTGCGCTGGACAAAATATTTAGCCATGCCCAAAGCACTTTGTAAATAGGACAAGTGCTCACTACATATGGATTTCCACATTGAATGTCAAGCCCAGACTATAATGCCATATGTCATTGAATATTAGAGAGATGCTAGTCAAATTAGAAAACGAGGAATGGCAAGAGACTTTGCCCAATAAAAAAAGGGACTTGTCATACTGCTATGAAAATGGATAGTCAGCCTATTCAGCTCAAAAAGATTTCAAAGAGGGGGCATCAGATGGGCTTCTAATCTGGGTCTTTACCATTGCCCTTGAAAATATACAACAAAAAAATGTTTTATTTGTGATTATAAAATTTTATATAGCGCTTTACACCAAAGCGCTTTACATGAAACAACAAGAGTACATTTGAAGCAATAAAATACAATTCATGAATCAAATAAACAAGGACAGTATGCAGAACAATTTGCCGAGATCATTAGGTTGAGACTGGGGAAGGGGAGAAACAGGGGAGGAAGTAGTGAAAGACTGTCAGGAGGGAGAATGAAGAAGGTGGGATTTTAAGGAGGAGCGGAAAGAAGAGTATGAGGAGATGGAGCGGATAGCGAGAGGTAAAAAGTTCCAGTGAAGTGGGGCAAAGAGCAGAAAGGATCGGAAGCGAGAAGGGGTGCAAGGAGGGGGTGGGACAGAGAGTAGGAAGAGGTCAGTAGAACGGAGGGGGTGTGGGGGAGAGTAGAAAGAGAGGAGGAAGGAAAGGTAGGGAGGGGCAAGATCATGAAGAGATTTAAAGACTAGACAGAGGAAGTTGAATTTAAGTTAAGAATGAAAGGAAAGCCAGCCAAGTGAGGAAAGCGAAGAGGAGATGGAGTCATAAGGAGAGTGGGAACATAAAGTGCGGATTGCGGATTTTTGGTCCGAGTTACTACTATCACAAATCAGTCTGGGAATTAATGCTGTTTTAATATTCTGAATGATCAAAAACTGACATAGATGCTAATGATACCGTGTTGTGTTTCCTGAAACATCTATGTTCAGTATAAAGCTATAAAGTGTTGATAAGATGCCAAAATGTTATCACTTCAATAGCAGAAGATATGAATAATCCTTTTTTCAGAAGTACGTTAGTGACTTTGTGTGCCAAATAATAATGTCACCTTTCAGAACGTCTTATAGGTCAGGTGTGCTGCTACATGAATCCTAACCAATTCAGAACTTTGGATTGTCTATCTGGGAAAGTCCAACCTGCCAATGTCACCTCTATATGAACATTTAACACAATATTAGCATATATTAATATGTGATAGCAATATTAAATGGGCAATGGGTGCTTGATCTTAGGGTAATATTCAGAATAAAAGGCAATAATTGACCCCTTATGTTCTGAAATTGATTCTATGGCTCTGTAATGATGTTGCGGACTAGAGATTTTCCCAATATGAATATAACCCTACGCAACCTTGAAAAAGTGAGAGCCCTTTAATTGGGCAGGAAGTAAAAAGAAATAAGTCCAAAAATGGACTGTTGCAGAAGGAATGACTGGAATTAATGTTCTAGACGTGAACGCCCCCCAGTCCAGGAAGCTTTTAATCTTTAATTGCGATCACCTAATAATCTGAAGAACCATTTTTCAACATGTAAAACCTCTGCACCCCAACACCAAACCAGTTCTCATCACAATTCCCCATCATATTGAAAAGAAATCTGTTAAAGATAAGTTTACATCAAGTAGTGAGGCTAAACATGAATTAGAAGGGGCTGTTGGTGGGCAATGTTAAGTCTTTCCTTGGTATTAAAGAGCAAACACATTCAAACCCGCAGTCTTATAATAGCACAGGGGTTGACCCACGTGAAATATGGAGGATTGACAGCACTTCCGTCATCCATATACATTATGCTGATCCTAGGAAACAATGGCCTCATTCCGAGTCCGAAGTTAACCCTGCCGGTGCTACCGGTGGGTTGCCACCGGACTCGGAATGAATTACCGGTGCCTGACTTCCCGGTAACACCGGGGGATTACAACCCTGGCGGTCCAGGAAGTCAAGCGCCAGCAATTTGTAAGTCCACGGAAGCACCGGCACTGTTGCCCGTGACGGCTTGCCTACCATTGCCGTTGTGCCCGACAGGGTCAACCCTGTCGGGCACAGCGGCTCCGGCAGTCAAACCCATAGAGTGCCGGTCCGGAAACAACAGTGCTAGTAAACTGACCGGCACCGTTGTTTCCGGACTGGCACACTTGTAATGAGGACCATCGGTAGAAGGTCTTTTTTAGAAATGGCTTTTCACAGTATTACATATGGAAGGAAGCACACGTTTTAATTAGTAATTTTATTATTCAATTCATTGCAATTCATCTTCTTGTAATTGATCCATGATGAAATTCTACTTCTAGATTTTATGTGTTTCTTAATGTGTTTTAATTTGTCTCTCACCATGTATTTGTTGATGTTATGTAGTGCTAAAGGTTTTGCATAAAGCCAATATGCATTTAATAAAAAATAAAAAAAATGTATGTTACTTCAACAAGAAAAGATTCTGTTGAGAGACCCCCAGACGGGCTCCTAACTTCAATATGTGGCGCTTGTATCATTAGATACAAAGATATAAGGTCAAATGTTATCCTCTTGGCATTACTGTAAATATGTGCAATGTCTCTGCTGAGAACACTGGAAAATCTGATGTGTTGCATTGTCTTCTGGTCTGTGCTCAAACAAAAGTGATCCACATATTCTGGACCCATGGAGGTGGGCAATTGCAACAATATCAGGATATTTAAATGATTTAATTTCCAGGACTGTTTTTGGCACCAATATTTAGCACTCGAGATATACGTTTTTGTATCCTGGTATGATATCCCTGACTTTAAACACAACTAGAGCAAGTATGAAGCAAGAGAAATGCATGGGGATGCTTGTTTTGGAAGTGAGCAACCGCCCAACTATGCATTTAGACCCGAATTGATGAGGCACTCACTAATACAATATATCCCATCTGATATATCACACCCAAATGTAAGACTGCATTTCTCTCTGATGAATAGGACTGAAAGTAATCAGTATATAGTGAGTTTGCTGTGAGGTTTACATTTTATGATGATGCATTCTTGGACCTTGGATTAAGTTCAAAACAGAGCATTCTGTACAGGGATTTACATTGGTCAAGCAGGGAGCAGCAAGTTTGCAGGGCTATTTAAAAGAGCACCCTAAAAAGTTGTTAATCTATGTTATATGTGTGGCCTCTCACAAAGAAATCACCCATGACTGAGTGGAGGTTCTATTAATAAGGCCATACATTGACTCATATCTGTTAGATGCTGCACCTCAATCGTTAGAGAGGACCTGCAGTCCTCAGGGTAGACTGAGAATGGAAGTGAGGGGGACATTGCCCCCCAGGCTTGCTGGACTGTTGCTCCATTAGCCGGAGCTGCAAAATGGAAATGAAATCATCAGAAAAGACAAAACTCCTTTCAATGTCAGCCTGCCCGAAGGAATCGAGTGCTGAAAGGCTTGCTTGCTTCCGTGTAGATGGTGTGAGTGGGCACCATACACATTTGGTCTTTTGTAATCATCAGCCACTTACCATGACTCCTACTTGCGAATGAAGTAAGGGTCCTTTTCTAATTAGGGTTTGTCCTTTGTGTGATTCTCTAAGATTGGTTCTCCTATGTTCTGGTCAATTTCTTGTGATCACTTGTGGGTTCATTACAAAGAGTTTAATAGCATCCTGGATTTACCACCCAGATACTACCAAACTCGTAATGAGGCCCGAAGCTTTCATACATGTAGCTGAAATATGTAAATTATGTAAAATTGCATCTACGAACAATAATAACACAATATTCCCATTTGAGTGATAATGGGAACAATTTCACGACCAGTAAACAAGACAAAACTAGGAATTCCCCAAGAAACTCATGGTTTTAAAAGGAATGTGAGCCAGTGAAATAGGATATAATGTACAGTATTTAGATCGAAAAGTCTTATAAATTAATCTAATTTGAAATCAGCTAGACTGGACTATAAAACATTTATAATGCAGATGAATAACTGTGAAGAATTTAAACTGTCATTTTTTGTGTAATCTGAGTAAATACTACATTTTTGGAATAATACTGAAGCACGCACTATAGGGTGACACTTGTGACCCTAGAGTTAAGATGAAACCTATCATTCATAGGAAATGCGAAAAATTCAATGGCTAATAATTGTTGAGCTATAGGACGGATCAGAACGCCATTTTACAATCGTAATTTTGGGCCCTGATCGCCCAAGAACTAGAACTGGAAAATTTCATGCAAATCCATGTTATGGTTCAACCGATACAAAGGGTCAACAAAAGGTTGTGTTTTTCACTTGTGCATTCATTTTCCCATAGGTAAAATATAAAAATGTGTGCTGAAATGCAAAGCCCAAATCATTGGACGGATTTGTGCCAAATAAAAAACAAATCGGGGACGAGCGTTCAAAGGAAATCCTTTGTTGATTTGGTGTAAATCTGTCCCGTATATTATTTTTTTAAATTTACCCTAGTGCAGGGTGCTCCTGTAGCCAAAAATGTAATTATATCTCCCATGATTCATTGGGGTGCGCAGGTTCCTCAGTTCTGAAAATCCGCCATTATGGAAATCAGAATTTGAATCTAGATTTGTTTTAGGAAACTGACCTAAAATGATGTAAGGGGTATGAGTAGGGTAGTTTTGAAGCTACAGAGCATGTGGGCAGGCTAGGAAAGAGGGGGCTTGGGAATAGTGTTGGTTTGTGTTTCCAAATGTATTTAATATATTGAGATGTGGCAATCACTGTGATTGATAGGGGAAGTGAAGCATTTTAAGTTAATGTAGGAATGAATCCGTGTATTTAATATATACAATAAAATGACAGGGATTGCTTCCTAAATTAACTTAAAATGGGTGGGAGGAGGCTATTAGGGTGACATTAAATGTACTGAAAACACTTAACTCATTAATTTCATTGAAAAAAGTGCACAATGAAAGACGGGTGAAGCTAATGATTATTTACTATATCCTGTGTTTTGATTAGACAGGCTTTTCACTTAACTGAACAGTGAATATATCTGTTCACTCTTGACGTCAGCAGGGAAGATATCTTCATTATCGCATCTCCCACTTCTTCATCACAGTACCTAATTAGTAATCCTACCTGAACCTCTACATCCCTCTTCCTCTTCCCGGAACTAAAAAGTGATCTTACCTCTATACTCCCACTTCCTTCTTCCTCATCCCAGTACTGAATAGTAATCTTACCTCTAAACCCCCCATCCCTCTTCCTCATCCCAATACACAATGGCAATCTTACCTTTATGCCCACATCGCTCTTCCACAGCACCGTCCCCCACCTTATTCTTCCTTGTCACAGTCCCCCACTACCACCATGTCACTCTTTCTCGTCAGTACCCCACTACCACCAACCCACTGTTCCTAGTCACAGTGCCCCACTACCACCAACCCCCCATTCTTTTTCATAGCCCACCACTACAACCACATCACTCTTCCTCATTACAGTCCCCCACTACCACCACATCACTCTTTCCATCACAGTATCCCAATTACACCAACCCAATCTTCCGTTTCACAGCCCCACTACCACCACGTCACTCTTCCACACCACAGTACCCCACTGCCAACACTTTACTATTCCTCATCGCAGTACCTCACACTTTCTCTGAACAGCCTCCCACTACCACCACATCACTCTTCTGCATTACAATACCCCACTACCACCAACACACCATTTTATAGCCCACCACTACAACCACATCACTCTTCCTCGTTATAGTCCCGCACTACCACCACATCACTCTTTCCATCGCAATATCCCACTTACACCGACCCAATCTTCCATTTCACAGCCCCGACTACCACCACGCCACTCTTCCACACCACAGTAACCCACTACCAACACTTTACTATTCCTCATCACAGTACCTCACTACCACCAACTCACTCTTTCTCTGAACAGCCTCCCACTACCATCACATCACTCTTCCTCCTCA